>NW_028145697.1:7500-372500 GCF_977016875.1 Pavona decussata
ATGAGACAATTCTTTGTTTTATTGTTATTTATTTTATTACAATACAATACAATACAATGCAATACAATACAATACAATGGACTTTATTTTAAGAGGGTAGCACATGCCAGTAAGGAAACTGATAACCCATTGGCCCTCTATAAAATAGAAACTTATGACATAAGACAACTCAACCATTACTTACAATTAGAAATGTTATAAAACACTTGAATAAAATAGAACTTTTGAGAGAGTAATTTTGAATTGCGAGTAAAGTTTCAGAAATCTCAGATTGTATTAGCATCTGATTCATTGCAACGATCTGCATGACGGTTCTTTAGATCATACGATCGATATTTCATATTTTACCTTACGAGCCAAGAAATCACTTTTGGTAAATGCTACTTACAAGATTTAGCAAGCAGCTTAAACCTAAATTTATATAATAGTTTGTTTGCCTGTGTCGGCATTATAAGGAAAAAGAAAGCGGATGATTCGTTGTGTTAGAGATTGCCATGCGATAAGACGGAGATTTTTAAGGAGTTCATCATGAACATAGCTACTGATTACCAAAATAGTATGAGACATGAATGGGATATGAATTAGAAATGAATTGCGGACAAGTATTTACAACTTTTTTCCTGAGATAGAAAAAATTGAAAATGCAATATATGCAAGATTTAATTACTTACTTCTTTTTTAAGTCCCAAATTTCGGTGCCATTTCTCTTTAAGCTATCAGCATAGAGTTCAGAGAGCTCTCTGTGTTTCCTTTTCTCTTCATTTAACCTAAAAAAAAAAAGAAACAGGCAAAATGGCTAGTAAGTAGTACAAATAAATGATTACATACGCTAAACTGATAAATGGACGAATTGATGAACAACTAAAATGACAACAGGAAGCAAAACAGGAAGCACAAACTGCATAAACAGAGTAACTGAACATGTACATGCTGTTTAGACCGAGTATATAGCCTTGACGTAGAGAACATGATAACGTTTGTTCGAAGATTATGACGATAACGTGCGTGTTTATAGGTTGTTTTTGCCTCTTGTAGTCTACCTAATTGTTCCTCTCGTCACGCATTACCACTTAATATGGCACTTTTGCAGGGCCTTTAAATCTAGTAAACTAGCGCTTTTAAAACGCACAATATAAAGGCTTGGTCTATCGAGCTTTCTACAAGATGGGTGTAAGGGCTCTAGTATGTGCAATTCTTAGTTTTTGTAACAGACACTGCGATATTTATTTCAAGGTCTTTTTTTTTTTCATAGCTTTTTGCATTAAGTTTTCTTATGGTCACTTAATTTTTACTTAAGTTTCCCCCTATTAGCGGAGGGATCTCACTCTGTAAAATACCTTTAGACACGTTTGTAAAGTTCACTAATTCGTTCTGTTTATATCAAGACTTCACTATAACTATATTGCGTGCTTGCAAGCAGAAAACACATTGTTTGAAGCGACAATGTCTGAACAACTCTCACAAACTGAATGAGTCACTTCCGCTCAACAAAGAAACAAACAGAGCTATTCTGGTTGCCATCTCATGTTACGGACTCTGAAACTACAATTAAACTACTTTTTGGATTTATTTTCTACTCGTAATCCGTAGCTTACTAGAAGTTTTTCAAGTATTTAAACTATGGTTGATGGGCCTTGTAGTCTATGTCAATCCAGTGTCTGACTAGCTGTGCCTGTCCGACCACAATGAGGCATTGTGCAATTGTCTATAGGCTAATTGTCTGCCTTGCATGAAAGTTCTTTAAAACAGTTCCCAGTGATTTTGCAGACCTGCGTAGATATGACTTTAGTGTTTTTTGTGCTTATCCCCACTTAAACCCTTGTATTTGGAACCCATCTCGATTCGTTTTCTCACTTCAAGCTAAGCTTTTACTTCGCATTTCCCCCGTCCATCCCTTAACTCGCAGCTTGTCATCTCCCA
Source organism: Pavona decussata (assembly GCF_977016875.1). NCBI lineage: Eukaryota > Metazoa > Cnidaria > Anthozoa > Scleractinia > Agariciidae > Pavona > Pavona decussata. The sequence goes on from NW_028145697.1 coordinate 9,421, forward strand.
TCTTTCACATGACATTGATTTACTTCTTTCATACCATAACTTTGTGAGAACTGATAAGAAGAACTTTGGTCCCTTTGTTTATTTTATATTTCCTGTTTGTCATTCGAAGTTCTAGTCCCTTCTTGTACCTTCTGACCCATTGCCCTCTCAGAAGTTAGGCAACCTTATACATCCTACATGCCATACTCTTTCCCTAAGGACACGGAAACTCTAATGGAAAGGCTCTGCTTTCCATCCCACCTAAGTTTGGCCGTAAAAAAATTAGTGATCTCGATTATCTTTGGTGGAGTTTTGTGTGTTTGTACTATATATCCATTTAGTAAAACAAGAACCTTATTTTGTTTTCCTGTGATCATCAAAGGGAGAGAAAAAATTTAAGACAGGCTCACTCACCATTCAGTTAGGTCAGGTTAGGCTTGTTGGCGATAACAACTCAAAGATAGCGCAACAGGCGGATCAGTTTGGCTACAGTATAGATTTTCGGCTTCACCTAGGGATGTCACCTTGCAGTGGTGGTGAGGCTTGGGTGTCTCAATGATCCTGAGAGCTGTGTTGGCTGGGACTTTAGTCCCTGGCAGGTCTAACCATGCCGGATCGGTCGAGGGGTAGAGGCCAGACAAAGAACAGCCCCTGGTCCTCCAGGTTGGGGCTTTGGCGGTGGGCCAATCACCCACCCCCTTAAAACAAAGCAGATTACAGAAACCTTAAACACTCGACGACAATCTTCTCTTGGGGCCAATGTGGTACCTTGCTTAAGTAAGCAAAGCATGACGCCCTTGAGCCAAAGCCGAGAGGAAGCTCAGGAGCTGAACAAACCACTAATGACACCAAGGGCTCAGATAAGAATAGGGAACTGGAATGTGAGAATGATGTATACTACAGGAAAATCTGCACAAGTTGCGAAAGTGATGAATCAGATGAAGATCCAAATTATGGGAACAAGTGAGTGCTGGTGGACAAGAGCAAGTAAATGAAATTGAGTTCAGGCGAAACAGTACTTTACTCAGGACGAGATGACGATCAACACATGCAAGGCGTGGCGATACTGATGACAAAAGACGCAACAAAGGCTCTAATTGACTGGTCACCGATTAATGAGAGAGTAATAAAGGCAAGATTTTACTCTAAGTTTGTCAAGCTTACGGTGATACATGTGTACGCGCCAACTAATGATGCTGATGAGCAAACGAAAGAAGATTTCTATGGAAAACTACAAGAAGTAGCCGAGCAGGTACACAAACATGTTATGTTAACCATCATTGGAGACATGAATGAAAAGGTGGGAAACCTTGTCAACGGCCTTGAAAGAGTAATGGGAAGACACGGGCTGGGCACCGTTAATGATAATGGCGAAAGACTGAAAGAATTCTAAACATTATTTCCTCCCAAGGAAATTCACAAGCAAACCTGGGTTTCGCTTGATGGAAGAACAAAAAATCAGATAGATCACACTCTGGTTAACAGAAGACAGAAGATTAAGAACGTCAGTGTTAGATACCAGGTCCATGAGGTCAGCAGATGTAGCCAGCGACCATTTCCTTGTACGATCAACCATCAGGTTAAAGCTCTAAAGAGCACCGGTGACAAAGAGTACCAAGAAGAAGTTTAACACACAGAAACTCCAAAACAATGATATACACAGAAGGTTTAACATACAGCTGAAGAACAGACTCCACGCACTAGCAGTAGAAGTGCCAATGACCGTAAAAGGAGAGGAAGAAGAAGAAGACGAAGTGGAAATGAAAAGTGGAGATAGCTTATGTACAAACGGCAGAAAAGACCCTAGGGTATAAGATAAAGAAGAACAAGCCATGGTTTAGCCAGGAAGCTTGGACTCTGATAAACTAAAGGAAAGCCATCAAACAGAAGTTAATTGGTGCAAGATCAAAGAGGCAAAAAAAAAAAAAAAGAGAGGGCAAGATGAATACCGACAGAAGGATAGGGAAGTTAATAGACAGGTTAGGGTGGACAAAAGAAGATGGACAGAAGAGATTGCAGAAGAAGCCGAAAATGCGGCTAAACAACAACACATGAAAGCACTGTATACCTTGACAAAAGTATTAAGCAACGAAAGGCCAAGGCAGAGTGCTGCAGTAATGGCCAAAAACGGCAAAATCCTTAATGATAGAGAAATTAAAACCAAGCGATGGCTGGAGCACTTCTCTGAAGTACTAAATAGGGAGAACCCTAGTAATCCAGTAAGCGAAATTGAGACAGAACTGCCAGATGAAATAGAAGAAATTGATACATCTGAACCCGCAGGACCGAAGTAAGGAAGGCAATAGGGCATCTGAAGAATAGAAAAGCACCGGGAATTGACAACTTGCAAGCAGAGCTGCTTAAAGCTGACATTGACTATGCTACCATTAAAGTCAAGGAGATCATAGACATCGTGTGGACGGAGATGAGAAGACACCAAGAAAATGGAGAAACGGACTGTTTTTCAAACTGCCGAGAAAAGGAAATGTGAAGGGATGTAAGAACTGGCGTCTAATTACGCTGCTGTCAGTTGTCGGTAAGGTCATGGGGAGAATTGTGATCGATAGGATACGAATCGGAGTAGAGTCGAACCTCAGAAAGGAACAAGCAGGTTTTCGACCAGGTAGAGGAACTACTGAGCAAATTTTCATATTGAGAAATATCATCGCACAGTCAATAGAGTCATCATTGTACGTTAACTTCATAGATTTCGAGAAAGCGTTCGATTCAGTCCACAGGGATAGCCTATGGTTGATTATGAGAAGCTCCGGCATACCATCCAAGATAATCAACATGGTGAAAACGCTTTATGATAACTTTCAATGCGCAGTAGTGGATGGCCAGGATACAACGGAATGGTTTAAGCAGGGGGGGGGGCTGGCAGCTACCTTTGATCTTGCCGCTTATCGGAAAGTGATGATCGCCCCAGTAAAGAAATCTGTCAATCATTCGAAAACCAAATTTCTTAACTGGGGCGATCATGCAAACTCGGATCCAGGCCTCGCTGCTGGCCCCCCCTGGGTTTAAGATCAAAACTGGAGTGAAACAGGGCTATAACATGTCAGGTTAACTATTCCTACTAGTCGTTGACTGGGTAATGGGAAATACCTTGCAAGAGGGGAACACCTGTATAAGATGTAAGTTCACCCCAAAGCTCGAGGATCTAGACTTCGCGGATGATATAACCTTTAGTCATCAACCAGGCAGCACATTCAGACTAAGACCGATAAGTTGGCCCATGAAGCAGAAAGGGTGGGACTGAAAGTCAATGTAGACAAATGTAAACTGCTACGAATAAATTCGCGGAGCAACGATGTGGTGGAGGTAAATGGACGAGAAATAGAGGATGTTGATAGATTTGTGTACTTGGGTGCTTCAGTTTTCAAAGAGGGCGGAAACACTGAAGACATCCACAACAGAGTAGTCAAAACAAGATGAGTATTCTTGAGATTGAAAAAGATTTGGAGTAGCAACAGCATCAGTTGACGAACCAAAGTCAGGCCATATAAGACACTCGTAAAGCCAGTCTTGATGTAAATCGACAAAATCAACGTCTTCCAAAGCAAGATACGCTGGCAGGAAATAATTACAAACAAAGAAGTCCTGATGATGGCTGAGATGGAAAATCTCGGTGAGGACGTGCGAAGGCGGAAATGAAAATTCATCGGCCACACCATGAGGAAAGAACCGAATAAAGACTGCAGGGCTGCATTAACCTAAACACCGGAAGGGTGACGAAAACGGGGCAGACCAAGGACAACATGGAGGAGGACGGCGAAAAGGGAAAGGGAAAAGGCTGGATGGAAGAATTGGAGTGAGGTACAAATCACAGCGGCTGACAGAGCTGGTTGGCGGACAAAGTGCGTGATTACCACAAGAGATTTTCTTGAAGCTTGGCATTCTCTGCGAGATCGAAATGCGGGCAATGAACATATTGATTTTCCGGGAATTTATAGCTCACTCACGTGATTTGTTCTCTCGCGCGGTGATCGTTCGTTACGCGTCGTGATTGTAGCACGCGCAAACTGTGAACCGTTGGATAAGCGTTTGCTTATTTGTCATTTTTTTTAGACCGACGAAGGCCGGAGATTTTCGGCCGCAACGTCTTGTTTAGTTTTTATAAACGTTTGGTTTATAACGTTTTACTAGTCAGTGTCGTACACATTTTAGATCACATTAGGTTAGGCTTTGTTTACCCTCCTGTTTTATACAGGTCAACAATTAGCATCTCATTAATTTGATATGAGTCTGAGAAATAAATTCCCAATACCAAAACTAAAAAAAATAAAACAAGGGGAACAAAACATGTTTGACCGAGCGTTCCTAAAAACAGCCAGTTACATTTTCCTTATAGTGTGGAGTCCTAAAAATGAGATTATCAGTGAACGGGTAAACTATGTTACTCAGTTACACAAGGGGCTGGAGATGACAGTTTAAGGAACAGAGTTATCAAATCACCAATATAGCCTCCTTCATTTCCTCATTTTTCCCATATACTCCTTTTTGCAAATGTTTCAGTTTAGACTCGCGCAAATTAAATAATGTGATTTTCCTTCTTAGACATAGCTGAGTCATCTACGTCAAGTTAACAGAATATATGCCTGAATGATGTGTTCCTGGACGTTTTTTACTGAAGCTAGACATACAGACAGACGGATAGCTGTAATATATCGATTACAAACTTATGGCCACTCTGGGTATTTAAAAAACATTGATTCCAAACACAGGTAGTTTTAAATTCGCGGGGAGGGGAGAGGAAGGGGGAAGGGGGGGAAATAAGTAAAGAATGAGCCATGCCTTAACATGCTTGATTTTTTTGTTTTACTTGTGAGTGGTATAATAAATTATGTTTTTCTTGTCAGAGAGAGGTAGATTAACAGTAATGGATAGAGCTAACAAGTTAAACCTTCTCTCCTTATTCAAACTGGCGCCCTTAAGAGGCGATAAGCGTTTCCTTTGTTAAATGCAATTCACGTAGTAGCACTTACATTTCGTCTTTGGATTCAACCACCTCCTTTAACTTTTGCGGTATCCTTTTAAATCTTTCTCCATATGTCTCCCTGGGAAATTAAAGTAGCTTTCAGTATAAAACTTCCCAAATCTGAAAATGGCGAGCAAATTTTTTTATGAATAGTCATGTTTTTAGTCAAAAACCGGGTTCTTCGGATGCGGGCAAAATTATTTATTCCGTTCTTAACTTGAAAATATTGGTGGTTACTTAGATCAGGTACCAGTTGCAAAAAAACTAGCAAGTGCTTTTGGTAAGGTCGGTTACAAAGGGGTAGAGGATTTCTGTCTGGCGCAGTAAAACTTAAAAGCACAACCTGGCGAAAATCTTTCAAGCATCTTAAAGAATCCTAAAGGATCTGCATGGGGATCTTCGTGAGGGTCTTAATAAAGATCTTCAAGGTTCTTAGAAAATTCCTCAAGGATCCTATAATTTCTCGCCAGTATCCTCAAGGATCTTCAAGGATCCTTTAAGGGTGTTTGAGGATCTTTGAGGATCCTTAATGGTCCCAAAAAGATCCTTATTTATTACTGTGAAGGGCTTTAAGAATCCTGAAGGATCCTTGAAGGTCTTACGAAGATCTTTATCTATTCTTGCCAACAGTCCCATAAGGATCCGGAAGAACCCTAGAAGAACCTTTAAAGATCCTCAAGATTCTTTTCCAGCTCCTCAAAGATTCTCAAAATTCTTACCGAGATCCTCAAGGATCATTGAGGACCTTACGTGTAAAGCTATATTCCTGGCAACTTCAAAGATCTCCTTAGATTGCCAAGATCTTCAAGGATCTTCAAACTTCTAGCCAAGATCCTCAAGGATCTTGAAAGATTCCTGAGGGTCTGATAAAGTCTTTACTTGTGTTTAGGAGGATGAACAAGGACAATTAAAATTATTTCCAAGGACTGTCATAACACTTGTGTGCATTAGGTTACCTTCAAGGGCATTCTAATCTTTCCCACAACTCTTAAGACCATTGACATTTTCAGTAATTTACAGATTACTGTTGTAAAATAATATGTGTGTTCTTCTTACAATCTCTCAATGTGCAATTTAACAACGTGGGGACTGGAACATAATTAACTGGGGTACAAGAACGATGTTTAACTTACAATTGCCTCTATAGAAAAGTGTTTCACTTCGGCTGGCAAGTGTGAATTCAAATAGTTGTCTGACAATGAAAACTGTGGTGACAGGGTTAGAATTGTTTCTTTCTCATACTTTTTTATCTGCTGAAAAATGCATTTTTCGTCTGGTGAAATCTCTCATTTTCCATTTTGTGTAATGCATATTCTAACAACACAGCAACTAGCAAACAGTAGAAATCGTCCCTTTCCCTTCTAACAGGAGCCGGGTCACTGACAAAGGAAGTCTGTGGCAAAAGCCTGGTCTGAGAAAAAAAAAGGAGGCCTTGGCCAAGACCTATCAAAATTGACGAAAGTTGGCCAACGAAAAAGAAAAAAAACCTTAGCTGACCAGGTAACAGCCCAGGGAGACCATGTTAGCCAGTAGCATGCCAACATGCTATTCGTAATACTCAATAGGTGAGTTAAGTCGACTATGATTACAAGGCAATGAAGTACATGTAAGCACTGAATTGGAGCTTAACAAACTGATCTATTGAGCATTAGTCATCTCATCCAGACATTTTCAAACTTAGATTTTCACATTCTTTACTGTATAATTCTTACAACACAACAATCAGCAAACAGTAATAAGTTCAACGTTCCCTGTTGCTTCCTGTATTCTTTCGAATTCGTGATCAATTTCCAGGTTTTGATATCGATTTTAGCGTGGTAGTGTCGTTCGCCCGGGTTTCCACTGCTAGGAGAAACGCAAGGCCAAACAGTCTTTTCCGCGATGCCCGAAACACGAAGCGGAAAAATCCGTTCAAAAGATTTTGAGTTAGAATCAAATAAGAGATGTTTATCTTTCCCCTCAGCGTAATCCCGACTTGATTACGACCTCATCGCGTTTCCCAGAAAGGTTTTTTTTCGAGTCAGCGTCTGAGATTTCACACAGCCCGCCTCGATTAGCTCTGCTATACGCAGGCTGTGTGTATTCCTGTAAAAGATATGAATATTTAATAAAGTTGTTGTTGTTGCTGTTGTTGTTGTAGATTTCGAAAGATGCTCGGAAAGACCGCCATAGAGAGAGTTGTTCAGTTTGGAAACTACAGTCAAAATACGCAATTATTTTTTGTTTTGTGACGCCATCTTGCTTGGGGAGACACTGACACAACTTGATTGATTGCCGACCTATGAAATTTTGTGCCAGCTTTGGACTCGTCGTGAAATATGTTTCGTAACAAAGATATAAATGTAGTGGGATAATGCTTTAACAGCTGTAAAAAGGGAATTTTAAAACTGCATATTCTTCTAAAAGAAGTGTGCTTATTGCAAACAACATGGCAGGATTCCAAAAGGCAGTTTACGAACGTCGTAACGTGTTTAATCGGGTCATTTTCCTTGGGGTGCATATGATTGAAATATCTAAAAGCTATTTAAAATTTTCAATTTCCTGCTACAGAGGCTCTACATACGTAAAACAACCATTGATTCACCGATATTTTACTTGCGCCTGCCGTCAACCAAAATGGCGTGAGAAACACGCGTCTTTTGCAAGGCTTTAAAATACAACACATTCCTTACCGGCTTTCGCCTGATTTCTGCGATTCAAGCAAATTTGGCTCCACTGGAAAGTTCCCAGATAAATCACGAGGATCCATTTTCTACGAGTTTAGAACTATGCTTTCGCTTGTTCGTTCCCATCGATAGCTATTTCGACGGACATCAGTTCCTGGAAAGCCGGAAGTGTCTTCCAAATGTCACGCAATGCCACAAATGTTCGAACTGACATGTTGTTCTCCAGGAATCTAAGTCGATCGTAATTACTTTCCGCTTTCAATGAAAGTACAACTTTGAGGGAAAATATTTGGAGATAAGGAAGTAATATCTGTGTAAATATAAATTTTCCGCTCCAGTGGCGGGGAAAATTAGCTACAGCTATTTGTATTGTTCTATGGGCTCCTGACGTATCTGTGGATCAATGACCCTCAGAAAATGTTGTTCCTTTTTCCACTGCTGTGCGATCTAGGTAGGGTCCAGTTTGTATAACGTGGATAAATGTCCTTCAAGTTTAGCGAGAGAAACGAAAATTTAATTATTTTTGTCCAGGTTTACGCTGATAAATCCCTGACGTAAGAGCTTATTTAACGTTTTAACATCCGATCAGGCGTCTTTTCAGGATTTAACCAGCCGCCACCCCTCCCCCTTCCCAACTCAAATAAACTGTGTGTGATCGGACTCTCATTTTGTGCGCCAAACAGGATTCACAGAAAGTCAAACCACTATTTGTCTGCCGGGCCTCAGATTTCCACGATGTGTAAAACGCGTCTTTAGAACAATTGTGCATCTAAAGCCTGCATGAAAACTTCGCTGTGAAAACTTCGCTGCATTAAATATAGTTTTTTTTTTTTTTGGAGGTATCGGGGGGGGGGGGGGGGGGGGACAACTGGACACAAAAGTATTACAGCATATAAAATGTATATATTACAGTTTTATAACGGCAGAGAGCCATCCCAGATGATAAAAACTGAAAATGATCTTATTAATTTGTTCTACGTAGTGTATGAAAACATTTTTGTTTTTTTATTTTTCAGTTTTTACAGTCTTTATATTTCCAGTCCGGGAAGAACGCTAAAATTCTCAAGGACAGGTAGATATCTTTAATAAGAAGCAAAATCATTGCATCCTCCGGCCCGGCTGAAATACGACTAACTGTACAAGGGAATTAAAAAATATCTATAAACATCAAGTACTGAGTTCTAGGACAGATTACCGGCCACGGACGAAAACGGAAGTATCACCAGTATGCTGTATATTTACTTTCATTTGATGGCTTTTTACCCAAAAGACTTTAATAAACTTATTGTTCTTTAAAGATCTTGCCAAAAAATTGAATACTACTGAGTTGGAAAAGGAGTCACCGGTGGTAAGCGGTACAGGCAAGCTGACTGCAAGACACGTCTATCTCACTCTGTGATGTTTTAGCCGGAAAACCTTCGCGGTTTATTCTATTTAACCTAGAAAACTTACGGTAATGTTTGAAGTTTACTAAACTTTATTTATGGACGCTTAGAGGTGAATTTAAATGTCTAACTGAGGGCCTGAAGGTCCATCAAGCTCGTTCCCCCAAGTTCCAACTTACAACCCAAGCCGAAACGAAACCGTGGTGTAACGGATAATGACCTCCCCACTCTCCCTCAAAATCATATAAGACAAAATAAATATTATAAAAAGCAATATGCAGGATCATTTTATTAATCTGTTCACTAAAATATCAACTCTCACATGCAAACTAAAGCAAGATATCGAAGACATTCAAGTTCAATCAAAGAGATTCATATCATCATATTAACTCATTAATACAAATATATAAGGAACTAAATTTTTGGTCGGAAAAACCAAGACGAGGAGCGACAAACATGTTGGTAAAAGTGGTGTAAGTCTTCCAAAACTGCTAAAATTTAAAATCGCTTTATGTGTGCCGTTCCTTCACAAAATTAATAAATGCGAAAGATCCTCTGTTACTGGGTTAGCGTCACAATAGCCGCTAAACCCGTTCTACCCAAAATTCTGCCGTGAAGCAAAAATTTAGTGAGTGACACAGGCAAACAAGGACCTTCCGATAACTAATTGTTGTACCAGCGAGCTACAGGAGACTGTTGGGAGCTAACGCGATTAAATACTTTGTTGTAATTTTCTTTTCTTGTGCAATTTCTTATAGCTATACATAATTTTGATTTATGTTCACATTTGCTTCTGCTCTTGTTTTGACAATGCAATTATAAAATGTTTTCAAGGGGATAGCTTATCATTGAGAAATTCGGTCCATTCCCTTAACTTTAATTAACCACTTACGTACAGGCAAAGCCTAAGTTTTACGTGCTCGTTGTCTATGACTTACAGAAAAAGTCAAGTGTGGTTTCTTCCTCATTACCACTCGCAATATCCAAGGCTGTGGCGGTTATTTCTGTTCCACCAAAGCACATAGTTACTTCAATCTCTCTGTCACGGCCTCTGCCGGTGTCAGGAGATTGGACTGTGATGCTGCCAATTTTGGTCAAACCAGGCTCTGTCACATACTGGGTATCTGGGTTTCTTGCTGTATAGAAACCAAACGTAAACGCCGTATCTTTAGCACGAACGGGGTGAAAGATTTTTTTGGATTTCCTCTCCAACCTTCACGGTCTCATCTGCCCTTACAAAACAGGCAAATATGTCCCTGCACCTTTCAATGCCATCTGCAACGAATTTCTTTTCCTCCGGGTGAACGCCGATAAATATTCGCGTTGTGTTGGCGCCATAGGTTACACCAATAACCCGTGCAGAAATTTTTCCCGGCATTTTTCCAAACATCACGGCACCCTGGACAACTGCAATGGTTGCGTTACGTGGGATAATGACACGGCATCTTTCGGTTAACTCATTTTTTATTTCTCGCTGGAGAAGAGGAGAATCAGAAAATCCCCCCACCAGAAGCATCGCTTTGACCTTGGAAAGCTCTGGTTTCTTCATGAGGGTAAGTAAGTGGTCTTTCATGGCCTCTAGAACCGGTGTAAAGAGACCTACCATTACTTGTCGACTTAAACAAAGGTACTCGTTTCGAGCCATTTTGATGTTGTCAGCACCATAATGCTCGAGGGCTTGGGGTCGAATTTCAGCAAAGGAAGTTGTAAAACTGCACGGCAGCAAGATTCTTGTCTCTTTATTATCCAAGGCGCGATTATTGCGTTTCTTCTCCTCAAAATCGTTCATCAACTTGAGCCAGTCAATAGGGAACAGTTTGCGGTAATCGTACATCTCTTGGTCACCAAAAAGCTCATTCAAAAGACTTTCAAACTGGTAATTCACTTTAAGACCACCATACGGCCCGCCAGTTACCTTGTAGATCTCTCGAATGTTGCCATCAACCTGTTTTTCATGGACCGTCACGTCAAGAGTTCCCCCTAGAAACAAAAAAGTCATACACTTTTTGTTAAATGGTGGCCGGCCAATCGTTTAAACTATCGCTCCTATGAGGGTCAAGATAGATAGATAGATAGATAGATAGATAGATAGATAGATAGATAGATAGATAGATAGATAGATAGATAGATAGATAGATAGATAGATAGATAGATAGATAGAAATAAACTATTATAAAGGTCAAGAAACCACCTTCATATAGGTCTTAAGCTGTATTTGCAAATACAGCTAAAGACCTACATGAAGTTGGTTTCTTGACCTTTACAATTAGTTTATTTCAACAATTATTCAAGTCTCCACGATTGCTTCCAGTGATCCTTCATTTTAGGACTTTGTGGTTGGCATTGTTTGTTGACTTCTCTACAATTCAAGTAGATAGATAGATAGATAGATAGATAGATAGATAGATAGATAGATAGATAGATAGATAGATAGATAGATAGATAGATAGATAGATAGTATAGATAGTATCGATAGATAGTGTGCGCTTGTTATATTTCGACGTGCATTTCGCCGTTTTAAGCTAATACCAAAGTGTTCTATATGGTATGGATCATATACTCATTAAAAAAAAAAAAAAAAAATGAGTTATAACCTCCAATGTCGACAACCATGTATTGAGCATTTGGTTCAGATAGAAGTCCGCTAACGGGAACCTTGAGCCTCTCGGATTGTATCGCATCCATCTTTTTCTCCGTGCAGAAAATGGCTGCGGCTTCGGGTTCCAATGCAATTATTAACTGGTCTGGACGATCACGTGACACGATACCAGCCTGTGTGCACAAAATGAGAGATGGATTTGGTCTTAGTGCAACGAATGTTGACCGCTGTTGTGGAAAATCAATTTTCCTTTTTAACTACCGGATTGGAGATGAGAATTTGCTGAAAAAAAGATCAACATATTGAAAAGCGCAGGAGTTAAATGTACTGCAATTGCGTCTTTTATAAGTAATTAATGTAGTTCTGGTGGATATTTTTCTTTCGAATAATTATTTGTTTAATATAGCGCAGACCACCGATAGTCCCTATCTGTTCTTGGGGTCGACAGTAAAACAAGCAAAACACAATAAAGCACGCGAAAATTCCCGGCTTGTGTGAGGAGACGCTACGTTGATTAATAAAGAGCTCGTCAAATAAATTTTCCGGTACTGCATCTAATCAACACATTTCACAGACAAACTGGTGAGCTGTCTTGTCATCATTCTCAACATCGGTTCCTTCTCGCCATGTCGGAAGGAGTGCAATTGTGTCTAGTATATTAACTCTCATGAGCACGTGTATTGTATTTTATTTTTCAGTTTCTGATGGGCTATGGCTTTTTTTTTTTCGGATGCATATTGTAGCGTATGTGTCTGGCATTTGGAAAATAGAATACCATGGAAACAAATTAATACCTCATAGGCTGCCTCTCTCATGAACTGCTTGGCTCTTGGGCTCCATATAGCAGGCACCGTTAACACCCATTGGATATCTTCCACTGTAAAATCTTCTACTTCTGCCTGTTGTCTAATAAGATTGACCGCTTCGTCCCCCAAAAACTTGATGGAATATGCAAACACGGTCTTGGCCTCCACACGTCTCCCTCTGGAGTCATAGATCATGGTTTTCAAGTCTATATCCTATAACAAAGAAAAGACGGTTGTTTGCCAAAGAAACGTGGAAACATTTTATACTTTTGTCACGGAAAAGGACGCAGTATATTCCAATTTTTGAAAAAAAAGGGTCTTTCTAAATTTTTTTGCTACAATAACGACAGATCAATGGAGCATTAACCTACCACACGAAATTGTTTACAAGTAAACTTCTAAAACTGGGACAAGGTTTAGTGGTACTTGCGTTCAGGGTACACATGCACGCACAGAATTCGCCCTCCGCCCCCAAATTTTGACTAAACAAGTAGAAAATACGTAACCAGTTCTCGTTCGTCTTTATGACTAACCTGTTTTCAGCTTCATGCTTAACTTCAACACCTGTCATTTATAGTTTTTGTTCTGTCTGTTTGTGAGATACTAATGATAAACCCAAGCAAACAGTGGCCACGCCAAATAAGTAACAGAGCATTACTTGTAAAATAAAATCCTAACTAGCATGATTTATATTTGCTAATGCAGAGTTCTTCAGTCGCCATTGTGTTGGGATCAATCAGGACGACTTACCTCATTGTTATGCAATTCCATCTTGAAATGTTGGAAGAAGAAGTATTGTTTTTCTTCATACATACTCCTAAGAATGGCAAACTTTTCAGCTGCTTTATAACCAAATGAGTGAAACGACTTGTCTGGTTTGAGCAGCAGGCATGTCGGTGTCTTGCTTGTTCGATGACCAAGTTCACTAACCCAGTCTCTGTTCATAAAAATAGACTTTTCACCTTCTTTCTTGTTAAATGAAAAAGCAAAGCCACTGTAAGTTGTCCCGAAGTCAACGGCCACCGTTGCTAAGTAAGGTTTGTCCGAATGTAGATTTGAACTTGTTTTATCTGCTAGAAAATTACAAAGGCCAACATGACTGCTTTATAATATTTAATTTTACAATGTGGAAATTAAGATAGTAAGTCCTCTAAACAGAGATGACCACTTAATGGATGGTTGTTATAGCTTGACACTAGAAATCTGTGACTTCAGACTAATTTCACCAACATCTCTACTATACCAAGTTGCTATTATTATGTTAAGAAGTTTTCAAAAGTTAATTAGAACCAAAGTTAACTCTCGGTGTTAATGGTGGCATTAGGTGCTTTGTTGTAAGCATCTCTTCACAAGTTATATGTTGAATGACAGGTATAAGGTTAAAGATATCATGAGAGAGCCGGTTTCCAACGTGGGTTACCTTTGGAATCTTTTTGTTGCTTTGCACCCGAGGGAATAATATTATCGCTATTTTCATCGTCAACAAGATCATTTTATGGAGGGAGAAAAATCTGAGTACGCAGCAAAAACCCCTTAGAGGAACAAGAAACAATATGTCCTAACGCACTTTTTGCGCACATTAATTCTTAATCTTTCTTTCAGAATTTTGGCTCAAAATAAATATTTCATGATGTATGGAGCTCTGGTATTTGGATGACATTAGGAAATTTTGGAAGTGCTAACTACAACGCAACCTTTAAGATAGGTTATGTCAAGTTTTTGTAAGTAAAAAAAGATCATGTTCGACCCTCACACGGAGATGTTTAGATTAATCGCATTCCCTATTCAGTGATTGCGGAAAAGCTAAAGAGATTGTAATTCATGTAATGGTTGTATAAAGAAAGATATGTCGTCACGCAATGTTCTTTAAACTTAAGTAAAACAACGCCGCCTTACTTTGGCACGCGTTAACAACACGCAAAATATAGCGGTAGTAGCTAAGAACCTCCAAGGTGGTTATGTCATTAACCCTGAGTTCCGGTTAGGTTTCACAGAAATTTAAATTAAGTTTTAGGATGTCCTTTCTTTGTATATTTTGATTACAACAAGCTGTTTCTTAGAATATCGACATATCTGCTACTATCTAGACCTTTAAGCTGTAAATTAGTTAAAACCATGATAGCTTTTAAGCCCTGTTCGCTTCAATCAAATTTAATCCAAACATATTCTGTACTCGAATTCAATCGATCTGGTCGATTCGTTCTACTTCGAATATACAAAACTTCCTAAAAAAAACAACGAGCGTTAAACGTCAGGGAATTGATGGCGACTGCTTTAAGTGACCAGCTGCTGATCTTTCTCTATATAGTTCCTGCCTAAACATTTAACGCAATGATGTAAGGTTTTTAACATTAAAGTTGTACTTTAGCTTACCCGGAGATGAACAAGCCATGTTTTGAAAACTATCCTTGTCTTATGGAGGGACACGAAGAAAGCAGATTTCATGAAACTGTACTGATCGAGGGTTTTTTCCCCGAAAATGATCAACCAATCAGATCCCTTACCCTAGTGACCTCAGTACTCTTATGAATGAATAATCAAAGCTGTTGTCAATAGTTTCCGGTTTCGTGACTTCCGCTTTAAATTTCTGTGTTGTATTTGTTAATTTAATGACTGATCGTATTCTTGTTACTAGAGAGGGGTAGGGGGTGGGGGAGAGGGACGTAGCAACCTTTGATATGGGGAGAAACAAAGGACATTTATCCTGAAAGGCACTGCTGGTATTATATGTTATCAAATGTGGTGGACTTTAATAAGTGGAGGTTGGAAAAACGAGTTAATTTCCTAAGCAAAATATAAAAACGAGCTATAAGTGTGATTTAATCTTATCAAAAACCACAATTTCCGGTCATGCTTCCAAGAATTCAAACATCCGGGTAACTGACTTTCGTTTTAAGTGAAAATTTGAAGAAATTTTGTTAAATTATGGCAGCGTTCCGAAGCAGAACTTCAGCATCGAACACTGTTCAGCCACGTAGATATACTTTGTCTTCACAATCAGCCTTCAGGGTAAACAGCAACAGTGAATTGTCCACAGAAACTCTAAATGAAGCATCGAAGCAACATCCCAGCGGTGAATTGCCCACAGAGGCCCTTATTGAAGCATCCAGGCAACTTCCGGCCCGACTTGAAAAATTACACCAAGAGAACAGCCAACTTAGGTTCAAAGTAGAGTCCTTGCAGAGGTAAGTTAATTGAAGCCGGATGAGATTGGTTTTGTGTACATCTAGTGTTTAAAGTCATATAAATTGTTAGCCAAGGGACAAATTGTGACGCAGTCATCCTCCTTTTCTATATCTAAGTCGTGATATAGACCAAATATTAACTGATTAATTACAAAATTTTGGAATGTTATTATGACGCGAAGATGAAACACGAATAAAGAAACACCCTTCGGGAAAAAATACGGATGAACGGTTTTTAGATAACGTTGTTTTGTGATTACACGAGTTGCATCGCTTAACTCGTCACGAAAGGGTCGCATGCCGTTAGACAGTGAGAAATTTCCCTTCTAAAAACAGGCGTATATTTCATGATAGAAAAAATACATTTTGCTCTTCTCTCTTTTCGTGCCAATGATACATTGATTGGTCGATGTTTTACAACTGCTATGTAAGTCTTATAACTGCAGTCAATATTTCATGGTAACAACTAAATATATCTGTCAATAGATCACTTCGGGACATGGAGCGCATCAGCAATGAAAACGGACAGCTCTTGGTGGAAGTGGAGAGCCTAAAACAGAGGTATTGCAATGACCCCTTTAGTCGGTTTTCGATATTCTTGTAAGTGAATAACATTTTATCAATCTTCTGCAGTCTTAATCGCTTGTCCTAGATATTTTTATTTCTTAAAGGTCAGTGTTTCTACATAATTATGCAATGCCTTTGTAAGGTTATTAATTTGCTTTTATCTTCACCTGTTTTAAAGAAGCACTAGTTTAAAAATTAAAGCGTCGAGGATATAGCTTTTCGCTGTGTAGCTGATTGTTAAATTTTGAATTATGTAACCAATCTATAGAATTAGGTTTCATTGAGGATTTTTCAAAGCAATGGTTGTATTTGCAAATAAAGATGATGACAACAAAATTTTAAGATCCCTAACATAATATTTTAAAGCGAATCCCGAATACTTATCGATATCTGTTGCTTATAACACAAACAGTGAATTTATAACAGTCCGAAAAGGGCAAAGCCATACTAACGTTGTATAATAATAACAATAATAACGATGATGATAACGATAACGATAGCGCTAATAATAATAATAATAATAATAATAATAATAATAATAATAATAATAATAATAATAATAATAATAATTTGGTAATACAGAGACATGCAAAAATTAACGATAAAAACCGACGTTTCGGTGTCCTCATGACGCCATTGTCAAGGAAAAATAAAAAATTACTTTCTTTAATTAACACTATATGCTAATTTATTGATACACCTTGCCGCAGACTCTGTAATTTTTTTATTTCTTCTTGACAATGGCGTCATGAAGACACCGAAACGTCGGTTTTTATTGTTAATAATAATAATAATAATAATAATAATAATAATAATAATAATAATAATAATAATAATAATAAATAATAATATAGAATATACTGCAATCAATGTTCATGATTAAAATTAACGTCCAAAAATTCAAAATGTTCTGTGATTTACAGTATCTGTACTATGCATTTTTAAAGTGCATTATGTTGTCTCAGTATGAGGAAACAAAACTTTAACTGGTAAAATGTTCTCTGCAACTGAATTATTATGAATACAGTACCTTTGAACAGTAGGTTGGTTTGTTGTGTTTTTATCACTGCCCTTCCTTTACAATCCATATAAATTAGAATCCCTCTTTCTTTTTATTATGGTATTTACATGTTTTACTCGTTAAATGATGTGACTTTATAAACAATAGATTTTAGTTTAGATTCCAGACATGATTGCTATTGCATTGGTTTTCTTTAATTATTGGACGTTGATTGGGTAAATTGCTCGGAACTAAAGTATATTAGTCCCCATGCAACATGCTTTCAGTACTTGAGCTTAAAGGATATTTAAACTATCCACTTCCCCTTTCTCTGTTGCAGTTGTTGTTGTCATTTTAATTGAAAAGTATTATAGTTGGCGTAATAAGCAAGACTGCTATTTATTCTTTCTATATCGTAAATTTTGATAACTTTGTTTTCAGATTGAAATTCTCATTGGCTTAATAGTCTTCACATATACTTCAACCCCCCCCCCCCCCCCCCTCCCCTACCCCAACACCAACACTACTTCATCTGAATTTTTATTTTTTAAAACAGGTAAGAATTTATACCACAGCAACTAGGGGCACACCGCTGTTGTCATCTCCTTTGTATCTCTCTTACTTTGAAGTAAATGTTACAAACTTAATTTATGTTTTCAAAACCATTTCCACTCATAATGGGCTAGGTACACACCTAGTTGAAGTGAGGGAATTTTTCGAACTCACAATATGACCAGCTCCCAGTTTGCTTGATAGCTCAGTTTGTAGAGAAATTCGCCAGCATCGCAGAGGTCATGGTTTCGTATCCCATTCAAGCCTGATTTTTTTTTCAGGCTTTCTTTTTTGCAACTAGAGTTTATTTGCGTAAATAACTGTGAGGGTCATTCTTCTATTTAATCTTACACCCGCAGTTCCAATATATGATTCATACATTCAAATTAAAAGGTAAAATTACCTATGAAAACTATTTTTCCGGTACAAAATTATGAACAACAAAGATCGACAGTGGAAAACCTTAGAAAACAGCTCCACAGTGCAGCGACGAAGCAGCTGCGTCTCCACTGAGTAATAAACCGTAAAATGTTATTCTTATTTTTCACAACAAAATTTATATAAATATCCACGTAAACGTTCCCACTTGTAATTAGCCTTGCTGGGGTTCATCCATCGAATAATTCCTTGTACGCCCCCCCCCCCCCCCCCTCCCCCCCAACAACAGCAACAACAAAAACAACAAAACATCGAATGCGACAATTTTTGCATAGAAATGACTAGCTCTGGTTTGTTGGAGTAAAATGTTTAGAGGATAATTCCTCATGATCAATGTCACATCTTTTAACAATGTATTTGTGAGATTATCGCAGGCTTGCTGCACTGGCGGAAAGAAAAGTGAACAACGATCAAAGAAGAACTGAGAACATGTTGAGCACCAACAGACAATCTGACATTGAACGAGAGTACAGAGATGATTTTAGAGATGCGGAACGTGTTGATGCAATCAGAACTATTGAAGCCTATTTAGAGAAAAAGAAGAAGAAAAAGCCGAAAGTGCTATCTTCAGTCGAGCAACTTCAAGCATATAGGCTGGCAAGCTATATTTTTGAGGTAAGGTGATTTACCTTGTAATGTTGGAATCGTTGAATAGTTGAATTTTTAAGCTCGTTATTTCAGAGGATGGCATTTGTATGAACGGGATACTTATTTGTCACACATCGTCTACACCCTCACCTTCTTCAGAGCCCAGCTCGAGCAGCATTGCCTCCGGACCATCCACATCTTTTGCTGGAGCGATTTCGTATTTAAAGTGAAGGTCCTTGAAGCGGCATATACCATTATCATCGAGGCCTGATGTCCTAAACATGCAGCTGGATTGGATAAACGCATCGTCCGCCAAAGAGTAGCCAACGTATGCGATGAGGCACCACGCAAGATGTCTAAAGACTTTTTAAACAGACTGGCTAGTGGAGAGGGGTATAAGCTGCATTAGAACCGTGATCCCCCCTCCCCCCATCCCAAGCACCAACACCAGCTTAGTTCTGCAAGCAAAGCCCCGCGGTAAGACCTACAACGAGCCTACAATCAACGCGGAACCCCTTCTTTCTGGTCTTCGTTTTGCGAGGCTAAACCATGACCAATGACCAATGACTCACTTAAACGATGAAAAGTTGTTAATTTGTAATAAATAGTTTCATGAATCCTTTCATTTTAGTTGACACAGAAGTGTTTGATACAACTGACGTTAATTTGAAAATGAACTGAATTAATATTAAGTGTTTTTCAACATGAACGGAAGATAGCTTATCAAGAACATGTATTTACAGGGAAGGCGAAAAAAGAAACATTTTATTATTTTCTATCCTTCGATACTCATGAAGTAGCTTATCACGTTTATAAATTATTGTCAATATCCCATCTCCTTAAGGAAATAGCTCATTTAATTGTCTGGTATGGTCCAAAGCTATTTTGTCATTACTGCATGGGTTACCTGCTAATTAACAGCTATTGTGGCCAGTGATGGATATTTCGCGGCGAGGTAAATTTCCACCGCTAGCCACCGACAAACAATATACAATATATAACATATACAATATACACAACAAAAAGATGATTTTAATTCGTTTATTCCTGCCACCAGATGTGACAGGTATTTCTCGATGAGTCTGTTACGAAAAATTGTTGCGTGACCGTATGCTAATTTAGTCTAGAATATTCTCGCATATTTAATTAGTTTTGCATCATAGTGACTAAGCAGTTTTTGAAGCCGTTTACGTATGATCCTGTAAATAGATTTATATTGTAATGTTACTTTATTTAGTTGCGCCGGAAAGTTCTAGAATCTTACGCTCATTAGTATATAAGCAAATCGGTTTAGCTTTTAGAGAGGCTGTTGTTTATGAGAAGAGAGTACGTGTTTATTGTAGTGTGACAAAGGTCACGTGTAAAGTTTGGCAGAGGCCGTGTTTATTGAAGTGTGACAGAGGTCGCGTGTATATTTGGCAGAGGCCGTGTTTAATCAAGTGTGACAGAGGTCGAACTCTAATTTACAAGCCTAGCGTGTGCTTGTTGTGAAATTGACTACGCTCTTTTGGAATAAATAACCTTGTTGTTGTTCCGACAACCCTGCGTTCTGTTTAGACTTCGAACTATTCGCCACTCACAAAACGAACTCGTAACAGAGTCTCACCGGGCAGCGTTTTGAGCCAGGTCTTTCGAATATTTTGCCGTTCGACTCGTCTTCTTTGTCGTCTTCTTTGAGGCCACCTTGGTGTTTTTTGGTCGCCAACACTGCACCGCGCTTTCCGCTCATTGCAAAATATTTTCCACCACTTGATGTTTATATGATGACTAGCAGGTGCTTCTTTAAAACCTGCTGGCTTTCACAACTTGTCTTTTTAAGGAACAGACTAATGAAAAAAAAAAAAAAAAAAAAGAAAAAAAAACAGGCTGTTTGCTGGCCTTTTTCATAAAGTTTGGTAACCACTTCCTTTGTCAGAGGTTGCTTGTGCATTGTTGGAGCTATTTGACCACTTTTGCTGAGGGTTTTCAGACAATTGCTCAGAGAAGTATCTGCGTTGTTAAATTGACTGTATCCAAAAACAGAAAATGGTTCGGAAAAAAGGGGACTTCTCAAGTGAAGATCCAACGCAGCTCGGATCGCAGTAGGGGATTTTTTGGTGTAAAAACTGCCGTCTCGTTTTCTTGCTGAAAGATCAAATTTCTGAAGACATCCGTTTAGTTGTGGTGGTGACATTTCTTCAAATGGAGTTGCAAACTCGTTCTGTTTTTGAAACGATTCTTTAAAAAATATCATTCAACTTTGGTTCCCAAGTGAACAAGTGACATCAAATTTGGTTATGCAAGATTAATTTGCATTTGTAAACAGAACGTTCCTCGCTGTTTTTTATCGATAAACTCTGCGTTAAAAACATAAACCATTACATTTAAACACGGCCAAACCAAATTTAATCGCCTTCCTTGTGATTTCAGAGATTGTTTCGTTGTTAATTTGGATGATTTCTTTGCTTGTCACGAATGCAAACGGGGACGTATTTTTTTTTTTCGAAATTCACGCTAGGGAGCAAGAAGTTCGCGAGTTGCTTGGAGGTAAATAGCAAAGCGTATTCGGAGTTTGACTAGCCAATCAGAGCACACCTTCAACGCTATCCACTGATTTATATAAATTGATAGGAATTATTCAGCTTCATTTAACTGCAAGTGTCTATTTTCAAGGATACTTCATACTTTCGCGGTTTTCCTACGCGAACAAAAGTCCTAAGCGCGTCAGTTTTGAAAAAAAAAAAAATACAAACTATGCATCAATAGAAAGCTTAATAAATTAAGCTTGTGCGAAATATATAATTTCTGCTACTATTTCTTTCAAAATCGCAGGGAGTCTGAAAACCTATAAAGCGACCGTGTTTTGTTGAATTAATCTGGTATCCCGTGGGCAAAAGGAGTGGGATACATTACACAGTGATATTCACAACGCACCAATCAACAAAAATGGTGTTTGGTTGGTTATCAAAATGTCCAGGCGCAAAATTGGAGTAGCCAAAACTATGCAAGACGGCGTTGTTTCCAATACAAGAAAGAGAATACTTGAGGGAATAGTGCTTGCTTTCTAAGTCGTAACCTACAAGAAATCAGTAACGTTAGTGGCAGTACAGGAATAAGACTGGAAACTTAACATTGATCGGTTTTGACTTTCGAGCATACCTGCCAAAGCTTTCGTTACACGAATGAAATTTAATTTTTACAAGACAACCCTGCGTGTTGACTTCACTGGTCTAGCCTTTCATACACGTTTCACCGAGGGAAAATGAAACCAGCGATAACTTTTACCTCGCTTGACTTCGATCGAGTGAGTTTGCCTAGGGCAAATCATTTTACCTTGGGTAAAACTGTGGCTTGGCCTCTTTGCTTTTCTACCAAAGGAAACACAAAAAGAAAGACAAATATGATATTAACTGCCTTTCTTTTAAATGTATACAGCTTATAGTCAAGGTTTTCTCGCATTTTTTCATTTCCTCTTACAAAGTAATTTAGCGATTTTGTAATTTTAAAAATACGCAATTCTGTCATTGTAATTCTTTCATTTCGACTGCAAGCAAATGGGTTTTAACCTATCTATACAGGGGGGAAGGAGGGGGAGGGGCATGTTCTGCCATCGGCGACTTAGAAGCTAACTAACATTTTTCTTTTCTAATATTTGAGCAAACGCCATGGAACTTTAGGACTTTTTCAGAAATTTATCTGGGAAAATGTATTATTCTTGGTTAGTGTACATTGACTTTGATGTTGCCATGGCAACCACTTTTTGAAAGGCAGTTTCTATTTATCTATCTATGTATCTATCTATTTATCTATCTATCTATCTACCCATCTATCTGTCTGTCTGTTGTCTGTCTGTCTGTCTGTCTGTCTGTCTATCTATCTATCTATCTATCTATCTATCTATCTATCTAGTGGGAGTGTTTATCAACATGTTTGACACGTCTCTATTCTTTATCGGTAGGTTTCGTACGAGTGTGCATGTAATACAAGGGAATCTTTCCTTAGCTTTTATTATTCGCTGATGGAGACTTTAACCACAGAAGCACCCAACTTCGGCCTAGAAAATGACAAATCCCCCGACAAATTAAAGAAGGTTAGTAGCTTATGTTGTCTACTAATGAGATCGATGATAAGGTAATGCAATATTCATTCCAAGAGATTGTGTCCGTGTAGCTAATAAAAGTATCATTTCGTCTCAATGTTTTTAATAGTTTACACATTAACCTTTTATATTTTTGCATTAGAATTCTAGCATAATTGTACTGCATAGTACTCCAAACAGGTAACGATATATTGAGAATATTTATTACTATGATATTCTGTGTTGCTAAATTCTCAAGAAGTCAACTGACCTGCCGTGCACTTCATTACTAATGTTTAACAAATAATGAAGCGTCGACTGTCCTCAGTTCTTTTGTAAAGCACACAGGGAGCGGCTAGAGCACGAAGGAAGTGTAGGGGGGAAACACGAGACGTAGTCGAGTGTTTCTCCTTACTTCTTGAATGCTCCAGCCGCTTCCTAAGTGCTTTACAACAGAACAAAGGACAGTCGAGGCTTCTTTATTTGTTTTATGATAAAGAATCCTTTTATTTCCCCACGCATTCACATTCATTTTCAAAACAAATTTCATTTTCCAAATGAACAAAAGTAGTGTCAGCGTGCATCTGTACTCTGATAAAGCACGCTAAAATAAGCCAATCACAATCGTTGTTAGAATGGTTCGAATGATTTGATTGGTTGGATAAGACGAAAGCTGTCAAAGATGTCAAAGCGAAGCATCAAAGTTAACAAACTTTGCATAGCTCGAATGTATCGCCAGTGGTTCTTCATAGTTTTTCCATTTAAAAATCAGGATAGAAAAGTTAAACGTTCAGTGAAATCCGGTGGATTTTTGGCTCATGAACATCTGGACGTTACTAACATGGCAATTCGAAAACAAACTGCTTAAATCTTGTGGCTGGTATTAAACCAACTGCTACGCTGTGTTTTGTGAATGAACAATGAACGAATTCACGGGAGCAAGAGGATTGCTTCAACTATTGACACAGTTAGGAAAACTGGGCTGCTATGACTGCTGTGGCCTCCCACTCAATGCTTCGGAGAGGATATTTGAACAAGCTGTTAGTTTTCGACTCGAAGGGCGAGCGTTGTAATTTCTGAGGCTTGCTTCACTGCGGTGAGCGGAGGTGGCTATGATGTGCCGTGATGGAACTTGCCTGGAAAATGTAAGGATCTTGTTAGCTTATTTGATATTATTTGTGTGTATTCACTAGCTAATAAAACTTCAGTTTTCTCTATGTTTTGTTTGATTTTTCTACACGAAAATATAGCTATATAGTGTTTACCGTATCTTTTAACACTGTACTTGAGCTTATGACATTTTTACATCTTTCGTTCAAAAACTTGAGCTGTCCATTTTATGTTGTCTTTGGTGTTTTCCGTCTCTGCCTTTGGTTTGATTTCGTCAATTTCGGTGGTTGACATGTTTGCAAATCTCTATTCATTTATGTTTCTACTTGGCCCTGTGTTTTAGTCCTAACTTCTTCGGAAACTTCACTTTCAATCACCGTGTTATTTGTACTGTTACGCACACTATATCTATTGAAGCTAAGAGCTCGTTTTCGTTTTCTAGGTTATATAAGACGTTTGGGTCAATAAATAAATAAATAAATAAATAAATAAATAAAATTGAGAGAGAAGTCCAGGCATTTTGCAAACGGGCTGATGGCGTGACACCGTTGCTCCGTGCACCTGTAATCTGATATAGCACGCTGCTTCAACCAATCAGCGCGCGCGTTTTATCGAATTTTATTATAAAATGGTTTAGATATTACACACAAAGGCCATAAGACTCTCGGATAGAGTATAACACACTTTTCGTCGAAATAGGAAAGAACATGCAGATAAATGCCATTTCCAAACATATTTGTGGCCGAGACAAATTGCAGTGGTTTTCCTTGCCAAATAAACCAGTTTTCATTTCATTTCATGGGCGCTTTTAACTTCTCTTTCGCCTTGACGAGAGCTATTTATTGTCTTTCAAAGGTAAGTACGTAATTAATACAAATTCTAAACAAATGTAAGTACACAATGGATGTGTTTCCATACGTATCAGCTCGAGGCCATTTAATTTCATGTTAGGAAAACAAGACTGGTAGACTAAACACCTTTTACCTAATTACTCCTGCTAAACAAATAGGCTACAAAGTTAGTAACTGTCCCCTTTTTTCTCTACTGTGTTAGTTATCGGACCTCAAATTATCAAATTATCAACGCTCGACAGCTCAAGATTCCTTCACAGACGCGCTGGTCCTTGTGAAAGAAAAAGCAACAAGACATAACTTGGAAAAACTTGTAAAGGTAATTCACTTTGTTGCACATTTGGGTTTCTTTCAAATAAATGCTCTTTCCTTATATTGAACAAGTCGTCCTTTATGCCATACAGCTTTAAACTAACCTCACATCCACAAAATAAAATCATGTTATTAAGGCGCCACATTTTAAGAAGTCGTATGATTTGCATATTAAAGATTGTGAAGTGTCTTAAAAACTTGGTTAGTCATATGCACACAACATTTATTTAATGTGCTTGAGAGATGCAGGTAATTCAGTGTATTTGCTTATATTATTAGTCTCCAGTGTATTTGCGAGACGCTTCGTCCTGAGACGTAACCCCAAAGCCTGCGATCTGCTCACCATAGAAGTCACCCATGTGATTTGATTTATGTTGTGTTGAGTTGATTTTTATTGCGGTATCTCCTCTTCATGGTATCGATGTTTACATTGATCAGATTGTATAAGTAGTAGTAGTAGTAGTAGTAGCAGCAGCAGCAGCAGCAGCAGCAGCAGTAGTAGTAGTAGTAGTAGTAGTAGTAGTAGTAGTAGTAGTAGTAGTAGTAGTAGTAGTAGTAGTAGTATTGGAAAATCGTGGGTTCGATTCCTGCTGGGGCTCTGAAATTCTTTTCCCATAATTTACAACGTGTACTTATTATCTATTTCATTTTCATGGAAATTTTTAAGAGGATTAATTAATATTCTATTTAGTTTTTAATTCATATCATTCTAAGGCTTTCGCAGCAGAAAAATAAAGCGTATGCTTATTTATCAATTTCTTTTCAGTTTTT
This sequence comes from Pavona decussata, assembly GCF_977016875.1. Lineage (NCBI taxonomy): Eukaryota > Metazoa > Cnidaria > Anthozoa > Scleractinia > Agariciidae > Pavona > Pavona decussata. The sequence goes on from NW_028145697.1 coordinate 35,268, forward strand.
AAAAGGCAGTTTCCCAAATATTTTACAAACTGTCCATTACTTTCTGGAGTTAAATACTGTAGCGCAGTAATAGATGCTCTAGATTTTTCATTCCCAAGTTACACCATCGATTTAAAGTGTTACTTTTCTTTTTAGTTACGATTGAGGTGGTTGGATAACTACGGCAATAAATGGCATCACCTTCCGGATTTCCGTTCCCCCTCCCCCCCCCCCCCCCCCCACTCAAGGGTTAGGTTTGTGAAAGCCCACTCCCTCCTTTCTACCCAGGAATGCTTACAGTGGGAAAAAGCAAAGGCAACTTCCTCCTCTTTGCCCATTGTGTGCAACCCGTACGGCTGGAGGTTTTGTTTTCTTAACAATCTAGAGACTCATAATGCAAAAACTTAATTGACTACTTTGTCACCAACTTCCCCATTTTTTAGCCACACAAGTCTTTGTTGTCCTCATTTTAAGAGAAACAATGGAAAGCTGATTAATTAATGTTTGAACATGTTGTTTAGAACACATTTAACGAAAACGGTTCTGGTTTCGTTTCTTTGCACACAGGCAGTCAAGAAGGAGCTTAAAAAGAATTGGCAAGAAAAAAGTAGAAGAGGAGAAATACCAAGTTTTGACAAAAACTTGAAAAGAGATTTGAAAGGTTACATTAAATACTGCACCGAATTTTCTTGGCGTATTGTTACTCAGGCACCACCTCTAAAGATTGATTACAGGCCTACAACTTTCAATCCTTGCTACCATACTGAGAGCCAAGCGTTCGTGTCTTCCTCTCTTCGAAGCTCCCATGAACGTTGGGCTGATTCTCAAGAACGTAAAGAAATTGAGTGCTTCGTGTGGCCTACTCTGTACGAGTGGGACAACAGAGTCATACAAAAGGGAGATGTGGTTCTAAAAGAACACAGTCCTTCTGACCTTTGAATTTGTATGAAGGGTATGCACGATTCTTAGGCTTCCGCCCGGTTGGAATGTATTGCCCAGTTTTGAAAAGGAACATGGCACCCTAGCACTAAAACTAAAACATTAAACCAATCTTGATGATGTCAGTGTTGTTATCGTAACCCCATATGCTGCCGTATACGTTCATATTTTATTAATTAGGATCCAGAGACACTATGTCAAATGTTGCGAAAATTTAATTTTATCTAATAGTACGCGAGTACTATCACTCTGAGTGGCATCTTTGGCCAGGCACCGTACGCCTTACTTCACATTAATTGAGAAGAAGTATATATATATATATATATTTTTTTACCCGTATACCCGTTAACCACAGAGTGTGGTCGTTCTTTTTATGAAAGTTGAACGAAGGCAATTTTCCATTAATCGTATTTCTTAAAGGGAACCTCCACTCCGACAACAAATTGACGGTAAATTGTCGGAAATAGTGTCTAAATTATAAATTTTAGTTTAAAATGTAGAAATAACATTCAGGTGTGCTAAAAAATTAGATATGATTATCGCCTATTTTCGATTTTAAATTTCCTGGGCGCCCCCATGGTGGATTTTACGACGTCATATGGTTGCCATTATTGTTAATAAGCAAAAAATCTTGTATGTGAAACAATAGAGCAACCATATAACGTCATGAAATCCAAGATCGCGGCGCGCGGGAAATTGAAAATGAAAAATAGGCGATAATCATATTCTGTTTTGTCCGACACAGAAATGTTATTTCCATGTTTTCCAACGAAATTTAAAATAGATTGTATTTTCAACGATTTGACATTAATTTATTTCAAGAGTGGAGGTTTCCTTTAATTAGTCAAGACCTACCAATTGTAATAGCTACCACCAAGAGATGTTTGCTAGCGATAGTTTGTAATGAGGCAACATGCATCACTTCTCTTGTGGCAGCTTATTCTAATATCTAACAAATAATGTTATGAACTTAATTCGATTTTGAGACGGCAATACGACTTTATATTGACGGCTACTTGGGAAAAAATATATTTCGTATTGGGCGGAGTCGCGAAGCGACGGAGCCCATTACGGAATATATTTTCTCCCAAAGCCGTCAATATAAAGTCGTATTGCCGTCTCAAAATCGAATTTAGTTTTTTATCGCGATACTGGCATTTTGTTGAAGAGAGTAAACGGATAAGGTACAAATCGTGCGCGGATTGAAAGAGAAATTCTTACTTCAGTTAAACTGTAGCCACGGTAATATTCGTGCGCGAATTTTTTTTTCTCGGGGCGGGTTATTTGAATTTTTGGCTTTAATTTTTACGCCAAAACAAAGAAAATACAAAAGTATACAGACCGTAAAGCACCTACCATTGATAAAATAGACGAGTTAGTAGGTTTGAACATTTTACCAGCAAATGTTATGGAAAATTTGTTACCGCCGAGATATAGACAACAACATGAAAACAGTGATGAATAAACCTCACAACTAGAAGCAAGAATAAAAAGAGCAACCATGCTAGTACCCAAAAACGAAAACAGAGCATTGTTATCCTAGCTTAGATACCGTGGAGATTTAGAAATTTGAAAGAGACCATGCAGCGAAGAATACTGTAAAAATTACCGAGTCTGCCGTTCGGCGCCACGACAACAAGATCAAATTGACAGACCTGAGCCATGAAAGAGAACGCAGCAGAGCTCTTGGAGCAATTTTTTCTAGAGATAAGAGACATCAGAAAAGAAACAGATCCTTTTGCTTTCAAAATGCCATAATTTATTAGAATTTAAGCTGATTGTTATTTACCCTGGCCGCCTTCACACTCAAGAAAGTCTTTTAAGTAAATTTCTCTTCATCGAATTTTCGCTTACTTTCAAGAAAAAAGTTGTATCCGCTGTATCATGGCACACGTTCACCATAAAAAAAAAAAAAAAAATTTATATATTATAAGTGGTCCTTAAACAGTGTCAGAAGCTTTGTAAACTCAAATGAAAAGAAATAAACAACAACATCCAACATCGCACGTTCATTCCCAGAAGTAGAATTTTAATCTGTGCACGATGAACCCATTTAAGTGCCGTGCTGTCATGATTACATGACAGTTTTTGAGCCGATCAGAAACCGTCATTTTGAGACGACAATATCGCAAAATAACGTCGTCTCAGCGCAATGGGAAGATGACCCAGGATCGCGATAAAGGAAAATAAAACATAGAAATGTTTAGCACATTCCATCTGTATTTTGGGTGTTTGCTCTTACTGAAACAAACTAAGAATAGTCAATAAATGGGGAAAAAATGCAAAAAGAATGAAATTAAAAAAAAAAGAAAAAGCAAAATGAATGAGATTAAAAAAAAAAGTAAATGAAATCCGAGTTCTCAAAACGGGAGTAAAACCTATGACCTTCATATTACAAGTTCGGATGCTCTACCACTGAACTACAACTCAAGCAGTTTAAGGCCTGGGTTTGAACGGTGTTCAGAAATTATGAATGATCCCCTGTATCTTCGGTTTGACTGTCTAGAACAGGATGAAATTTTCCCTGAATATTAAACTTGATGTTTTCTTTTGCCTTAACGTATAATTTTGATCACATGACACATCACGTGACCCAAAAATGAAAATTTCGTAAATCGGCGATATGGCGGCGAATTTTCTTTATATAGATAACTGAATTAGTGTTTCCGAAGCAAATTTAAAATATTTAACTTTCTACGTTTGGAATGACTGTCCTTAAATTTTTAAATTGGAGAAATTAACAATCAAAGGTTGAATTGTGGACTAAAAAATGGCCTTTGTCCTGATAAATTTTTTCTGGAGAATAATGGACGATCATTCCAAACGTGAAGCGATGGAGATGGTTAATCTTTATTAGAAAAGCATTTTTGTTTGATGTTTTCTCTTGATGTTTCCTACCTGTCAAATCTTTGCTTTTTTCACAAAAACACTACTTATTATAGCACTACTTATTAAGGTTAAAAAATTTTTAGAATGATAAGATCTTGTTACCTTCCAAATTTCAGTTCAGTGCCATTGAAATTGTTAAAGTTATCTAAAATAAACCATTTTTCCTCTTAAAAGCCCTTAACCCAGGCCTTAAACGTCTTGAGAAGAGACTCGTGAAGTTAGGCCATTAAACTAGGTTGAAATGAAATAGGATTTTATGATCGATGATGAATGATCGGGCATACTTTCGAGTATGGCTGTGTCACTGACTGAAAAAAGAAAATACATCGATCAAGATGTTCCGTTTTCGCAGGAATTACAGTTGTGATTCATATAAAGACATCCTCACTTCTAATCATATGCCCATCTTAAACTAAAAATTACTTTATACGAAAGTACGTGAAAGAATATTAGTACCCTTTCATTGATTTTTTTTGCTTAGTGTACATGTGATGGCTGCAAAAAGAAAGTGGATTTAAATCCTTTTGATCTACCATCCGGGCTTAATAAAACTGTATACAATAAAATGAACGACATTGTTTGACAACAGCTTTAGCAAGTCCTAGCAGGTGCAATACTAAATATCACTGCTCAACACGACCTCTCCTTTCCTTATAACTTTGCCATCGCAATCTTGAAGGACGGCCCACAGATAACACAAAATGCTCTGTCCCTCGGAATAAAGTGGACGACGAGTAGAGCTCCGTGTTTCAAAGGAATTGAAGGCTTGGCTCACCATGTGACTTTCAGAACTGTAGACAGCAGTCGTGTAGTCGATCTTCAATGGCGGAACTTGAGTTAATACACACCAAGCAAATCGTGTGTAATATTCTATGTAGTCCTTCCAGTTACCTAACAGGGTGCTGTCGTATTCTACAACGAGATGTCTTTCGTTTCGCCATTTTACTGCAAGGGTTCTTTTAACACCCTTTGAAAAGGAATACAATACGTAAAACAATTAGTTTCGAGATGTTTCACCTTCTATGATCTCGTCACCTTAACTGCCCGAAGCATTACACATTTTGATGTATATGGCTTGATTGACACGGTATGGTTACCCTACTGAAGCAAGAGATCTTTAGGGTCTTAACAGACGAGGCAAATTTTATCGATAATTTTCGTTTCGATACTAAAACCCATCTCGTAGGTGAATCAATTTATCGACTGCAAATTGTGAAAAATGTAGTCGTCGACTACAAAGAGGGGTTTTTTTTATAATAATAACTTTCTGAAACGATGAGGACGATGATGGTAAAAAGATGATGATGATGACGGCCACCATTGAATAATATTCTAACGTCTTCAAAAGAAAGCGTTAGCTAGTCGTGAGATTTATCCTATTATACGTCAAAACACCTCACATTATGGAAACTGATTAATTTTTATTTCCAGGGCGATACTCTAAAAGATACCTCTTCTACAGTAGTTTTTTTTCGAAATGCTTAGTTCAAAATCCTTGAGTCTTATTATAAAAATAAAGGACAGTAAACTTAAATTACAAGTATGCAACAGCAGAAAAAGATAAGACAAATACATGCTACAACTATTATTCAATGTATTTTATATATTTTTTTTATTATTTGCTCTCTTTTGGAAAAGCAAATGGTAACTAACCGGAATTCAGTATCGAGTTAGCAAAATCGTAAGATACAATTTGTCGCGCGTGCAGTGGCTCCAGAGAAACCTTGGCGTGGGAATTCAGTATAATAATAATAAGAAGAACGTGAACTTACTTGGACAAGCATATGTAAATCGTGAGTTTTCGCTTCTTCTTTCGCAAGGATCAATAACTCGGTCAATAGATCATGAGTCGCGAGAACAGTTTCTTTTTGGGGAGGATACCGCTTTTTTCAGAAGCTATACAGAAAAGGAACAAGTTAATTATTAAGGAGTGACCTAGCTAAACAAACCTACTCTATAGCCTTTCTTAGTACATGTTTTACAATGACCAATGGCTGTAATCATCCTAGTATTAATCAAGTCTCCATGATGTGTCATGGGAAAAGAAATAAGCAAACCGGCAATTTTATGTATTGTCTAATCTAATCACTGGAGCTTCCACAGCTAAAGTTTTCAATACCGTGGACGAAGAGCTGACGAAGGAGTCTTCTATACTTGTAACAACTTCATAAGCAGTCTTAAACGCCGAATATGAGGTGTAATTTAATTACCTTCACTGGGGTGGAGATAACAGCCTGCACGCGTTTGATACTGTATAGAGTATTACATCTCATTCCAAATGAAGATTTTTGGTCTACATTAATTGGTTTTAACAAGAACAAAGTTTCAATTTAACACACAAAATGATAATTAATAGGAAATAATTATTTAGATTTGGTATTAAGGTGGTGATGAATGTGTAGATAAAGAACGAATTGAGCATTTAGGCAATGTCGTGACCTGGTTCAACCAAGCGATTGCGTACCAGCTGTCCCTCTCGGTATTACTTCAAGCTCCCAGGATACAAAAATTATACAAAAATTTAATTATGTACACCACCTTATTTCGTGCCACTACATTTGCTCAAGCAAGTTAAATAGTACTAGTAGTAATCAAAGATTACAGTGCATCGCCTTTAGACACTAAGCTGGGTTGCATAAATCATGTTAAGATTACGGGAACCGGTAAGTAAAGTTGCAAAACAATAGGTTATTGTTTGAGAACAATCGTTAACATCTGTGTTATCTTAAAAACGTTTTATGCAACCAGTCCCAGGCGTTTACAGGGCATCCTACCAAGGATGCGGCGGGGGTACTGTAGTTCCAGTTACTTCTTTGTTTCCAAGTGCAGGTTATTACTCATGCAGGATGTGTTTTTTTGATATGTTTAATGCAATCCTTATTAAACCAGACCCTGGTGATTACAATATTTGTTCGGATTGAAGTGATCCAAGTACAATGTATTAACTCTGGAATTTCCAAAAAAAGAAATGCAACAAAAAGGTTGAATATTAATTGGCATACTAGATCTTGAGTAACTACAAGGACGGAAGCGAATAAATGAGAACTAAAGGTAAATGATATGTGTATAACGTCAATATTGATTAGCGTATTGTTCTGAGTGTCAGAGGACAGTTTTACCAAATCCAATTCCGACAGTTTTTTCCAGAATTTCGCAAGGGTCTTACCAAGCCTTGTAGCTTTCGAATCGAAACCACGAGGAACGGTGCGAAATTTGCGCGCCGGGCATGATGGACAGTATTGGGACGTCAAGATGCTATTGTGACGTTTCAAAATAGAACCGACATACAACCTCTTCTCTCGATTTCTCGCGCTTAGGAACACGCACAACGACTCGATTAGGTAGCGTCTCCTTCGTGGGCGCAATGACCATCTCCATTCATGAGTTTATCAGTAAGTTACTTATTTAATTAAGAAAAGCCTTGAATTGATTAATCAATCAATTAATTCACTAGTCGATTATTTTAAAATAAGCCAATATAATTAACACCGCGAAACTTTTAGGTAGTAATAGAGGGTCAAAGATAAGCCCTGTTAGTGCCGAGGTGCCGAAGTGCCGCGGTAAATCATTGATATGCATAAAGGTCGAGTCCATGATGTCATCTATTGTTATAACCTAGAGAAAAATGCCTTTCTCCATACTAATTAGGTGATTAGGTAGTGCTTTCCTGTATACTAATTTTTTTGACTTCCTGCATACTAATAAGTTCCGACCTTGATCCTCTCTTGGTTCCGAGGTTTACCAATGAGCGCCACTCTTTCAAAATGACAACAATAGACATGCCTAGGCTTGCCCACTAATAGTTAACCCTGATTAGATCTTAAGATTTGTATTGTCAGTTTGAATAAAAGCGTGCTTTCTCTTGGTAGCTTCACTTTTGTAATCCGCTTGCTGGGAAAATTTATCTTCGAAATTTCAGGTTATTCGTGACGATCATTGCTATCATTACCGTTAAAAAAAAAAAAACAAAAAAAAAACAAAACAAAACAAAACACACATACACGCAGCAGTGTTTCCCCCTACTACTCCTTACTACTACTACTACTACTACTACTACTACTACTACTACTACTACTACTACTACCACCACCACCACCACCACCACCACCACTACTACTACTACTACTACTACTACTACTACTGCTGCTGCTGCTGCTGTTACTAGTTCCACAGTAATAGTATGAAATATATTTCTATCATCATCATGATCATCATCACTTAAAACTAAAGAACTACGTTATAACATTACAGTGCCCACGGCTTGGCAAATCTCCTTCTTTTAAAAGAGAGATTTTTATTTAACATGGGGATACGATTGGAAAACTGGTGCTCTTGGTCTCAGCATCAGTCTCCATTTGGAAAAGACGTAGTGTTGATTTCATTTTCATCCACGCTACGATTATCTCATCGGTTTATAACTTGTTAATCGGCTTAACCCCTTTCCCCAAACATTGGACTTCTTTTAAGGAATCTTCCTTTGGTTCTTGACCTCTCTCTTTAGGAATGCTGCGATGACAGAGAGAAAATTAAATATGGATCAAAGAAGAACTGAAAACACACTGAGTACCAACAGACAATCCGATCTTAAAAAACAGTACAAAGACGAATTTAGAGACGGGACAAAAGTCGATGCCATTCATGCCATTGAAGATAAGAAGAGAGGACGATCGACTAGTGTGGATCAAATACAGGCTTACAGGCTTGCTTGCTTACTTTTTGAGGTAACAAGCGTTTATTATAATAAGAAAGTTAAACAAAACAACGGGAAAAAAAAACAATTGAAACGAAAGGACAAGGAAGGCATGAGAAATGCAAATGACAGTTTGATAGTTTGGCTGAAAAAAAATAAACGAAAAGAAAAGGAGCTAAAAGCGCAAACAAAAACAAAACACATAACTGAGTACGACAGTTCTAATAGTAGCTACCGTGCACCAAAAGTGAAAAAGTTGAATAATGATACACTTTGTATACTATCGGAGATAATATAACAGGGAATTGACGACGATGTGGTGACTAAATGTGAGGGAGCCGTGCCTGGGAATATGTGCCGGTATTGTTGTGAGGAGACGGGGTTTAAGTTGCCCCCTTGACTTAGCAGTACCATTAAATGATGACCCCTATCAAGGGGAATCCTTTGTTGCTGCAGCAAAGCATTTTTCCCATGTTAGTCTTAAGCACATCCCCTAATACACGTAAGGTTGTTTCAGTACCTATTGGAGACAGGGTTGAAAGTCGCATTTTGATTGCACCCCTACATTGACTTGGCTATGCCATTCTACCGAACTCTGCACGGTAATTTTTGTCACGAAATCAGTTCACTGATGATGATGATTCCTAAATGCTGGAGACTAGTCAACGACGATTGGCTCATCGGAAAACAAGGGCAGAAAGGTTGGCAAGCGATCTTTTCTTTTCTTTAACTACTTTCAAAAAACAGGATTTTAACTGAGTCTTTGGAATTAAATTGCATCTATCACCTATTTTCCTGATGGATACTATTTAACCCCTGGTAAATGCAGTGTACATGTCTAGCGAACGGTGTATTCATGAATGAGGCAAAATTTGTAAATTTCTTTAATATCGTGCGGTACTTAGTAAATAAATAAATATGTGCGAGGAAGTGGTTTTGAATGGGGAGGGGGGCCAACAAAAAGAGCAGGAGGTCTGTGAATGAAATCCCTTTCGAAGAAACACTCTGGTCTTTCAGGTGAAGTCGACGTCAATTCCCTTCTTTTGCACATCTGTAAAATTGTCATCCCTTCATGTGGCTCATTCGTCTGCTTGTTCAATTACACGCTCTTTGATTTTTGCATTCAGGACAGTTGTTTAGAGCTCTGGGGCCCGTTTCTCGAAAGACCCGGTAACTTATAGGGCCTGATAAGTATATTTTCAAATGTTTTTTCGCCGATTAATTACACAGTGATTACAGGCATGGCACTTGGCCAATGTTTTCATAGAGTTATAAGATTTAAAATTTTAGTTTTCAAAGCTAACAAGAATTGACTTCTGTTAAAAACTTTTATCAATAAAAACACTTAGCGAGAAACGGGCCACTGGTTCGTTCGCTGGTGTATTTGGCATGTTTGTTGAACATTGTTGTCGTTGTTGTTTGTTTATTCTTTTCTATGTGCCTGCGCTTGAGGAAATACCTAAATAAGGTCTGAATGCCAATGTTACAAATATAATTTGATATAACTTCACGCCTATTCTATAGTTTCCAAACTTGAAGTCTCCAAAGAAATCGACATTATCTGAAGAATCGTTAAATGATGTGATGATATGGTCGTTGTGAAAGAAAAAGCCGTTAAGCACGATTTGCAAGGCATTGTTAAGGTAATGACAGACTTCCTTCACTGGCACTAGGCAAGAGAGCTGTAAAGGACTATTTACAAAAGAAATCTCTATATACCTAACGACCAAACCCCTCCCTACAGTTTTTAAGTTGCATTGATAATTTCAGGTTTATTTGAATAAAAACAACAGACATGAAAATGAAATAAAACAGCAAAAACACAAATACAGGTTAACAACAAGACACACCAGTAAACAAACAAAGACGAAACTACAACAATAAACACATTAGGAACCATCCCATTGACGTTTGGCGAAGTATTCTGTTTCCTATAAACACAGATAGGTTGTTCTGTTCTGAGGCACGTCAGTTTCGTTCGCCATACTGGAAACCATTAAGTAATAGCACGCAAACACGTCTCACATGTACAATTGCAGCATTGGGAAATAATCGACTCAGACAGTGAAGCCAGATCAGGGGAAAAACAAAACAAGAAAAGGTAATAGTTGTTGTTTAGCAATGTTTGAATATGCTAAGAGGTTGGAGCCGCGATTTAATTTGCGCTCTTTGGGGAAAATTTCGGCTATTGGAATCGATCCCGTGCTAATCGAGTGAAAGTATTTTGAGTGGGACTCTCTTCCTCCAGCTGGATCCACACATTTGTTTTGCAAGGTGAATGGTAAACGAGGACGAAGATAGTACATCGGATATGCGATGGAATCATCCACCCCTTTGCAAAACTTTTTGTATTTTAATTAGCTGATGTGCTGTCTTTTTGTATCTTCTCGAGTACAGACTGCTAAGAAAGAATTCAAAGAACAATGGCAGGAAAATGTGAAGAAAGGTGGACTCATACCAAGCTTTGATGAGAACCTGAAAAGAGACCTGACAGGCTACATCGAATACTGCACCGGTTTTTCCTGGCGAATTATGAGTCAAGTACCACCTCTTAACATCGATTACAACAGTTCAACTTTCAATCCTTCTTATCTTACTGAGAGCCAAGCGTTTGCGTCTACCGCTGTTCGGAGCTCGCAAGGACGTTGTGCCTATCCTCAAGAACGTAAGGGGATAAGGTGCTACGTGTGGCCTACTCTCTACGACTGGGACAACAGAGTCATAAAAAAGGGGGATGTCGTCCTCGAGGAACCCATTACTCATGTAACTGTTATTTGAACCAATTTGGATGAGCTAGGCGAATAGGCTTTAGTCTACGCAAGAATTTGATCTAAAACCCTTTTATATAGAAGGGAAAATGTTTTTTCTTTGCCGTTCAATCACAATTTCATTAACTTCAGTTTAGATGCTCCTCAGGCTATATCTTTAATTTTGCACAAAACCAAGTGCCTTGGTACTAAGGTACAAACACCACATTGAAGGAGAGTACAAGATCATTCTACCCTGTACCACCCCAGACGCACCCTAAAAGCTGCAAGCTTGCCAAATGTCCCTGCCTAATACTACTGCACTGAGCCCCAACGGACTGCACGGCACTCATTTTGTTGTTGTTAGTACTTCGCGTGGCATATTTAATTGCAATCATGCATTTACAATAGCCGGTTTGTTAAATCGCTTTTGTAATGGTTGGTGCTAGTTATTATGAGAGGGCTTACATTGATATCTACATGAAGGTTTCAGTTTAAAAAAAAAGGAAGAGAAAATGGTCTACTTATCCGTTTATAATTTGGTTGATTTTTTCCGTTAATAAATGAGATGGCAATGAAAGGAAAAAAAAAGGGCCCCGAAATTAAACACCTTACTGAAGTGTTTTGGGTCAACTTACTCTTGGGTATTTTCTTCTGAATATATAACGTCGTCCTTTGGATAAAAGCAAATATGCAATAACAATAAGCGATGCAAGAACGTTGCATTTTCGATGTTTATTGCACTGTGCTTAAATTCTGTACTGGTATGACCTAAAACAAGCGGGTTTAAATTATAAAAGTGTCCTTGTATGGTTTGGTTCTCTATCACTGATGCTGCACGCTCGGTATATCTTAGAAAAACAAACAACAATAACTACAACAACAAAAATCTCCTTGATACCACCTATGTTGAAAATGCTACCTTAACTAATTGAATAATCTATATATCATTTTCATTTCAAAAAATACGATAAAATAAAATAAAAATCTGTTTTGTTTTAAACGTTCACAACTACCGTTAATACATGGAATGCTAGCGATAGCTACCCAGGACAACCTCGCCTTTCTTAATGACATGGCCATCACAATCTTTAAGGACGGGCCACAAATGACACAAAATAGCCTGACCCTCCAGATGACCTGAGCGACGAGTGAGGCCCCATCTCTCAGAGGGCGGAAACGCTTGACTCACCACGTGACATTTGGAGCTGTAAACAGCAGCCGAGTGATCGATTTTCAGTGGAGGTACTTGAGTTAAAGCGCACCAAGCAAACCGTACACAGTAGTTTATGTAATCGGTCAATGCATGTAAGAGGAGGCTGTCATATTCTAAAAGAAAATAGCCTGTTGTCGAATAGTTGCGTTGCTTCGATTTTGTCACAATAGAATGTGTCACATCCTGCAAAAGCAACAGCATCATACATCAAGCTTAGCTTTATCCACTCTTGTCTCATTATAAGGTTATTTTATTTATTAAATATTTTAATTATGCGTGAGGTCTAGGCTTTCTTGCCTTTTCTTGATAAGAAAAATTTCCGAGTGTCTAATACCAAGTTAACCACGATCTGCTGGTTGTTTAAAAACATTTTCTAAAGATAACGCTGTGCGATTTGTGAAGACAAGAGAAGTCCAAAAATGAATAAATGACACAGGAGACTACAGGCGGTTGCTCATATGTAAAATTAATTAGACGTTATGAAAGAACAGATGAATGCACCACGAAATACAAAATGTAAGTGGTACGTACCGAGATTACAAGCTTATACATGTATATGTGTACGACTAAACTGTGGCATCACTTAAAGTAAACTTACCTTAACAAGCAAACTCAAATCGTGAGTTCTTGCTTCTTCTTTGACCAGGATCATCACCTCACTCAGAGCATCATGAGTCGCTTTCACAGTTTCTCTTTGGAGATCATATTGTCGTCTCCAAAGCTATTACATAAAGAAAATCAACCAAAAGGAAGAATATTCATGACAAGAAGTGGTATTAAAAAGACCCCTAGAGAGCTGAAATGTACATAGGAATATCTTCCTTCCCTGCACGATATTTATTTTAGAGACAACTACAGTTATTCCTGGTATTCGTTAATCGTGTTTCGGACTGATTAAGTTCATGTGGAACGGAAGTTTTTTCCCTTCTCCGGTCATTTTTTTGTTTCATGGTATTTTTTAATTGTTTTGTTTTAATAGGCCATTTCTGAGTTGCTTTGAACCTCGTTACGAAAGCGAGACTAAACGCAAAGGATTTCATGTGAAAATAAGTTTTGTCTGAATAAGAATGGAAACTAATTTTCAGAGTGAAACCTTTGCACGAAGCCTCACCCTCACAATGAGGTTCAAAGCAAGTAGGAAACGGCATTTCTTTATTTATTGTGAGGCCAGTTCATTACACTTAAACTTGAACTTCGTGCACACATGCATCTCCCCCCCCCCCCCCCCCCCCATTACAACCCATATGTCTGACTAGGTGTACTGTAGGTGAAATTTATGAGCGAAAAAATCCTTTTCGGCAACTAGCCCCTTGAAGGGCAGAATTTAAGTCATGAACAACTACGGTTGCGTGAGCTGTTGATATGTGAGCTGTTGTTGTATGTGATAGTTAACTAATTGCATTTGCAGAAGAATAATTACAAAATATGCCTTTTCAAAACAGTCACCCCAAAACCTGGTGTAGTTGCCTTAACTCCAGCGGGTCTCCTGTAGCTCCGCCGAGTAGAGCATCCGAACTGGTGATGGAACGTCAAGCTTCACTCAAGTTGGGAAAACTCGGTTTTCCTTTGACAGATAATGCCTTGACTGACTGAATACCAGGCACATAGATTTCGTTACGCGACTATTCTGATCAATTCGTTCTTAATCTCCTGTAGTTCGCACAAACCTCTTTGATTATAGGAAATTGAAGGGCAATGCAAAGGGTTTGTGACATTCACGAAAATTTATCAGGCCACGAATTGTGCAGTATCTTTCAGGCGATAAATTCACAGCGCATTTCAAGGACTTCAGTATGGATGAAAGTGGAGCGGAAGAATTCCAACAGTCTGATAATCTGGCCAAGGTTTTTCAAGACTAACTAGAACAAAAATTTTATATAATATTTTATATATAACAAAGACTTTGAGCTCTGAAACATGGTAGTTTTAAGTTATGCAGTTAAACAGAAATGTCACGTTTAAGGGAGTCGTTTGATGTTTGTGACACTGAGGCCAAGGAGAAGGAAAAAGTAGCGTTCGTATGCAAATGGTCAGTGATCAGTGTGTTCTTACTCCTTTCCATGCATGTGCGTCCACCCATCTTAACTTGTAGCTACATAAAGTGTTTGTGACATTGTTCTCGAAGAGAGGATAACAAAATGCCTTTCTAATTAAATAGCATGTACCTTATCCTGGAACGTTTTGTTGTCTGACCCAATTGAAGGAGCCTCCGAAGCTAAAGTTCTCAGCACAATGGACGTGAAATTTGCGAACGAGTCCCTCATACCTGCAACGACTTCGTAGGCCGTCTGAAAAAGAAAATATTTGGAATCCGTGTGGAATGAGTCCGCACCTACCGACGGTTTAGATATAGTTGGGGGGAGGGGAAGGTAATGCTTCCACTCTGAGCAAACGTTGGGATAAATACGTCTGAATGCGAAGCTATTGTTTACACAAGTTTTCTTTATTTAAATAAACATTCCCATTTCAGAATTGGCTCTATTGAACTTCCATAACCTTGCTTAAGTCGAGGTATCCTTTACAGATTGAACTGGGCCTCTGTTTGGCTTAGTGACCGCAATAACTAGTGCCGGTAATGGAGGACCTATTAATTTTCAATCACTCATGACAGCTGTTCTTGAGGCGGATACGTGCATGGAGAGAATGTCGTTAATTACTTAGATTACTTACAAGTTGATTACTTATAGAAGTATGTATAAGCTAGCATATGTTCTTTTTTTTTTGGGGGGGGGGGGGGTGGGGGGGAAATTGGGTGCTATGTACCTCAAATATAAAGCAGGCGAGTCTGCAACACTTCAAATAATCATCCGGTGAAATTCTGGTTACGCGCATAGTGCGAATAACTCTGGTTGTTATGATTTCAATGGCATCAACACGAGCACCATCCTTGAAGTCAATAACGTATTCACTCTCGAGTTGAGATTGTCTGTTGTGGCTCAAAGTGTTCTCTGTCCTCCTCTGGTCAGACCTAACTCTTCTTTCTGAGAAAGCAGCGTGCCTGTAAAATTTCCAAAGGTATGCTTTAGTTGTTACAGCAATAGAAATGAAATAACGTACCAAAACATGCTCGCCCAAATTTGTCGACATTGTGAATGAGTGCAAAATGTGATTGACAATTGCTTTGAACAGTCAACAGGCTTGTCGAAGACTGTAGTTTCTAATTTTTATAGCCATTGAACGATAATTAAGCTTGTGTACAGGGTATTTGTGATTTCCATATTATCGAACTACACCTGTACTTGTTTACGGATTTTTTTATTTGTCTTGTCATAGTAATTGTTATTGTTTTGTGTTTTCCCTTTGACGTGTATCGCGTGCAGTGAACTCAGATCGTATAATAAAAAGGGTTAGAGACTGTTATTAGTTCGTGTTTTGTTTACTGACAAGTACACGCACTTGCTGACTGAAGAAGGCCTAGTGCAGTATTGAACATTTCTCGTTCATTGTACTCACTCACTTTCTTATTAGTCTTGCTTTCTTCGCGATTTGTCCCTACCTTTCTTTAAAGCTGTCAAGCTCCTTTCGTTTCTCCTCGAGGTCATGCCTGGCCCTTAACATCTGTTCTTTATAGCTATTTTGATGTTTTGAAGCTGCACTAGCTTGATGTTGCGGATTCTGCTCGTATTCCTGCAATTTCTTCTTCAACTTCGCACATTCTTCGGTACTGTGGGAACAATCGCAAGTTAGTAAGCTACTTCTCCATTTTTAACTTCTTTTGGGCGTAATTTTTTTTTTTTTTTGTTTGTTTGTTTGTTTGTTTTTTTTGCTTTACGTTCCCGTTGGCGGTTGGGCCACGATCGCTCGAAGGCCGAAACGAGGAAACGTCGATCAAGGCAGCGAGCGACAATATTTCTGGTTCGCGCCACAGTCTTATCGTTTACCGTTCTCCTTGAACTATTGTAACTCATATAAAACATTAACAGCGCTGAAGGGAAGACACTTTTGAATCAAATTTTCATCATCGTGAATGCCTTCGATATTACTTCTGCCACAGCCAAGGCAACATAATTTGTGCTGTGGGAAAACTAAAAATTATTGATTAATTTTCGTGCCCTCAGACAGTCAGACTAGAGTATTTTTTTCCAGTCACATGATCAAGACCGAGTTGAATAATCACAAAATCTTAACGTATAAAAGTGAATCTTAATTCGCTCTAATCGGTGCTGATATAGAATTGCATTACCTTTCTTTTAAGCGATATTGTAGCTGAGTGTTGTTTTTCTGTAAGATTTGGACCTCATTATTGTTCTTCAGCTGCTCTTCGTAATGGGTCGTCAACTGTACAATCCTTTCATTTATGGCAAAAGAATATGACAAAGATTTTATAAACTATTATACTGCTTGGAAGGTTATGGGTTCGACTCCTGCTGGAAAAACTCGGATTTCTCTGTTTACGCCTATGCACAGGCAGCCCAAACGCGTCACTAGAGAGCATGTAATAATGAATCACTACTGGGACCATGACTTTTGAGTGCAAACGGTATTGGGTTTACAGGCAGCCGTTGAGAATTTAAACGCGTTGTAAGACTTTGTATGGGGAATAAAATATTGTCAATTCCAAAGCTTAAATAATGCTAAATTTCAACTTTCATTCAATAAAATGAATAAAACTGACTCACCTCTGTAGTATTTTCGTGCGTTTGGGGGTTATTTTACCTTTTCGGGCATTCTTTTAAATCACTGTTGACTATATGATAATTATTTATTTACGGTGACAAAGGAAAGGTTAAAAGTACTTCTCTTCGTGTTTGCTTTTAAGCTCTTTTTCTTTAGTTTCCAAAAGTGATTTCCAGAACTTCTCAGCTCTCTTGCTGGTTGAATCGACCCTAAAGAACGTAATTAAATTTAAGATAAAGCTGAATACAACGATTCAAGTTAAATATACGTCTAAATATATATGTATATATTTTTCTCACAACTAGATAAATGTTATTATCATGCACAATTGGAGGAAATTACGCGCGGTTGATTAGTATAGGTTGCTTTAAAGTCTGAAAGCTACGTAATTAAATATGCGAAGACAGGTTAGCTATTTACGAAACTGTGTCATATCGATTTCAGCGTTTGTCTTCTTCCTATTGGCTAAATAAGCAACGAGAATCAATTACGTCTGGACGTTTAAATTAACATCTAGCGTGAAGTCGTCCAAATTGATTCAAGTTTCCCAGGCTTCATCACGAAGAGCTAGACAGCTAGTGTGCATGAAACAGCAATTTTGAAAATTGTCTCCTCTCCACGAAACTTAAATTCATAACGCGTTGATTGCAGCTGATTACCATTGGATCTCGTTTTTCAATCCTTTTTTTTTTTTTTCAATCCAGCAATTTTGTAATTTGTAACTTTTGCAATTAGAAAAGGGCAGAAGCTGCACAGGTAGTACTAATGGCTAAATATTAAACAGGGGAAAGATTCTCGCACTTACATACGCAACTTAAGCAGTTGTAATAAAAAAAAGGCATGAATAAATAAATAAATAAATAAACAAACAAACAACCAACCAAACAAACAAACAAACAAATAAATAAATAAATTAATTAATTAATTAAATAAAATAACGGGATTTGAACCATGACCTCCGCGATGCCGGTGTAGTGTTCTACCAATTGAGCTGTCAAGCCAACTGGCAACTCGGGTTACTTACCCATATATATTTAGTATTAAATGCGATAAACTAATGAATTATATAGGCTTTGAGATCTTGGATGACAATGTATATTAAAGGTGTACTTTATCTTCGCGGATATGAGAGTTTTAGTTTAGTAGCAACACTTAAACAGCATCCAGATCGTCAGAATGCGAGAACAAAACGCCAAGTAGCGAGCTATGTGCATACAACAATCACAAGGTGGCAACCACGAAGGCATTGTCTGAGGTGTCTTGTCTGAATAGAAGCAGTTGATTAATTTCCCGTTAGTAACTTGGGTTTGGAAAAGAGTTTTGCTGGTTAAGATTGATCTACAGGCTAAAAATATAAAGAAGTGCAGCGTATATATTATAATCACCTTGAATGCGACGTATTTGCTTCTCTCTTCAGTTTCCTAATTTCACTTTCAAGTCGAGTTAACTCGTCTGGAAGCCGCCTCAACAACTTCATAAACTCTCCGTTGGTAGAAAGTGATTCCGTTTGACTTGAGTCAAATGATTCTCGTCGACTTCCAGCCCGTGAGCTCGATGGCATAGAATTACGGCCTGCCATGTTAATGTTGAATCTGCAATGTGTATCGATGTTCAAGCAAACGCTCTGACTACTATTCCCGGAATCCATGTACTTCCGCTTTGAAACTTTCACTTTCGAGGAAAACCGGAAAGCGTCACGCTCTTTGATTTTCGGCTTGAAAGTGAAATAATGACAAATCGATGGCACTTTACTTCAGTACACGAAACAAATTCCATCTCGTCCAAGGGAAAACATTTACTGTAGTCCATTCTCATTTTGCTTCTGTTTTGTTTTGACTTAGGAAAAAAATACATCAAGTTAAGTAAGCATGTAACACGTACATTACACGTTACACGTCATTAACGTCAGCTTATTCCGGGAAATTTCCCTTCAATATACAGCTTCATCGCATCGTTGTTTTTAAACCTGGAGGCCATTTTGAAAGGAAAACCTGGGGAACATGGCTTTTTCGGTACAAGGTAACAGTTTTAGGCATAATTATCTATGTATTAATATCGTCTTAGACTTTATGGATGGATCTTGAGTCGTCGAGGTTGAAGAAGCTGTAGGTTTTATCAATGCAACGACGGAATGACATTTGGCACAAGTACTCAACCGACCTTCTTTAAGCAAATGTTTCTGCGAGCGGAACTGTAAACACGTTTTGATATATGTTGGTCTTAAACTCCTATACGTCTAATAGCTATTGTGCTTCATACTAACGCTAACTATTCTTATTCTGTTTTGCTGGTTGAGAACGCTTTTTTCGAGTACAGTCAGTATAAAATATAGACTGCGTATTACGGACTACGGATTACGGAATACGGAATACGGATTACGGACTGGTTATCAAACACGGACTGAGGTATATAACGAGCACTACGGACTGGGTATAAAACACGGACTAGGGTAATAAACGAGGACTGGGCATAACATAGCGAGAGCCGACACTGTCAGCATAAAATCTTGCTTTATCTCGGCAAAAACACCTGGATTTTAATACGTAAGGTCGCTCCGAAGTGTCTCGGCCTCTTGGCAACCTTTCAATAATTACGTCTTTTTTCAAACAATATTTTACCACTTACATCCTGCTTAACAGTGATTTATTAGCAAACGTTTTCTTTTATTTATTTATTTTTTAATTTTTTTGGTTTGTTTGTTTGTTTGTTTGTTTGTTCGTTTTTAAAAAAATAAGTCTCATAAAAGAAAAGCAAATCGTTTTGGATGTTGCTTACGATAGATGCCGACCGCAATTTGTGCGCGAGCGGTACAGTTCGCTTATGTGCAGTCCATGGTATGGACTTCCAGGATTAGACTGTTCCAGTCGTAAGTATTCTTATGGGCCTGCAAAACCTTAAGCCAAGGCCCGGAAACTGATTGTCTCGCCTGCGAGGATTATCCCCACCCCCCCCCCCCCCCACGCCTCTCTAGCTATTTTGACCACCAAGACGAGTTGAAGTCTTCATGTAACGGCTGGTAGATCTGTTTGAAGAAATGAGTGAAAGGTTAGTTCCCCCCCCCCCCCCCCCCCTTCCTCCCCCGGGTTACTCGGGGTGAGGGTTGTCTCGGGTAGCCGATACTATCATTATTATTACTATTATTATTATTGTTGTTGTTGTTGATGTTGTTATTATTATTATTATTATTATTATTATTATTATTATTATTATTATTATTATTATTATGCGCAGTAAAACTATCTGTATGCACAGTATAATAAGCACCACAGAGCGCGTAGCGTAACCTGTGAGCCAAGCGAAACTTAAAATAGCACGTGAATAAATCAATTATTATTATTATCAATTATAAATTATTATTATTATTATTATTATTATTATTATTATTATTATACTTTGGAACTATGTTTGTAAGCTAGCACCTCCAACCAGTTTTTGCTCTCCTAATGCCTTTCAACTTTTTGTCCGCAAATTAATGAGCACTCATTTATCGAAGGTTTATGGACTCAATAACCCCTGCACGTGGATGCTAGTCCCAACGTGTCCATGCCACTCTTATTTTTATTTATTTATTTATTTATTTATTTATGTATGTACGTATGTACGTATGTATGTATGTATGTATGTATGTATGTATGTATGTATGTATGTATGTATGTATGTATGTATGTATGTATGTATG
Organism: Pavona decussata; assembly: GCF_977016875.1. Lineage (NCBI taxonomy): Eukaryota > Metazoa > Cnidaria > Anthozoa > Scleractinia > Agariciidae > Pavona > Pavona decussata. The sequence continues at coordinate 56,024 of NW_028145697.1, forward strand.
TATGTATGTATGTATGTATGTATGTATGTATGTATGTATGTATGTATGTATGTATTTATTTATTAATTAGCGAATGCTTGAGTATTCATTTTGTTTTAATTTAGGTCTTAATCCAGGAGTGGTGCCTCGCATGGGACGTTCGTCCCGTACCACCTGCCCCTTTTGGGTCTTATTTCGTTCTTTTTAATTTATATTATATACTGTAAGAGGAGCACCCAATAAAGCTGTTAAAAAATAGGGCATCAGAGGGCACTTAATTGATGAATAAGAAGTGGAACATTTAAACGTCTTATTTCTAAAAGACTAAAGAAGATTCTCGTTCGACTTCCTGAAGTATGTGTTTATCAATTCCTCATATTCAGTTTGAGTTTGACGTCGCTATTAAAACTACATACAAACAGTTCTGCATATTATGCTCACGCAGGAGCCCAATATGCTATTACTAAGGACCTTTTTACACAGCATGTGGTAACCCGGGTATCCGGGTTATCCTCCAGCGGCGCTAAAACATAAGGCGCCATCACATGTTAAATTTCAATCCTGCCTACCCGTGCTATATTTGTCAGATTCATCGGAGCATGCCGCAACTGAGGTAAATAAGTGCTCCAAAATCGTAATTCTTCACTGTTAATTAAGGCCATCTGGCCTCAAAACGATCTGTTTTAATGTCTAAATCGACGGAAAATCAGCGTTCTCTGTATGTTACAGTTCTTGAAACTTCGTAATTAAAACCTTCAGCGTAACCTTAGAAAGGCGTTTATCAGTTTATTAAATTATTTCAACGTTTATAGTTTACGCTTAAGATATAGTCATACCTACCTGCTTCGACTAGCTTTAGCTATTTGCGGGTAGGTATATACCTAACTTGTAACTCTCTGTTCTTAATAAAGTGTTGTTGTTGTTGTTGTTGTTGTAGATAAAACACGCGTTAAAACATACCACACATGACCCTGGATTGATCATTTACCTGCAAAATGAACATTTTTTTTTTAGCAATTATATTTTTTTTTTCTAACAGATTTCAGCGACGCTCTTCTTCATATCGAGAAGTCTTACCTTGCAACCGTTGCCATCGACTTTGGAACAACTTACAGTGGCTTTGCGTTTTCATTCAACAAGGAAAATGAAGAAAATGCCTCGATTTTCATGAATAGAGATTGGGTTAATGAGCAGGGGCATCGAACAAAGAAGACACCGACGTCCCTGTTGCTTAAACCAGACCTATCGTTCGACTCGTTTGGGTATAAAGCAGAAGAGAAGTATTGTAATCTAAAAAATGTGTATGAAGAAAAAGAGTATTGGTTTTTCCAGCATTTTAAGATGTGTTTACACAATGACGAGGTAAGTGTTCTTGAAACTGTTACTCTCTTTCAAACAAAAACAAACAAACAAACAAAACAAAAAAAAAGCACACACACTCGAAGAAGAAGAATGCATCCAAACAAACAACTACTTCACTCATGCTTTCAGGTTCGGATGAAGATAGCAACTACATACACTAAAAAAAGGAGCAACAGCCTATCACATTAAGCCCCATAACGAAAACGACGAAAACTATAGTTCGACCTAAGAGGATTAAAGATCAGCGCTGGAACTATGCTGGACGTTGCTTCGGAACACGTGATACGTGATCGTATTTTCCGCTTTGATTTCCAAATGAAGCACTGCGTACTGTGTGTGTTTTAAGCTGAACACATTAAAAAAATAACATTTAAAGAGAAAATGATAATTTTATAATTTTGTGTTAGGCCTTTGAAAGATGTAAGATTTTTTTTTTCTAGATTTCCAGGTACTGTAAATGACGCCTAACACCGCGGTTGGGCTGCAAATGTTTCCAAATTATGCTTTCCAAATTACTAATAAAACTTACCATACTATGCAATTGCAAATTAACGGGGGGCAGGGATGGTGCAATGGTGAGAGCACTCGCCTCCCACCAATGTAGCCCGGGTTCGATTCCCGGACTCGGCGTCGTATGTGAGTTAAGTTTGTTGTTGGTTCTCGTCCTTGCTCCGAGATGTTTTTCTCCGGCTACTCCGGTTTTCCCCTCTCCTCAAACACCAGCATTTCCAAATTCTAATTCGATCTGGAATCTGAGGGCCACAGGTTTGTCAGTCGTATCAGACTGTTAACTGTCACCCTCGTTAAACAAAGTTGATTCAGTTATCGAATTACGGTAATATAAAATATGTGGATTTAAGGCTTGCTTTTTGCGGTTTTAACTTATTTGTCCTTGGAAATGCTGTAGAGCCTGAACTTGGAGACCAAGATAATAGCAGCCAATGGAAGAAGCTTGAAAGCCAAAACAGTGTTTGCCCACTCCATCAGGTTTCTTAAGGACGAAGCAGTGGGAATTATTCGACGGGAAACTGGAGATGAAGGTTATCAAGTGGAAGATATTCGATGGGTGTTAACGGTGCCTGCTATATGGACTCCAAAAGCAAAGCAGTTCATGAGAGAAGCCGCCTATGAAGTATGAAAATGAATTGTTGAACAATTAGTTTTGCTGCCATATAAATTTACCTGTTATAAACAGTTTTGAAGTGGGACATATTATCCTAAAACCATCAAATATTTATTTATTTGTCTACAATAATAATGTGGATTTGGCAGCCGTGTTTAGTAAGATGATACACTACCCTAAAGATTTTTTTAGCTGTGTTGCAGGGATTTTCTAGCCACTGTAGTAATTTCCAAATAACACACCTGCTGTTTTTGCACCTGGCAGGCTGGTATTGGCTCACGCGAAAACCCGGAACAGTTGCTCATTGCGTTAGAACCTGAAGCCGCTGCAGTTTTCTGCACAGAGAGGAAGCTTGGCGACCCCGCATCAGATAAGAAAAGTGTCTCAGTAGAGGGCCAACTGTCGACACCTAATTCACAGTACATGGTTGTTGACATTGGAGGTAAGTGCTTTCCAAAATGCAAGTATAGTCCAAGAACCGTTCAATGAAGAAGACTGAGGCTTTGTATATTAATCGGAAAACATTTCGTTACCACCTTTACTGCTTTGTTTTTCAGATATAGAGCTGATACTGTACAATTCTTCTTTTCAGGTAAAATTTTCCTAGTTAATGACAGCCGTCTGGCACACTGATTAATGAAAGGAAATTCCACCGCGCACTATCCCTATCCCGTCTGTGGTTGTTGCTGAAGGTACAGGCAAAAGGGACTGGTTTTGAAGGGATATATTATAAATTTTGCCTTCTGTTGCCTCTTTTTATCTTAACACAGTTTGTCCCCCATTTGGCTGTCAAGGCAGGGATATGGTGGCAAGGCCATTATTACATTCTTTTGTTTTCTTACTAATACTAATTACAACGTTGCATGCTCACGTAACTGATTTCTTACAATTTTAGGTGGTACACTCGACGTGACAGTACATGAAAAACAGGATGACGGTAGCATCAAAGAAATCCACAAAGTAACTGGCGGGCCCTACGGCGGTATGAAGGTGAATTACCAGTTTAAAAGTCTTCTGGATCAGATTTTTGGTGATCAAAAGCTGTATGACTACCGCGCCCAGTTCCCATCTGACTGGCTTAAGTTGATAAGTGATTTTGAAGCAAAGAAGCGTGGAACACGTGCCCTCGAGAAGAAACAAACAAGAATTCGCCTGCCGCTTAGCCTTGTTTCCTTTGTGAATGATTGTCGTAGTGCGGCACTGAAGCGGTATGGATCAGGTGAAGTTAGGATACTCAACGATGAGTATCTCTGTTTGAGTGCAAGAGTAATGGTAAAGCTCTTTGAGCCTGTCCTAGAAGCTATGAAAGATCATTTGAGAGTTCTTCTGAGTAACCCTCAGCTTTCAAAAGTCAAAGTAATGCTCTTGGTCGGTGGATTCGCAGACTCTCCTCTGTTACAAGATGAAATCAAGAAAGAGTTCACAAGGTATATTGTGTGAATATGCATCATTTTAAACGTTGGAATAACACCTGCCTGCAAGCGTGATAAAAAAAAAATCTCAACGTCATTTAGGTGTTGCTGGGGGCAGTCTAGCTTATAGCAAGACGATTTTGAGAAATGTTTTAAACACTTCGTTGCCCAATCACGTTGTGTAGTGCATCAGCGGAAGAAAATCATGGATCTTGAATCTAAATTTGGGCGATTGTAAGTGGAGAGCTTGGATTTTATTTAACTTTGGTGGCATAAAAATAAAGCATATGCCTCTTGGTTAGTCTTCTTTTGTTCCTAACACGTACCGGCAATTTTGTTCACAAAATGCCTAGTTCTCTCCAAACCTGAATTTTCAAGCACGGCGAATTTTCGCAATTCGCGGAACGACAACGAATGCATTTTGTTAAAGAAAGCATTACTTACCAAATTTAATGATATGCAATCATGTGCTCGAAGACAAGCTTCAAACATGTTTAGTTTCCTGAGAAAAACTTAGGACCTTGATCTCTAGGGCCCTAATGAACAGCAGCTTTCTGACGGTGTCCAGAGAACCCGGTAACAATCTGGAATAGGGGTATCCTCTGGCGAAGTCGCCCACAGATTTAGAGAGTTCATTGATGGACTTCGTTCTCAATTCCGTCACTTGGAAGGCAATGACGTAGAACAATGACAGCAACAATAACAATAGCAGCAATAGCAGTGATAAAGATATTAATACTTAAAATTACATTGATAATACTCAGTAACGACTAGTGAAGCATAATTTGAAAATCCTTATTTCTTAGGAGATGCCGTGTGATTGTACCAAGTGATGCTAGCATAGCCGTTATGCAGGGCGCCGTAATGTTTGGCAAGAAGCCCAACAAAATTACTGAGAGGGTTCTCACCAAGACCTACGGTGCTGATTGCTGCCGAGATTTTATTAAGGGCGTTCACCCTGAGAAAAACAAGTTCCTCGTTAATGGAAAAGAGATGTGCAGTGATGTCTTCAACTGCTTCGTGAAGGAAAATGAAATTGTTAAACTTGGGCAGAGAATCAAAAGCATGTATCGACCCCTGCTCCCAAACGAGAGACAGATTACATATTCATTCTACGCTGCTGACGACCCTAATGCTCTGCTGATCACAGAAAGTGGAGTGAAAAGGATAGGAAGAGTTGTGGTTATGTCCCCCGATACATGGAAAGGTATGGACCGGCAAGTGGAGGTCAGTATGTACTTCGGAGGAACAGAGATTACTGCTACAGCGCGTGACATTTCCAGTGGAAACACGGCGCAGACCACGCTTGACTTTTTCCAGATTTAGTGACTCACAAAAACGTTTTCTGTAACAAAGTGTTAGAAAGCAACTAAGTGCAATTTTGTGTATATGCTACTGTAATACAATGTGTTATGCTTAAGAATGATTATCAAGAAACAAATTAAGACTTGATAAAAAGGAATAAAACATGTTGTAGCGAAAGCATTGCTGGACTCGAAAACTTCTGTGAATTCGATGGAGATGCATTGCGTGACGACAAAAAGGAAACAAAAGAATAAGGCATTAAGTAAATCTCTACTGAACCGTTGGACTCTTGGACTAACTTTTTGGATACCTTTTTGGTCCAAGTGTGTTCGACTGTTGATACTCAAAGTGGGGAGCAGAGTTCAGAAAACAATGGGCCCTTGGCCTTGGCCACTGGGCTCTTGAGCAACTTTCAAAATGGAGTGAGCCTGGATCGAGAGCGCTAAAAAGAATACAATGTAAATGTAAAAATTGGAAGAAAAGACGGCGCCCTGTTTTCGAGCAGTCTAGTTAAAAGATCCTATTCTTACTTCCGAGGACGAACTATGCTTTGAAAGGCAGGAGACTGTTTCATGAACAAGAACTTACACATATTATCTGGTGAAAAGTAATAAGTCGTTTATACTGTCGCTGTATTGTTGTGAGTGGTGAGAAAATTCATTTAGCGAGATAAATAACTAAGGTAACGACAATAGAAAAAGAAACTTGTATTATCGTTTTCCAACAACACCAAACTATAAGTAGACTCAATGTACCAGCAACAAAATATAACAGGTGTGTGTTTTAATTCATTTCGTTTTTATTGGTAATTATATTCTCCCTTTTCAATGTTAGCTAGTCCCGATCACGAGACCACAGTGCAAATACCAAGCAACAAAAATGAAAACCTCACACTGATTGAAAAACCAAACGATGACTAAAGAGCGAGCTAGTGTCGAACCCAAAGTGGAAATACATAACGGCAAAAATAAGTAGCTCACACTGTATTGAATACCCGAAGGATAACTAAAAAGTGAGCTAGACCAGAGCTTACAATACACATACTCCTGACTCATACATGAAAGCAAAAATGAAAAGCTCTAACTGTATTGTAAACCCATGAGAATTCGACTAGACGGCGAGAAAACCCTTGCATACTTGCATTTATTATGGCAACTGTCGTCCTACTAAAATGAAAATAAAGATAATATCGAAAAAAAAATGAAAAAAAAAAGAACTTTTGTTTGGTTAGGCTACTATTCAAAAGGAATCCTAGAAATGGAACTTGAACTTATGTAACTACTTTTAAAGAATGTAAGGGCCACGGAAAATAACAACCAGTTTCAGTAGTCGTGTTTGTTCAGTGGCCTGGCCTTTGAGTGGAAGCGAGGTAGGAGTTGATTTTGTTTGTTACAAACTTCAGAGCTATTCACATGAAAATGAAAACCTGTCAGAATAAGAGCAGCGTGATTTTTATATCAAATGAGGTAAGGCTTGTATCAGAACAAAGTCAACTCCTGACAACTACCCGGAGGCCAGATCTCTGACAAAACAATGGGTGGTTTGCGTTGCCGCCATGTTGGTGTGACCGCTTTCATGATCAGTTAAGTCTGTGATACGAAAACCAACTTGACGTAGCTTGCAGTACCCTCGGTGTAGTGGATCAATGTTTACTGTTCTTAATGTTACCTTGGCAAAGACATTTTGGCAGCCAAGTTTCTCAGAAACTGCAATTTCCCGCCGTTTAAAAGACATGGCGTAATATTTAACTCATGTGAGGTCATGGGCATACTTTGCAGACCCTTTTGAATGACATCCTTGTACAGACAAGATTCAATCAGATTATCAGCATGATTTTCGGAGTTAAAGAGATAGCGTGGAATCTCTATACCCCCCCCCCCCTCCCCCTCGCTAAGACAACACTAAAGTAAGAAGCCATATAGGAAACAAGAAGAACCGACCTGTGAATCTCAAGAAGACCTTTTATTACCTACTTAGTACATCTGTATCTTCGCTACATTATTCTTACAGCCTTCGCTACGAGACAGTTGTCAAAGGACACGCTCGATCTAACCTCTGAAAATAAGCAAGCAAAGTTTTAATTTTCCCTCGGGATCGAAGCAAGTAATTACATATTTTTTGTGAACTGCTTTTATAATCACAGTAGATGAAATGTTTATCCTTTAATCGTAGTCATTGCCGTAAAACATTTTTTGCTATCGATTATCCTGCTTCGTTTATTTCTACTTAATTTAACGAACTTCGACAAGTCAAGTTGCATGCTGTCGACAAAATCACGTTGCCAATTTACTTTTTCATTTTGTATTACGGGTATGTTAAATATAATAAAAATTAGTAGAAAATAAAATCAAATAAAATAAAACCAGAAAATATGTTCTCTAATTGGAACAAACTAGCCAGCTTGCAAAGGGTAAAAATTATTTTATCCTACAATTTTTTAGTCTTCTCTTCATTTGCGAGTTCACTTTCCATTCCAGTTTGGGTCATTGTCATAGGCTTCGTTAGAAAACTCACCCACGACATTCATTTCCATATTTGCTGCTTTGTTAACGTCATCAACATGCTTGGGGATTCTATAAATAATAAGAAACAGAGTTATTACCCCCTTAAACTAGACTATAAGAAAACGAGTAATTATCATGGATTGGAAGAGTGCGTTCGATATCATGGCATCCAGACCAAATCGAGTCAACCCACGTGACTTCACTTAGCCAGCGGAATTCAAAGCTCTCGCTTGAAATCGAGGCAAGTGGTCAGCCAGGCCAAGATGGCTCCCAAACCCTGAAATCGCACAGCATCCAGAAAGAAACGACACGAATAGTATGCGTTCTTCTAACGTCGAACGCAAAAGTATTACATTAAAAGGGAGAAATCCGGATAGTGTGTCTATTGTCGAGCTTATTCCCAGACTAGGATCACCATTAACAACATTATAATCTCTGAAATGGATAAAAGAGGACCCATTTCGCCCTTCCAGGTTTTTGTCATTAAACCCATACAATATTTCGTTGCAAACGTGACTTTTTCAAAACTTTCTTTGACTAACGGCAACACTTTGTGTATGGTCAACTAGGATTGCGGAGAGAGGTGTGTAGCCAAGGTCATACTGAATATAATCATCCACTATTTCAAAAATATTTGAATCGTCACTAAACGATCTAAATTAAAATATAAAGGACCTAGTAAGCTGTAACTATGATGCATATAACTTGAACCATGTCCATGACTCATGAGATGTGGATGTGGACAAAGGCGTGCTTGTGATACTAATTAATTTCGTCAACAATTAGTAACAGTATCCTTTCCAAATCGTTTTTACAGCTATTTTTATGAAAAAGAGATTTTTTCAGAGAAATATCCAATGCTTTTATTAACGTTACTTGTTTTTCGGGTGACTGCATTTCCATGCAATCATAACCGCCAGAATAATGAGCAGCAGACCGCCAGCAAGAGATCCAGCTATGATATAATAAATGGTATTGGAATCCGCTTCCTCAGCTTCCAGCGTTGAAGTTAGTGATGCCGTTGGCGTTGTTTCAGTAAACAGCGTTTCCACTCTTGAAATGGTACCATTAATAGAGCTCGAAATCTCGGCCAGAGATCCTTTTACAATGGAGACCAGTGTGTCTTTATTTATGACCTCGCTGGACAGCCCAGGTGGGGATAGCAAATAAAATGCTAATGTTGCCAACAGGGGGTCCTGGGAAATCTGTTTTGGGTAACCAGGCAGAATGTGAACTTGGTTTTCCGTGAAGATGACGTAGTTTGCTGCTCTTCTGCGACGAGCGCTGTAACAACGAAAAGAAGAAAAGGCAAGGATAATTAACACGATTGTCCAGGGAGAAGTGATAAGATAGCGACTGTCCAATTCGTGGTCAAATGTGAAACATGGAAATACGATATTGTTGCTTTTGAAACCAAATTAAGGAAAAGGGATGAAATAAACAGAAACACGTGGCATGAAGAAGAGGCAAAAAAAGGAAGAAGGAACAAACACTCAAAAGAACAAAAAGAGCATGAAAATAAAAAAGGAAAAAAAAAAAAAAAAAACAAGAAAGAAAGAAAGAAAGAAACACGAAAGTTTAAGGGGAATGACGCGTAATGAAAACATCTGCTGGCAATTTTACCTCGCAGGTGTCGATTTGCAGTTGTCTGCTTTCGAACAATACTTTGTTGCTGCCGTTGCGACCGCCGCCTTGAATGCCTCTTCTAAGGGTTGGTTCCACTGATATGAATAGCATATAATATTAAAAACCTGATATCCAATAACGAAGTTTTTTATTTGTTACACAACATCTACAACGTCATTATTTCCCGCAGTAAAGCTTCCTTAAAAGAAAATCACACCCGTAATTTGCTGTTTCAAATTGTATTCAAATTACGAAAAAAAAATTAAATTACCAGGTTAGGCTTTCCGAGTATTGTCGACTTCTGCGATGTCATTCTAGGTTATTATACGTATATAAAAGTGTAGTTCTTGTCGTAATGGTTATGGATTTCTCTATCGATTTATAACGCAATTCGCAACATGAATTCAATTGGAGAAAGTAAAATGGTGCAAATAGCATTGAAAGTTATAAAACATTACTCTTAAATAAATGCCAAACGCTTGCTTTTGGAATTTGGCATTGATATTGAAATCGATAACTCACTTTAAAAGTCATTTACAGCGGAATAAACTGAAAGTACTAGGTTCATGGGACAAACATGAAACAACCTAGTTTGATGGCCTTTAAGCTCCCACGAGTATCCTGTAGCTCACTGGTAGAGAATCCGAACTAGTAATCGGAAGGTCCTAGGTTCGACTCCTGATAGGAGCATTCGGAGTATGACTGCGTTAGTTATTGAATAATACATCATTCTCATTTATTCACCAGGCTTAAAATATTCCATCACATTTATTCCAGGACATACTTTCTAACCTGAGAGATATTCAGTCCCTGTATCTCTAACTTGACTGACTGGTTCCCCTCCTCTGGAGTTGGTGTTCGTGGAACTGGGGCTGGCGGAGGTGGTGGCGGTTTTGCACCTTTCTCTAGACCTTGTGGATATTAAACATATCTCAAGTTTATATATAACCATAACCAATATATCGTTGATGTAAAATTGATATCTTCGAGAAAATGTGTCTGGGGTCTTTGTATTGTCAGATTGGTCACTATTTTCTATTTAATTCGAAACAAGTATTTGCTTTCCTTTGCATTGCTTGGAATAATCTAGAATCTGGGAATCAGGAAAGGTTTCCTGAAGCAAACCTTAAGTGAATGCATGATTCTTAAGATTTCTGAATATTAAGCGTGCAAGACAGAATCATAAGATAATTTTCTCAATTTTTAGGGGGAACTGTCCATAGTTCCTCATTAAGCAACTATTGAATACCTGCGAAGATGATAACGATAAAGAATTATCCGAAACGTCCGGCACTTTCCGTATAATTAACAATTATTCCACGCGCGCGCCTTGTAGTGCAGCTGCTTAGCCCAAAAAATATCAAAATCGTTCGTTTTGTGATACAAGCATGAAACTTTGCAAAAAGATAGCTCTTAGGCTGCTTATTAAATTCTGATATAGGGCCAATGTGAAATGTCACTTTGTGGGGAGATAGGCGGCGTCACGTTTGTCATTACATGAAAACGAGGCTGAAAGTGAAAACTGTGTAAAACTCCATATTTTTTACTAACAATGCAGAGATTTTGATTGTAAACAATTCAAAGGCCACATTTGAAGTATATTTAAAGTGTACTCGTTGTTTTTGAAAGCTTTTTAGACCTTTATAATGTTATTCTAGTGGTGATGTAATTAAAATACTTGTTACCACATTTACTTAAAAAATAAATAAATACCATCCTTTATCCTTGCAAATGTTCTTTTGTTGGGTAAGGGTAAGCCCTCGAAACCACTAAGAAGAAAAAAATGAGTTATTCACTAATTCACCCAGTCTTCTTTCCTGCCCTCCTTATTTCAAATAATAAAGAGCACTAGCAGGGAGGAGCAGGAAAAACTGTGCGCCATAGAAGAGAAAGAGAATGCCTGTTACAAGTATACACAGCTCTGAAAATTCACGGTGAAACGAGAAAGAGGGCCTTGTAGACGTCATGCGCAAGCTTGGGTTATGCATTTCGTATGGTCAGGTGATGGATATTTCCACGGACTTAGCTAATTCTGTCACGGCACAGTTTGAAAAGGAAGGTGTTGTCTACCCTCAAAAACTACGAAAAGATGTATTCACTACAGCAGCCATCGACAATATTGATCATAACCTGAGTTCTACAACGGCAAGCGACTCCTTTCATAGCACAACCATATCGCTAGTTCAGCATCTTACGGCCACCATAAAAGGAACTGAACGTGGAACAAATGTGATAGATGGAACTGTTCAAGAAGTGAAGGCTATATGCGAGCTACCTCTTGCTTTCTGCTAGTTAATGATCCCATCGTTCCAGAGCCTCCCAGTTGTTATATAGGCCTAGAACACGGAACGATGACTCCAGTAGATGTGCCAGAAGAAGAAGAGTTCCAATTGCTTCGAAATGCGAAAGAGTTAGCATCAAAAGCAACTCTTGAGAAAGGTGATTTTATATCCTGGGCAGCATGCCATGCATGTTGTCAACCAACAACAGCGTATGTTCCTGCAGTGATATCGCTTCTTCCTATGTTCTACAAGAACGCACATTCCATCGCGATGATTCTACACGCTATGAATATGATCAAAGCTGCAGTAAATCACGTCAACCCAGGCCAAACACCTATTATTGCACTAGATCAACCACTTTTTGCACTTGGAAAACTCATCCAGTGGAACTGGCCTTCAACTCATGGAGAGAAGTTCATTCTGATGCTTGGTGGATTACACATCGAGATGGCGGCATTTAAGCTCCTTGGAGATTGGCTTGATGGAAGTGGTTGGACCATCGCCCTTGTAGCAGCTGACGTTGCAACGGGAGGATTTGCTAATTCTTTCATCAAAGCCACTCACGTCACAATAACGAGATGGGTGCACCAGGTTACTGCCACTTGCTTGTTCATCCTGCAGAGTAAGGCATATAGTGATTACCTTGAAACCCTCGAGAATGGTGAAGAACCACTCCAGTTTACAGACTGGGTCAATAAATTGTCCAAAGAGCGCCCACAGTTTCTGTACTAGAATCGAGTACTCTTTTTAGAGTTATGTGTCTTGCAGTTAATCATAGCTATCAAAGAAGGGAACTTTTCATTGTACAAGAAGTCACTTGTCTCGCTGGTTCCGAGGATGTTCTCACTAGACCACATCAACTACGCCAGGTGGATGAGTATACATATACGTGATATGAATTTACTATCTTCAACTCACCCTGACATCCACCAGGAGTTCACAAATGGATCGTTCGTTGTAAATAAGACTGAGAAAGTTTTCTCTTCAATTGCTTTAGACCATGCGCACGAGCAAGTGAATGCGCAGGTTAAAGGGAAAGGCGGAGCCATCGGACTGACGGAAAATCCAGCAGCATTAAGAAGGTGGATGATCGCTGGTCGTGAAGTCGCAAGGATCATCCAGGAATTCGAGGAAACATATTCCAAAAAAGTCAGTGAAGAAAAGCGCGACCATCATGAGCTAATTCCGGGCGTTCAGGCTGCCTTTAAGAAGGACGTGTTGTCACTCTTGTCAGCAATTGAGGACATGGGTAATCCCTTTGAGGAGGACAGTACAGACCTTCTTGTCCTAAACTCAAAAGAAATCATGGATGATACAGTAGTTAAAGCTGTGAGAGAGGTGCTGTCTATTGGTCAGGATCAGTACAAAGCCTTTGTCAAAGAAAGATTCCAGGAAAGAACAAAGCCAATAACCGAAACAATAAAGAAGAACAAGTTACCCCTGTTCAAACAACAACAACAACCGAGGAACCCGACGAAGGATAAACAGAAAGTTACAGCCCTTAAGAACGACTTGCTTTATTTTCCCGTCTGTACATAGCCTGCCAAAGCCGCGATGGTAATCTTGAAGAATTTTTCCAGCACGAGAATCAGCCTTTTCCTCTAACTCTAGCACAAGCAGGAAAAATAAGGGAATGTCAAAAGTCAGACCTAGTGAAATGCATGGAAAGGCTTGTTGAAAGGAAGATTGATGCACCCCAGCTTGAGGCGACAATAATTGATGGTGCAGTTAGTGTTCAAATACTGAAGCCGGGAATGGCAACCACGTTTAAAGAGTATGCAGAAAGCAGCTGGAGACCGTTCAGAGAGTGGACGTTGTGTGGGATGTATATCGTAAAGACAGTTTAAAGTCCACCACGAGAGAAAGGCGGGTAACAGGTACTCGAAGAAGGGTCGCATCATCCTCTAAGCTCCCTAAGAATTGGAAAAGCTTTCTTCATGTTGGTGACAACAAAACTGAGTTGTTCTTGTTTCTGGCCAAGGAGTTGCAGGCTATTGGCATTGAGGGGAAGGAGGTGTACACCACCTATGGTGAATTCGTTCTCAGTTGTCAACCAACAAAGATGATGACCTGCTCCCACAAAGAAGCAGACACCCGACTCGTGTTGCATGCATACCATGCCTCACAATCTGGCTACCGAAAAATTCTTATTAGAACCGTTGATACAGACGTAGTTATGTTAGCGGTATCCAGAGTGCAACATCTTAGCGTGGATGAAATCTGGATTCCATTTGGTACTGGAAAGCATTTTCGATACCTTCCGGTTCACTCAATTGCTGAACAACTGGGACCACAAAGAAGCAAGGCTCTCCCAATGTTTCACTCAATCACTGGAAGCGACACGGTATCGTTCTTTTCCGGAAGGGGGAAAACATCTGCCTGGGACGTGTGGAACGTGTTTCCACAAATCACGGACACCTTTTCAATGTTGGCTTCAGTTCCAGAAGAGATTCCTGAGCAGGCAATGGCCCTAATTGAGAGATTCTTAGTGCTTCTTTGTAACAGAACAAGCTCACAAACGACAGTGAACGAAGCAAGACAGGAACTATTCTCTAAAGGCAACCGAACCTTAGAGAATATTCCACCAACTCAAGGAGCACTTCTTCAGCACACGAGGCGTGCAGTATACCAGGCTGGGCACATTTGGGGGAATGCTCTTGTTCGAAACAAACACTACCAAGTCCTTTTGACTGGGGCTGGGAAAAAGATGTAAAAAGGTGGAAGCCGGTATGGACACTGTTACCTCAGATATGTTACCTCAGCAGATATGTTACGAACTCATTCACTGTGGCTGTAAAAAGGGATGCACAAGGAATTGCAAATGTGGCAGAGCGAGTCTGGTATGCACAGCTCTCTGCAACTGCGGCGGGACCTGCAACCAGGATTCCTAACTCGGACGGCATTTAAAGGATCCTAGATGCGGTTAATTAATGAATATGTTTATTTAAATGTTTTCCTTGGCCACTTGACACTAGATGCCACCAGGAGGCGTATCTATACATACTGAAACATATTGTATTTGATGTTTTAAAGCTTTGCAATAACTTGAAAATTGGCTTTCAATTAATACGCCTTTTTACTGATATGGTGTTCATTTTGAATTCTATTGTTTCTAATAGCTATTATGGGATGCTCAGAGGAACATCCCATAATTTCTGTCAATATAAATTAAAACGACCGCCTTATAGGTATAAAGAGTCTATACTTAAAGGTTGCCTGACTATAATAGGTTTACTTCCGGGTTTTTGTGACGTCACTGATCACGTGACAATAACTGCTAGTCACAAATCATTTCTTCTTCATGTTAATCATCCTACCTGAATGTTTTTTACCCTATATGTTCCAGTAATTGAAAGGTTTTATAGCTCTTTAGCCATTTTCCTTATCAGCCTCTATTTCATGCCTGTCAAATAATGCCACACCCCTTTCATCCCATAATAGTCGATTTCCCGGTGGCTTTATATCAAAAAATATTTAGGACTATTAGTTCTTTTGTTTTGCCAAGTTTCATGCTTGTATCACAAAGCGAACGATTTCTCGCTTAACAGCCGTACTATTGGGTATGATATGATAGATTGCCAACGAGGCGCGTAGCGCCGAGTTGGCTAAAATCATCTCGTATCCAACAAGCACGAGTGGAATAGCTATTTTATCAAAAACAATCAAAAAATATTGCCAACTCTTGCTGATTTCGCTTTGCAAGAACAACCAGAAGACCATTTAATGGTCGCCATTTCTCTGGCTTGGTATAATGGCTCACATACCATGGCCGCTAAGCCAATCAAATTCCCGGATTTGCATTCCACAATGATCCAGTTTTTAATGATTGCAATGATTTAAAAATATTTACCGCCAAACGTAAGCAATCTTTAAAGAAGGTCTGCCAATTTCTAAAAATCAGATTTGCTAAAAAATAAACCGCTTTTAGGCGGTTATTTCGGATGAATTTGTGACACATTTTGGGGGCTCAATTCCCTTTAAGTAATGACAAAAGCTGGTCTTATACTTGTATTTGCACTGTAAACTGCGATAAAGAAATCACACTTTACGAACAGGAAAGTTCTGGGATTGAAAGAATGAGAACAATTTCGTGTGAGTAGCGTTAGCACTTTTCAGAGCATATCAATTATGTCTTACCTTGGCACTTGTTGTCAATCCAGTACAATCCCTCGCCACAAACACACTTGTAAGAACCATGGATGTTTTTGCACTCCATGGAATCATCACAATTGAACGTCCCTTCAAGACACTCGTCAATATCTGCCATAAAGTATAAAAACTCCATTACGCATAAGCACTACACGATTCTTTTCGGTGTGTGAAATGACATTTTTTTTTACTTCGATGTTTTGTTATCGCGTGACGTTTTTCAGTATTTGGTGAAAAGAACATTTACGAATTGTGCAAACTTGATAGTCTTTAAATAACCGGTATAAGGGTCTTGCATCTTTCACTCAAAATAGTGTGCATTGTTCGTACCAAGGGAGTTGACTGAAGGTCACAAGGTTCCCTTGGGTATCACTAAGACAAATGTAAACATTTTAATAAGTCTTTAACATGGTTTTAAAGGTGTTGAAGTCAGTCTGACTTCTAATGTTTGCCGGCAGAACATTCCAAGTCTTAGGGGCAGACACTGAAAAAGCCCTATCTACTAATGTACACTGCAATCTTAATGAGAAACAGTATTCAATTATAACTGTCTAGTATCAACTTCGTGTTGAGGAAATCGCATACCTCAGTGGAAAGAAAAACCAGTCAAACAAGCACAAAGAGAGAAAGAAAGCTGCTCTTAAATAAGTTTGTAACTAACCGTTGCAAGTGAAGCCGTCATTGTCGAGAGTAAACCCCTTCGCACATGAGCAGGAGTATCCTCCTATGGTGTTGTTACATTCCTGATTGCATTTGTTCATATTAGTAAAACATTCATCGACATCTGAAAAAAATAGTCGACATGTGTCGGAACTCAGACAATTGAGATAAGAAATGTCTTGTGAATCGATTAACTTTACCTTACGTCGATGTGTTTATTCCAGTTTCTAAGGGAATATTTAGCTCATTTGGTTTTATTTGCTTGATTGCCTTTGTTGTTGATATTATTCTTAATATTATTGTGTTCACTCCATACCTGTGCAGGTTTTGCCGTCCTGTTTCAAAGCATACCCTGGCCTGCAGTCACACTTTTCCACTCCACCAGACAAAAAGCAGATATGCTCGCAGCCAATGGAATTTTGTTGGCATGGGTTCTTAGCTAAAATGAATATAAAAAACAAATCACGAGGTGCTTCTTTATGTTTGTTTCTTTCTTTTTTATACGGCATGTTTATATGAGATTAATCTGATGTTATTTATGTGTCTTATTTGAAAGGTTACCTTCTACCCCGTTTGGGTGTATTGTCGGGAGGAGGTAATACGAGTCCCTAAAAACGAATGCGTGGGAGGCTAAGCGGTAGAGCACCCGAACAAGTAATCAGAAGGTCATATTATTTCGACTGACTGAAAATATATCATTTATTCACCAGACGTAAAACATAGCATCACATTTAATTTATATCAAAGATTGTTACGTGTTACAACCTAGAGACTGTAGAAAAACTCACGTATGCAGTTCTTCGGGTTAGCGTCCTCCACTTTGAAGTCTGCATTACATTTGCAGTTGTATCCTCCTATTGTGTTTTCGCATATCTGCGCACAGTCACCAACAGGGGAGCACTCATCCACGTCTAACAAAGGAATAAGACAAGTGTGTGACGGTCAACTGTCAATGATCTGTAGGCCGATAGTATAATAGCGGGGTGATTTGATGGAAGTGGTTTGCTTACAGAGCACATGATCTTTCAGGAGGATGTTAAGAAGAGGTTGACTAAAAAAAAAATATCGTCATAAGTAAAAGAAAAGAGAAGAGAATGGAAAGCGGAGCGGAGAGGACAGGAGAGGAGATAATGGAGGAGGGGAGAGAAAAGGGTAGAGGTGAGAAGGGGGCTAGTGAAAAAAGTGTGGACAGAAAAGGAAGGGACGGGAGGTGGGAGGAAAAGAGAGGAACAGAGAATAAAAAAGAGGAAAGAAGAGAATAAAGAAGAAGAGAAGAAAAGAGAAGGGAAGGGAAAAGAAGATGAGAAGAGATTATAACACATTATATTTTAATTAAGGTTAGTTACCAGAATAAAGGAATCACGCTTACCATCACAGTTCTTCTTGTCCAGATTTAGTTGATATCCGGAATTGCACTTACAAACAAACGATCTGTGCGAGTTCTCGCAACTCTGCTGGCACCCTCCGTTGTTCTCTGAGCATTCATTGATGTCTGAAACATTTGGAATATAACATTTGCGTGATTATAAGTGAAAGAATCATGAAAATGCACCAATACAGCTTAGATCGGGTACATTTATGATGCAGCGTTTCTGCACCATCCAAAAGGCAACAATACACAATTGTAATATGAAGGTTTCAATTTTTGCATAGATAAGCAAAAAAGTGGGATATTGGAAAACATTTTTCAGAGGCCATATACAAAACATAAAATAAACTGTGCTTCTGTTACCTGTACATTGGACGCCATTTCCAGTTAAACCGGATGGACAAGAGCCACATTCAAATCCTGAGTCGTTTGCAGGTGGCTTTAAATCGATGCACTGGACACCCGGATAACATGGTTGAAAATTTTCATCGCATGCATCGAGGTCTGCTTCGCAAAACGTACCGGTATATCCGTTTTGACAAACACATTGTAGTATGTTAAATCTTTCACCATTGTTATCAACATCGTTGTCTTCATCATTTTCGTCTCCAGGCGGAAGACACGTTCCCTGATTGTGACATGCGCACACGTTTATTACTGGTCTAAGAACGGTCGCTTGGTTGAAGTCATCTGTTACCACAAACTCTACCTCGATCTGGTAAAAACAAAACATAAGGTAAGGTAAAGTCGCACTACGAGGCTAAATGGCCCACATGGCCAGAGCTTATCCCGGTTACTGTAGCAGGAAGCAACTAGGAGTATTGCTACTCCCCTCTGGATCGGATGCTAGTCCATCGCAGAGTTACAAAAAGACAAAACATAATGAGTAACAAATGTATTTTTTTGTATTTTTTAGTTACTCCACATGATCTTATTAGTATATCAGATTACAGTACAAAAGGAGTGGAGAAGGGTATAATATAGTTAGCTAATTGTATACCCTTTAAAATTACATTACAATATTTGGTAAGATAAAAAAAAAAGAAGAAAAAGGAGAACTAATTATAAATAGAGGATAAGAAAAACATAGAACGTTTTACAAGGTCGTGTGGCAGTGATTAATACTGAGCAAAATAATACTGGAAGAGAGCTCGTTTAAATAGTTGTTTTGTTGGTTTTTGAATAAAAAATGCTCTTTGAGTAACAAATGCTTCAATCGGCGTCCCTTGGGCCAGATTCACGAAGCTCTTTTAAGTCAAGATGTATCCTAAGGATTGTTCCTCAACAATAGACTATTCTTAGGCCAAAAGTACCCTATTGTTAGGAAGCATATCATTAGGATACATCTTAACTTAGGAGGGCTTCTGTTCCTTCCTGTTCCTCAGTTGTTAAACAAGACTATTTGGAGGATCGACGTTTAAAATGTAGCTGTAACGAACCATTTGAAAAAAGTGGGAGAAGACTTGACGAGCTTGTAAATCATGTCCTTCGCGGGCTAGTGTCCTTCCAATATCGTTTTGATTTTGTCTACATTGCTACTGCTTATATATCTATTAGAATATTTTAAAACGGGTCAAAACACGACCGCAGAAGTCTTGCTTCCTCAGATAGTGCGGTGCAAATGTTCACTGCTGTTAATGTTACGTAAATAACTGCGGGGTCTTTCTTGTAATATTTCACCCGCAGTTCAAATATACGCTAAGTTAGAAAATTTCCCAGTCCTGAGTCTACCAAGACCCTTTTTCTTGTATTCATGACTTCACATTTGGACTGCTGCAATTCTCTTCTCAGTATGATCGTCTTCAGAAAGAGTTAAAATGCTGCAGCTTGGTTAATCTTTAGGTTACCCAAATTTAATCATATTTCGTCTGCTTTGTTTGATCTTCACTGGCTGCCTGTGGTTTACGCTTTCCAATTAAGTTGCTGCTTCTAGTCTACAAAGCGCTTAACATCCAAGCCCTGGAGTATATTAAAGATCTTCTGCAAGTAAAGTCCACTGAAACCATACCTTATTAAACAAGCGTACAATTTGTCTTGACATTTGATAGGTTTATATTTTGTGACTTTTTTTTTTACATTTTATTATACATATTTTAACTTTTGAAATAAGCAGTGTATGAATCGCTTATGAATATGTTTATAATCTTAGTGCTATATCAGTTTAATTTCTTCTTATTATTATAAATTATATATTTATATTCACTTTAATTATTTACCTGTTCAGTGGTCACATTCCAAGTCAGCGTTACAGAGGATTCGGTGGTTGATATTTCAGCCCCCGTCGGTAGACTTCCGGTAACGCTGAATGTTAGGGAATCATTGTTGGGATCCTCTGCGGTAACCGTTATGCTGACTGTTGTGTTGACAGTCACATTGGGTTCAGTAGGCCCAGACAAAATCTTTGGCGGATAATTCTCTAAAAGCAGCAGAACGAAAGGTAAAAATAAGTTTCCAATCTCAAACTCACCTTGCTTTTTCTTATCAGGAGTATTTATTTGGTTCTCAAACTGGGGTGCTAGATAACTCTCCTGAAACACGTAACTATGATTGAACGGAGAAATAACCCAGTTAAAAAAAAAAATTGCTTCTTAAGGACGTGACGGCGCGTTTCGCGCCATTTCCTTAGTTTTGTTGTTGTTGTTGTTTTTTTGGGTAGTGGTGGCAGCGTTGCTTGGCCAAGTTTTCAAGGTAGTTATGTTTTACACTGATGACAGACTGTAGCCATTTTTAGACCACCAAGAGCTTAGATGATCTCCCTTATAAGCTCTCAGTAAATAAAACTATTTGAATCAGTGATTTTTTTTTTCAATAACAAATTAAATACTGCGTCTATTGTTTAGGGATATACTGACTTAAATACAAAGATTAGCTTGTGTCTTTCATGGTTAAACAGTACACTGTTCATCGACGATAGCGGTCTCTGATATGTCAGTTCGGCCTTATTAAAGACGTATGTTCAGAAAGAAAAGTGACAGAAAACGCCTTTTTTCCCTCATTGTTTTGATGTTTACCAAGTTGTTGAATAGCCAAATGAACTCAACTGTACGGACAATTCAGTAAAACTCAATGTGTTATAGTGCCTGTAATATAAAATCAAATATAACTTAAACTATTTAATTTTGAAATGTAGTTGAAATATCAAAGTCAAACTCAGTTATTCGCCGTGAATAGTCATTCAAAACCAGATAGAATCGAACTCACTTTAAACTGATCAATAATTACTTCTAGCATTTAACTTACGCAATTCCTGTGATTCACTTTCTAACTGTATAGACACTTGTTTCGTACTCTTTCCCACTGACGTGTCTCCTGTAGACGCTATGTCAAACAAGCAGTTGACATCCCCTTGACACAAGGCTTCTGCTTCTTGCCTTAAAGCATCGCTTGCAAAAGTGATATTTTCATCGAGGAAAATCGGTACGAATGATTTATTCGAGAACGTGCTTGTATCTTCTCCAGGATTATAAGTAAACAAGGAAGTATTATCCGTCACTTGCCCTGGAAGAAATAAGAGATACTTTTCTTTAACTATAGAACGTTCCCCCAAAAAAGTGAAGAAAATCGGAAATAAGTTATATTTTATTCGCGGTAAAATAATAAATTTCGTAGTGCAGTTTATTGGTACTTCTTTAATTTCCCTGTAAATCTTAACTTACAGACAACAGCAATTTTAGCTCAAAAGGTAACACTTGGTCTATGACAAAACATCCGTCTTGGCAACTGTAAATATGAGGTCTGTTGAGTTTCGGTATAAAGTGTCGTTTACTTTTTCGTACGGTTCCTCTTACAGAGGCCAACCAACAATGAAGAAGAAGAGATTCATTAGAGGATGGAAGGGAAATTATCCTTACCGTATATTGTATATGATATTGTCTGGGCTAAACTAACTTACATTGCAGTCCGAAGGAAAAGTGGATTTCTCTCCCAGTGGCGTTAGAAGGCAGTGTGGTGCCATCTGGTCTTAAGAAGTCATCCTGTTGATCATCATTCCAGGTTCCTAAAAGTCCTTTTGTGTAGCCCTTGAATTTAACAGGTGCAGCAAAAACTATGGACAGTGACTCTGTCACTTCCGTAGCTGTCACGGATATCCCAGACGGAAATGTTACAAGGAAGGAATTGTTTTGCGGACGCGATACTGCCACGGAGCCTTTCAAGTTTACACTGACGTTAGTTAAAGCGTCGAAACCCTGGAATTCTTCTCCGTCTACTAATACCTTCAAGCCTCCTGAAACATGGAAATCGACAAATATGAACTAAATTAAGCAATTACAACGCCTGAGAACAATAAAAAAACACACAAATATAAGAAAGTTCTAAATTATCTTAATGCACCACTAACCTTCTCCCTTGAGAGCCACTTGCACAGCGCTTGTGTTTACTTCTTTTGCCACAGCTGCGACAAAAACGGTTGCAGTTCCTCCTCCTTTGGCGAGCTTTGTTCGAGCTTGTAATTGGAAGCGTCCATACTTCACGTCTACCATTGTATACTCGCCAAGACCATTGAAGGTGTAGTTTCTGCCATCTAGGGTGACAAAGTGAGGATCACCCCACAACCAGCCTATAAAAAATGTAGATATGTGCCAAATTACTATACTACTCACGCATTAGTTTGCTAGTTCCACGTTAGAGCAGGGCTACTTCACACTTATATATACTACGCATAAAATAAGCTTCAAAGTTCCCCTTCACCTTAAAGTATTACATTCTCTTGAGAAAGTCAACATGTCGGGTTGAGAATTACCATTGCTACATACATCTTGCAAAATCTAACCGAGTTCCGCAAAGGCAATAAAACTGATTGTCAAAACAAAAATAAAAGAAAGACAGATAAATGAACGTACAAACAAACAAAAGAACGAACGAATCAACGATTGAATGAATTATTGAATGAACGAACGAACGAACGAACGAATGAACGAATGAAAACGAATGAACGAATGAACGAATGAAAGAATGAACGAATGAACTGATGCACGAATGAATGAATGAATGAATGAATGAATGAGTGAATGAATGAGTGAGTGAGTGAGTGAGTGAGTGAGTGAGTGAGAGAGAGAGTGAGTGAGTGAGTGAGTGAGTGAGTGAGTGAGTGAGTGAGTGAATGAATGAATGAATGAATGAATGAATGAATGAATAAATAGTTGAACGAACGAACAGAACACTACATTGTAAGTTACGAACAACGTGTTACAGGGATGCAACGTAACTGTAACTGTAGCAGAAAGTAAGAGCAGTTTACTTTTCAACAAGTCTCAGCGCAATTTTGTAGTCTCTTGTTTGTTTGCTTGTTTTTTTATTATTTTTATTTATTTATTAATTAATTAATTTATTTATTTATTGCGAGACAAGCTACGAAGAGAGGATGTTACAATATTATTGTCATCCACAAAATGATAGCAATGGTATAGCGTCGGTAGTGCCAGGGACAGCATTGCGTCTTGTAGCAGCGCATAAAGAACGTCTAAATGGTTCATTCATTAAAATTATCACATATTATGGTAATTAAAATTGACCAACTTACTCCAAACTGGAGGCCTGTACTTCTCACAGCCTTCGGATGGTCGTTTTGCATAAAATCGTTTGCACAGTCTGGACAGTAGACAGCAATTTTTAAAGCCCTCTACATCACTGTATTCGTGTTTCAGTCTTAGAGATCTAGTTGCAAACCTATGGTATCTGTCAATCACGCCTCCATCTGGGTAGCCTGTGATTAGAGCGCCAAATGTATCAGAGCTGGTGTAGTAGCAGCATTGTCGACCTCTATCTGCCGATGAAGGGAACCTAGTATATACACAGAAGGTATTTGCTGCTTTTGGTTTTGTCCACTGAAAACGCTCGTCAAACCGGCCTTGTCTGAGAGTACATGGGCATGGTTCAAGATCATCCGAATACGATGCTGGATCTGGCTGTGTTTTCAACCAACGAAGGCACTTCAAGATTGCATCTTGTTCGCCTTTAGAATTTTCCAGTCTAAAGAACCACTTTCCAATGATGTTTGTGTTTCCCGGAAGACTGTCAATGCGTTCCGTTTGTACTGTTCCTGATCTGTAAATTTGGGTAATAAGACAATCGTAGACACCTTAGACATATTTGGTTAAAAAGTCAAAAACAGCTAATAAATACTTCATTTTTTGTGTGTGCAAAGAGAGTATAAAAAGAGGTCTGAAATTTAACCTCTTCAAAAACTTCCTACTGTCATTATATATATGTTATTGAACTAGCGTGAGGTCCGTATTGGGAAAATATTGGTCGAGTTCCTTTTTTTGCAAGTTTATGGACCGAGCCGAAGGCGAGGTCCATAAACTTGTAAAAAAAGGACGAGACCAATATTTTCCCAATACGGACCGAACAAGCTAGTTCAATAAGGTTTTTATTATATAGGCTTTCCCGCTTGTTGCTTTCTAGTCCGCGTGAAACTTGTTTATGATCAAGTTGTGCGAGAAAAAGTGCAAGAAAGCCTTCTCAATGCTGACGCGTACTCACAAACAAAAACCACGTGGAATAATTCTGATTGGCTCGCGCACGAAAAGGCGACTTTTTATTGGTCAAGGTTTGACACGAAAGTTTGACATGTCTCGTCAATCGAAGTGAAAAAGTTCGAAAAATGAAAATTTAGCTCATTTGAGATTCCGAAGAAAATGCATTTCTTAAACGTGTTGAATGTTTAAAAGTGTCAACTTTTGAGAAAGACTTACTATGGAATGAATGAAAATAGATGAAATTGAAGCTTTTGTAGTCAAAATTGCATTTCAATCGTCTTCATCGTCACTTAAAATGGCTCGGCGCTTGCGAAGCGGTGGCTGATCATGATTCGTAATCTGGATGTTAAACGAGCAGTTTTGGAAATTTGCTCCTTGAAAAATAGCCGATCCGGCTTCTTTTGTGGTCGTCATACTGGTACTTTCCACTGTAGTTGTTGCCTGTGTATTGCCAACTGCTTGGAGCTCGCTTGTGGTTGTTGATGAGCGACTGAGGGCTAACGACATTCTTCGTTGATGCTGAATAGAAGCCGATTTGTAGGAATCCAAGCTTTTCAGATTTCGATGTCCACTCAGTTGGGCCACGTAATTTTCAGGAACATCTGAATCCAGCAATCGTGAAATGCAGGTCTTTCGAACCGAGTGATTGGTAACGCGTCCTTGCAAACCAGCATTTTGGGCAGCTTTGGTGAGTAGCTTCCCGATTTCATTCTTGCCAAGCGGACTTTTCTTGTACCACACTGCATCAGTAGCCTTTCTTTGATGTTTTACGGCCAAGTAGAATGGTGCCTCTGGTTGATTCATCTCGATGGGCCTGTGACTTCTGAACAGCTTATAGTACTTGACTGGACATCGCTCGTTATCAGTAGCTTGAGCAGTAGGATAAAATGCTCGGTGACCGCTTGCTTTGTCCTGCCCCTGGCGCGTCTTCGAGCCTCTCTCAGCTTTCCAGACCAGCATTTCATTGCCTGTGTCCGGGTCAGTTTCAAGGCTGACGTCGCCCCACTGAAGCCAGCCAAAATGTAAAGCCAGGAGCCACCAAACGGTGCGCTGTAGAGCAACCGGGTTGTGCTCGCCAAATTCTCCTTCGGCAAAGAGCTTGTCTTCTTCAACAGCGGTGACTTCTCGGCTTGCTTGTGGACGATTGCCTTTCCCTCTCTCCACGACAAGCTGTTTTCTTTTTGCACTGAGGACTTCTCGGGATAGCTTGAATTCGTCACCTTGAATGAGATTGGCTTGTGACCCGTGGGTATTAAGATAACGCTGGATGCTTCGTTGCAGGCAAGTCAAAGTTCCAGATTCGTATTCGTCGCCATTTTTCTTTCTTACATCTTTAAAAAACGCGCAGAGCAGCAGATTAAGTTCCACCCAGGGTATTGCCTCTATATTCCTGAACTCGTTCCGTTGGTGGCAAAATTTTCCCCATATTTTAAGGTCAGATTTGGTTTTCTCTGTAGTGCTTCTGGCCTGCTGTTGCTCAATGAAGTCGCGGTACTCTGAGGCCTTGTCAACGGAATCTTCTTTGGTTTTTTCGTCGAGTTTGTTGTTTTCAGAGCTTGTTTTCGTTCCTTCGTCAGTGCTCTTGGAGTTAAACTCCGACATCACGATTTAAACCGACAGTTCCTACTATATTAAGTTAATTGGAAACAGTTTTTACGTTGCGTTGTCAAAACTGAAACAGTAACCACGAAACACTTGACGCTAGCGGTCCATCTTAGCGGTCCGTATAGGAAAATTCGGACCGCTCAGGGAGCCAATTAAAATGCTCCTTTTCATCGCGGACCAGTTCAGCTATATAATAAATAGCTCTACAATGGGCATTGCCAGTCTTTCTATTTTAGTGGATGTTCCTCTGCTTGTCATTTCCTTGGGAAAGTAACAACCAATCACAAACACAAATTGAATTGTAGTAGAGCTTTGTCACTACTGTGGAGTTATATTATAGTCGCGAGATGAATCAAGAAAAAAAAAAACAGCTTGGAGACTTCTGTTTAACATACCTACAAAATATAAAATAAGTAGGAAACAATTTTTATCTCGTCTTTTAAAACAAACCTCGCCAATTCTTTTTTCATTGTCCTGTTTGGTCAAATTGATATCAGTAGTCAAACAATAAATCCAAAATCACTTTTCGTTACATTTCTTGAAATACAGTAATAAATTCATTTTAAAAAATGAATAGTCTGGCAGAAGACATTTTCCATTTCGACAACAGGCGTTACTTGACTTGTAAAATTTGCCTTGATTCATGCTAACTCTCTCTAAATCATTTCTTACGTCTTAAAATTGATTGTGTGAAAGGAAGACCTGTACCAAAAAAATGCAATGGATTTTGGGTTTCCTCTAATGATTCTGTCGCGATTCTAGACTAGTATAATTAAATCATCCTCCTTACTAAAGCAAAAAGGTCAATGACGGGACACTGCCATGCATCACATTGTTAGATAACATCTAAGGGTAAACGTAGTACCTTGCGTAGTTAAAAATGTTCCCATCTTTGTCTCCGGCGTTCCAGCCAATAACAGGAAGACCTCTGTAACTGGTATAGTGTCTATAGTTTGAGCTAAGAAAACAAGTAAACAAACAAACATTAAAATCAACAGGAAAATGTGTAGATGTGTAGAATTGCAAAAGGGTAGTATCGCATGCACCTCTTTTAGCTTTAATTAGGACGGTAGCGCTGCCTAATTCGTTATCGTTGCTCTTATATGGATTGAATAAATATCGTTTAACTGTCAGATTTAAGGTGTACATAGATTGTCAATATGTGCAGCGCCCTCTTTCTCGTACATTCAATGGACTTTGACTTTCCTGATGCCAACACACACATTATGTCACCTTTGAGTTTCCGGTAATAATAGACACGAGCTTTTGCTCATATTCCACTGTTTCAGGTCATGAGATTTAGAGCGGACATTGTCCTTCTTAAAACAATATGCAGTTTTCTGGCCAGCCGTGACCTATTTTGGCACAACATGAATTAGTAAGGGATGATGATTTAATTGCCTTCTTTTGATGTAATATATCGATCAAACACGAAGACTTCAAGTGTGTCATTCGATTTCCAAACACAAAGAAGTGTTGTTTCACCAACTTCGAGTGTTTAAACATCGGATGAAACTCCTTTCGTCCAATTATATATATTACCTCTCATACTCAGTAAAAACTTTATGAGGAGAGAAAGTCACTCTTCAGGAGATTTAAAACTAAAATCTATTTCTTATAAAAATTTGTTGACTTTTGCTTTGAATTTCTTCAAGCATTGTCAATGGTTTGACGTCTACGTCAAACACGAAAAGGGAAAATCTCATATTTAAATCTAGATTTAAGAGTAAGTGTATTACTAACACACTAGTTGGAGCAGACCACTGTATCCCGCCCTCAGGATAATTGTACAAGACAAAAGAGTACACTCCGTCGGTAATAATGACCACCTGGAACGTGTTCATCTGGAATGAAAAAAAAAAAAAAAGAGTCAATAAAAAGACAAAACTATGGAACTCATAAACTACATTACTGTTAATAGTGGGTGTGTACATCTGCCTAACCTATGGGAAGCCCCTCATGTAATGTATCATGTGTAAGGCAACACATTTGTCTATTTTGAAATTTATACCATAGTTATGACTGGTTATGAGACCTAACAAACTCCTTTGTTATATCTTTTTTTTTTTTTTTAGCATTTTTGGCCTTAACCGTGCACTAACCACAACAGATTTTAAAAGTGTTGGAGCAACTGACCAATAAAAACGTTCCTGTTAAGATATTAAACTGTAGTGTGAACATTAAACCAAAGGATTGTGCGTGGTCTCGGCACTTCCAACATGAATTGCAGGACAATTATTCTCATGGCAAGGTTTCGTAACCAGTTCGTCAATAAAGTATGTTTATACTAAGGACCATTTAAAACTTGGAACACTGGTTGGACATAACGTGTACTGAACCCAATTCAAATTATCCAACACCACAACATTTCGCTCACTTAATCATTTATGGTTCGCCGAATGTTGAGTTCGTTCGAACCGACAAATTAAAAGTAAATCTAAGAGACTTAATTCAAATGCTAACTAGCCCCCCCCCCCCCCCTCCCCTCTCGCGTTAAGATAATAGAGTAAACTGGATCTAGAGAAGATAAAAGCTTGTGTCAGTCAATCGGTGACGTGTACAGTTAAAGGGCAGTGTCATCTATTTGTGAAGTTACTTCGGAGAGTCTAAAATATTTTTGTACCGAAACATCGCTAAAAAGTGAAGTGATTATCGTTTGTTCTTTCCAGGATAAATCACTTAATATTTCCTTCTCAGTGCTCTAAGTGCAATTTATTTTTAGCGAAAAGGTACCTTGTAAAATATATTTTAATCACTTTTTACCAAAGCACAAACCGGAATTTTCTGTGACAGTGCCCCTTTAGGATTAAAGAGAAACGCTAAATTAGAAACTGACAGCATCACCTAAGGTTTGGAAAATTTCTCACTCTATGCGTTTATATGGTGGAGTTTTTTTGAATTGGTTTTTGGTTTAAATCCGCTTGTCCATACTCGTCGTTGATAAAAAAAAAGTATATCGAATTACACAGATATATGTATATACATAATAAAACAAATGGAGAGTGGTAGACATATCTTACCAAATTTTGTGAAGCTACATTATATTCCCTTGGACGTAGTTTCTCCCATGTGACAACAAGTACCCAAGATGCATTGAAATTCTTTGCAAACGGCCTGTTGTGAAGCTTCTTGACATCAGCTGACGCTTCACTCAACGTTACGTTTGAACCTGCCTGGGAGTCCGAGTACACATGATAAAACACCTTCGAAAGTCCATTGATAAACGAACTATGGCAATCTACATTGCTCCAGTATGGGGCCAACATTGCATCGTATCTCAGCCAGTATCTTTGGCCGAATTTGTATGGCCAGCGGTTAATGCGTTCACTTTCAAACTGGATTGCTCCATTGCAGCATATCTGCAGGATTTAAAAATATATATATATATGAAGGAATGAATAAATAAATAAATAAATAAATAAATAAATAAACACTATGATTGTCGTCAAACGCACGTCTAACTACAGTTAATTACATGTGTCAACCTTAACTACAGTACATGTATAGTCAAAAACTAATGGTAGTAAAAAGATCGCTGATCCTTAAAACGAAATCATAGCGGGATCAAAGAAAGCAATGGCTTATTTCCATTGTTTATATCATCGTTCGAGAAACGCAAGTGCACTACCTTGCTGGCAAACGAAAATTAGGATATCAAGATGTGAATTATAGTTAGAAAAAAATAACGAAAATTAGGATATCGATATGTGAATTATAGTTAGAAAAAAATAACGAAAATCAGGATATCGATATATGAATTATAGTTATAAAAAAATAACGAAAATTAGGATATCGATATATGAATTATAGTTATGAAAAAAAATAACGAAAATTAGGATATCGATATATATATGAATTATAGTTATAAAAAAAATAACGAAAATTAGGATATTGATATATGAATTATAGTAAAAAGAACAATTACGAAAATTCTTCGTGAATCATTGTAATCATTTTCCATTGACAAGAACCTACGGAGAAGGATCGAAATTTAATTATATCGGGCATCGTAACAGCTTCGTTGTTAATCGAAACAAAAATGAAGCATGTCCCTTTGAATAAAATTAAATGGCTAATTTAAACCAAACGTCAGATAACACATTCTGCTCGGCTCTTCGATTCCTCATGCACGTACGTTTCACCGATGCAGCCTGCTTGTGCTTAACTTTAGTTATTTTCCTTGCTTGGAATCATCGCCGGGTCACATTACCAAAATAGCTAACTGTAGTTATCGCAGTCTTAACTGTAATTAATGGCTCTGATGTAATTGCACCCTACATTACGGTTTAAAATAATTCATGATCCCATACGCCTACCAAGCCCTCGATAATAGCGGCCTTACGTACACACACGTTTAAACGCCTTACTGGTTCTTTTGGCCATGGAGTTTAGTGGCAACCAAATTTTGACAAGCAGGGGCTTTTTTTGAGAATATGGAACATTCCTTTGTAAAATGAAGAAAATGACTTTTCTTACTTTAACTTTTTATGTTTTTAGCTCATATTAGTGCTCTTTATTGGTTTTGATTACTTTTCGCCTAACTTCGGCGTTTTACTGAATTTTTGGGAAATCCCAAAAATCAAGATGGAGGATCCAAGATGGCCGACTTTTGTGGCCGTCATCACGTCCGTTGCGGACCTCAAAGGAAACCTCTCTGTACGAATATCTATCCTCCAAGCCTCATTGTCATAGTTTCTATAGCTGCGAAATTATGGAGGAGGGGGGAGGAATCCGCATCTCTCCGGTCCAAAAAGGAAAAAAAAAAATGGTCTAGATAAGGTTAAAGAACATACAAACTATGGGGAACGAATAAAGGTCAGTAATTATATGCCATTGAACAGTCAGAATGCTTACGTAAAGTTTCCTGTGCTTTTTGCCAAAAAATAACATTCCCGCCTCAGGGATAGTTATTTTAAGACATTTTCTCTTGTTATTGATGTTGTACGGAATAGAAGAATCTCCAGCAGCATCTCCATAAGGGTACATCAAGGAAATCGGTTCTGGATTAAAATAATAATAATAATAATAATAATAAACAGTGGCAGTTTGATAGGTCACTCATGATTGTAAGACCTTTACCATTAAAGAAGACCTGCGCTCTTAAGTTAAATTGTAAGAAACAGTGTCTAAATTCCAATGCTTAGTTTAAGTACTGGAGGATTGCATTTTGAAGTTTTAAACATGGATATGGTTATCGTTCATTTCTGAGTTCAAATTTTCCGCACACCACCATTTTACTAAAGGAAAATTAAATAATGTGAACTGGTAGTGTGGTCGGCACGCCATACACAGTGTTATGCGAATCAGTTCCCACACTACACCTGGCCTATCCTGTCTAGTGTAAACAATTGTCGGTCTTTTAATGCCGTTTTTCTTTCACATCTGAGGCATCATGGATTTCTGATAATTATGACAGCACAAAAATCAGTGCGATACGTATAGTACCGTAAACACAGCTTTAGAAGCACTATCAATAAATACCTGTAAATTTATACGTACAATCAGTGTAGTCTGTAATTAAGATGATAATTTCTCAACGCCTTATCTTTTTGTTTTCCAGTTTTCACTTTACTCTGCTTTGAAAATAACCTGTAATCGTGTCATACAACGCCCAAATCATATTTTGAAACTTCCCAGTTTTCTGATGTCAACTGCGTTGTGCTATACAATATCCATGGTTTAATTCGCCGTGCGAAACAATTGGTTGCATTGATTGCCAAAACTTTAGTATCTTCTTTAACTCTTTCCCCTAAAATGTTAATTCATCCTCATCTATAATCATTTTCTTTTGCGTACTTTCCTTCTCTTGAAGCTTCCTAGTTAACAGTCTATCAAATCAACTGTCGCGATGTTTTAGTTCTCTGTTAAGATTGGTGGTGTGTACTGATATTCCCTAAAATAGCAAGGTTTAGCTCCTACCACCAATGAATAGCTTTTGCTATAGCTACATATTCATAGTGATAACTTTAGGGCCTCCACAGGCGAGGAAACCTGTTATCAAAAACTTTTTAGTAGGCGATAACAAAAAGTCGTAAATGACAAAACATCTCGTGTGTGAATCAAGTTATCGACTACAAGTTAAAAGTAGAACTACAATTAGCCATTATTTAGACAATTATTTTATTATTACTTTATATCTTCAATTTAAGTATGCTAAACGTTGAGGAGTTCCGTACCAGAGGTTTAGTTTAATCCCACTATTAAATCAATTGTCGTGACGTTTTAGTTCTCTGTTAAGAACTGATATTCCCTAAAATAGCAAGGTTTAGCTCCTACCACCAATGAATAGCTTTTTCTATAGCTACATATTCATAGTGATAACTTTGGGGCCTCCACAGGCGAGGAAAACTGTTATCAAAAACTTTTTAGTAGGCGATAACAAAAAGTTGTGAATGACAAAACATCTCGTGTGTGAATCAAGTTATCGACTACAAAATAATGTTGAAAAATAAAGTCGTCGACAACAAGTAGGTTTTTCCTTTTGAAAAGGAAAACTACTTTTATTAATTGTCGATAAAGGACAAGGTAGTTTTATTATCTACAACTCAGTTTCTTTCATATATGAGTAAGTCATCGATTTCTAAAGTCTAATTTTGCAGCGACCACCGTTTTCTGCACGACGTACACATGCGCATTACAAGCATTTTCCCAGGGTCCCTCAAAACATACGGTTTACCAGCAACTAAACTTTTCATGCGTGGAAACGCATTTCTGAGCACTAATAGCTGTCAATTTAATTAAGTTATTGATTTAAAATAGTCGTCGATAACAATTTGACTTCTCTGTGGAGAACCTTAAATATGCATTTTTTCCGTTGCAAACCTTTTGTCGGCGTGATCACTGGTGTAGTAGTCGGTTTGGAATCTGCGGTTGAAAGAAAGTTGAAAATATAAATATGATTTTTTTTAGTTTAAAGAAATGTACTGAGTTAACAGTTGAACTAAAATTAGCCATTATTTAGACAATTATTTTATTATTACTTTATATATTCAATTTAAGTATGCGAGACGTTGAGGAGTTTCGTGCCAGAGGTTTAGTTTAATCCCACTAACTTACTGAATCATTATCATGGCATGCAGTTAAATGGACACTTCTTCTAGTATAGGTCATTTACCATGTCCACAAAATAACATTGGAAAATGCCCATTGTCTATTTAGGTCTCATGATTTAAAAAAAAAAGATCACATTTAGTATTCGTTTTCTTTCTTCCTGGTAATAAAAGAAAAATATATAAAGAAATGACTGAGGTCCAGACTTGGGCTTCAGGGAAGTTGTTCCATAAATTGAAAGGTCAAAGAAGCTTATCCTGTGTGTTTAGTTGAGTTGAAAAAAAAAAAAGGGATATAATGATCACAGGCCATTCTATGACAAACTTTCGAACTTAAACTAAAAACTCTGTTAATTAATCTGTTAAAGCGGAGAGTTGTTGAAAGAGGTTGAAGTACTCTATGATCGAAACAAAATACAAAAATTTAATTTATTTACATACCGTTCGAGGTTTTAAATTGTATGTCTTGGCTACCATACGTTTCTCCATTTGGCGTATATCCAATTACCACTACCGTGTAATAAGTTAGTGCCTGCAGTGGACTTAGTGTGATTTGTGGTTGTTTAGTCCTCTTGAACTTCCATACGCGCTTTACATTCCTCGGCTTGTAAAACACAACGTATTCCTTAATTCCTCCAGCAACAGCAGCGGGGAGCAATGTTAAAGTGACCTCATCACCCTTGATAGCTCCACGAGGAATGTTAACAGCTGGTACATACAAAATTGAGACATCTTTCCTGTTAGCAGTATCAATGTAATGATGTTCCTTTTACTTTTCTTTTGGTACATGCAAAGATGGACGATACGGCACACAATACGACTTACATCAGCAAAACATAAATAAATAATAAATAAAATAAAATTTAATTAAAAATTAAAAATTAAATTTGTGGAAAATATCATATTCTAGTTTTATGAAAGTCAAATATCTAAAAGGAAGCTATCAGACCGATACGCCTAACGAAGAATACTCTTTTGTTTTCATTGCTCACCACTGATGCTTTCCTTCAAAAAAGTCACGGAAACTGCTATCTTACTGGGAGGTGTTCACATTTCAGCGCATGTGCATGAATCCAAATGCTTTTTTTCTCTTTCTTATCAACTTTATGGCCTTAAAAATGCCACTCACATGTACTTCAGTAATCACATTCCTTAAGTAGTCCAAGCAAAATGACTGGTGACCAAAATTTACAGAAAATGCTACTGGACTGTACTCATATTGTCAATATTGAATTTAGTGTTGACCCGTAGGATTTATTCCACGTTATTCGCATGCGAAACATCGAAATCATATTTAAAAAGTTACCACCGAGTTACCTATTCCCTTCCAAATGGTTAGTAAACAACGAATCAAATTAAACAGGCTTGGGTCATAGCGAAAAAAGGCGAAAAAGTATTTTGATTCATGGACATGAGCAGAACCGTGAACCCCTCCCTTTAAACATACGTATAAGTAATTAGACCCTTTAGGCGAAAGATACAATAAAAAAGAACAAGAAGCATATGGGTTATAGGTGTAATGGCATCAACCACCGTGCTAGTGAATGATTGACAGCCTAAGTCCTAGACTGCTGCACACTCACTTGTTGTTTTTTGTTTTTCTTTTCTTTTCCTTTTTTTGAACTCACTACAACGCTTCCTGCAAAACTGTGCAAGTTAGGTATTTTTTCTATAATAATCTAATGATTACTTACAGATCTCTGGTGTTGTGCCTACAGCAAAATAACTGGCGTTAAATCCTTGTTCCTGAAACCCGCCATCTGATCGAAAAAGCATCTCAGCGAAGTTTGTAATGTTGACCTCGGCAATTAAAGCAAACGGTGGCTGATTTCCGCAATATGGAGTAGACTTAGAGACGTCAAACAGACTTCCAAACTGAATGTAATCACTCCTTAAATTCCTAAAAACAATGAAGTTGAAGTTAGAACTGTTACATAGCCAATGGACATAACTTTCTTTGAAGCAGACAACCGAAATTAACTTTTTTCCCAGAGTTCGAACCTGAGACACTCAATCAAGAGATCACTACAAACAGTTGGACCACCTCTCTCCTACGTCATGGTGTATTGTCATTTTTCATGCATTCATATATTTTGACCAAACTTACGTGCAGTTTGGTCCTCCTTGTACGTCCTCTGTACGGAAAGTCTCAAAGGCTAGGGCAAGTCGGTACTTGAATAAATTAGGTCTTATCAACCAGTAACAATTTAATCTATTTGGATAGTCCTGTGGAAAGCCAGGGCTTGTTATTGCTCCCATCCTTCTGTCAAAAATGCCTCTACAGCCTAGAAATATCGGTTAAAGTACATTTGAGAATACTCCAAGTTAGGTATAAGGTATAAAGTATAACTTTATTTAACGTCGAAACGTGGGAAGTGGTCGCCCAGTCTCCCGAGCCAGGGACTCATGTTAAAATCACTCGACTAAAGAAAGAAAAAAAAACATATCTAGGTTCAAAGCGTATGCCATAAAAGTAACTTGCTAGCGTACTTTCTCGTCAACTTAAAGTAAGCCAAAGAGGTTAACTGGAAATGTTAAACGCCGACTTCAAAAAAACTGGCCCCAGCTACCCTCCACGGTAGATACTTTCGTTGCCTCAAGATACAGTGGAAGCATTTTTCTCTGTAGTGTATGGTCTTCAGATTGATCTACAATATAGGGAATTCCTATGCTGGTATAACGCTTTATTGGGTCTTGAATGTCCCTACTTTCCCATAACGTTCGCCTACTAAGATTTCTACTTAGATTTTCCTATTTTCCGATAACTTACTAAAACATCATAAAAAACAATAAAACGATATTAAGTAAATAATATTAAGCAAATGCATCATAACTTGTAATTCAATCTGAAAATTTGAAGTTTGGGTGCATCTCTTTTACAAAGTGCCGTTGTCATGGCAAAATCAATGGACTGGCAATTGCGTGACATCAAAATACTCTCACGATCAAGGGATTATTGAACCAAAAAACGTTTGGAACGTGACGGAAACAAAACCCTGCGTCTAGGTCCCATTTCTTCTTGGGTATACAGCTATATTAAACGTTTTACTTTACCTGGTCGGATTGCATAAGATTGACTCATCACCCCGACACCAACACGAGTAAACCCAGCAACTTTGATTTCGTAAATATCAGTGTATCTAAGATTATCACTGATTATGGTTTTCAAGGCCGTTGGTCCAACTGTTATCGTAGAATAACTTCCGTCATCCAAGATGCTTCGATGGTAAACCTTGTAACCTAGTAACATTCCGTTTACACTTTCATTTCTGATGGGGGACCAAGTTACGGTTATGGCGCTTTCGTGGGCACTCAGCACGGTCACATTACCAGGCGGTTCGCTTGGAGCTACAGAATAAAACAAAAACATAACCGTTAACAGGCTTTATGGACACTTGCTGGTCTATCGATGTCAGGACATCACTGACACGAAAAGAAATTGTGATGTGTTAATACACGAAAATTTGATGCAGTTGTCTCAAACTACAGACGATGCAGACAATTGAGTTGCCACAGTGCCAGATTCTATAAGACATCTTAAGAAAGTAACTATTTCTGCAACCATTATCTGCATTGTGAAGGCTTTTCCCAAGCGGTATATATCGAATCACTCGCCTTGGAAAGTAGTCTGTTAAGGACATGCAACACAGAAGGACCGCGAGAAAGCCCTTTAGAATGCAGGGAACGAATTCAGAAAACTTCCACTCATTTGCTAATGCTTTTTGCAACAGGGACAGGCTCCCTATTTTTAATTTCAAATGTTTAGTGAAACCTCCCGTAAGCGACCACCCAAATTGTCAAGCCTAGGTGGTCGCTTACGAGAGGTCAGACCACAAGAGGTCTAAATTTTGAACTCTTTTGTATAAGTTGGCTCCAGAGGTTTAGTAGCTACCAAAATGTTTTTTCAACTTTCCAAAATTATATTGCAAAAGAATTTCAGTATCCAAGTTGATGGTTTGCCTGTGATGATTTACCTAAATGAGGCAAATGGGGCAAATCTATTTCGGAACACCTTGTGCCCCCGATTGTGACATTCATGTCCCCTGAACTACCCAAGAATGTACATTTGAAAATGTTACAAAGGCAAATTGTCTAACTCCTGACAGGGGATAGAGATGAGGAATTTTGTCACGTATGTGACTAGCGGTCGCTTACGGGGAGGTTAATAACAAAAGAAAATTCTAAACAGTCATCTCTAAAAGTTGTCGTGGTCGCCTACGAGAGGTGGTCGCTTACGAGAGGTTCCAAGTGCTCGCGCAAGAGAGGTGGTCGCAAGGGGAGGTTCGACTGCATTAACTTTACTTGTGTTGTAACGTCAAACGTGTAGTTGTCATTATTCGGTTAGCAATTGATAAGTTCACACTACTGTGCTAATTAATCCTTTTGGGCTTTTCCAAAGTTGAAAGGAAAAAAAAAACATACTATAGCCTTATGTTATTTACCTTCTTCTGGGGTTCTAATGGTACGTTTCAGACTTCCTCTGAAACTTAATGCTCCACTTCCATTATGCATCGTTACAGCCAAGACTTGAACATTGTATTCAGTGAGGGCTCTCAGCTGTCGCACTTGTGATTCTGTTTGATTAGTGTTATTGGCTGTTACCACGATCGGACCAGCTTCGTAACCTATCGGAGTACATATTACAGCATACAGGTAGAGAAGGTATGAGGGATCAGGAACATAGTGTGTCCACATGACCTTTATGCTTGACGAATTTATGCCGGAGATGCTGATGTTCCAGCTGTCCACTTGAGGAGCTTAAAGGAATTTAAACATAAAAGAGATTAATCGCATGGTGATATATCAGATATCAGTGCCTTACAGATTGAAAGCTAGTACACAAACTAACAAGAAATTCGTAGTGGCGAGGAGCCTGAATTTCAAAAGTTTCTCTTGGTTGACAATCATGTTACTGCATTAACGGTGGATTCACGTGACCCCTGACTCCACAAACAGACTTATTTGAAAGTCCATGAATCTTGGGGTAAATGCCACTTTTTCAAAGCCATTTGAATCCGTTACTATGTAATATCTGGCTGCTTTGTGGTTAATATTTTGGTTCAGAGAAAAATTGCACCGAGATTCTGCAGTTCTGTTCGCTGTTTAAGGTTCAACTGAGTGAACACGATTGTTTTAAGAATTAAGAATGCAGGCAACATTTTGAAAGTGCTTTTGTTGGTTTGACAACTGGATACAGCCACTCAAACAATTACTTATTAAAAGCAAATTTTCACCAAATTTTGTGATTATTAAGATCACATTTATAAACTTCATTTAAGGTGGCGATTTCCTCTGCTTTATCACCATCAATAATTAAAGTACGTATGAAGTAAGAAAGTTATAATTATCTGAAAGGCCTTACAAATTGACCGATAATGGCGTTTTCGTTTCTAAAATATCTTTCCTCGTTCCAGAATCAATCTTTTTTTTTTTTTAAACTGTTGACGTCACAAATAGTTTCAGTACAAAATCAATCACAAAATCAAGAATATATCAGTATATATTGGAGTGATGCTGCTCAAACTTAACACCGGTAATTAATGTAGGCCAGGTAAGAAATAGAATGACACCCATTTGGACGTTTCCATGGTATTACTCTCGGCCCCAGTCCCTTTCTGCTATGAACCAAATATCTCCATATTTTTACCAGTATACGAGCGGCAGGCAGTCTTACGTGAAACACGCGAAGTGCCCATATTGCCCTACGTCTCATCTCCAGCTCATTGGGAGTAAATGACGTCTGATTAAGACAAAAACGAGAACGTGAATCGAACATAAAAAAGTCCCGAAAGCAAAAATGTAGCCATGGCAACAGCAAAGTACGCGTCATTCAGTGTCTTACCTGAGGTACATTACTGGTGCCAAGCCAATATTTCCCGAGATATTCTTGATTTCGTGATTTATCTTTGTACTGAAACTATTTGTGACGTTATCAGTTTTTGAACAAAACAGAATATCCTGGAACCATGGAATATAATTCACAAAGGAAAACGCCGTTATTCTTCACTTAGAATGACTTTTCAAATATGCATAAGTTATTTTTTACTTCGTGCATAGGTACTTTAATGGGTTTTGGAGAATTTCTTTCCTAGAGTGCTTTTCTCGTCATCGATGTGTCCCTTAAGCACGTTGCGTCATCCAGTTCCTGGGAATGGTTTTCGACCAATATACAAATTGCTTAGCCTTACCGTCTACGATCGTTTCATTCAGAACAACGTAAGAAGCTTGAAATCCTGGCCAGCCACTTGAATATCGAGTGGATCGATATTCGATGCGTAGCTTGGGTGCTAATATGCTAAACGGACCTTTTTCACCACAGTGACGTTCCGGTATGGTATCACTAGCGTCTCTTACAGAAACATAGAAGCTTCTGAAATGAGAAAAAAAATGCGATTTGACGTTAACAAAATTAGATAGTAAGAGATTAGTTTTGTAAAAGAAAATTTTATATACAGCTATTCCAATTAACGTTGTCGGATCAAAGCTTAAAGCTTAAAGACGTCTTCAAAGAGGCTGCCACCTCATCCACTTGATATCCTAACATTTCTTTCATCCAAATGGCTCGCCATCGTATATCTTCACTGGACGGACGAGGCATAGCTGATTTTGATTAACTTCGATTATGCATAAGAAATCCACAGAATATTGAGGTCTTGCCTTACAGCTTTATACTTTGATCCGACAACATTAATTGAAATAGCTGTATAAACAATAGAGTTAATGTTCGCGGGCGAATATTTTTCTGGCGCAACTCAAGTTAATGTGAGCCCTTACTGCAGGCGAACTTTAAGAATCTTAAGAGCATCATCTGTATCACCGTAACAATTTCAGAAGATTTAAAAGAATAAAGTGTATCTTGAACCGTTTATTTGAATGCAGATTTAATAATAATAATAATAATAATAATAATAATAATAATAATAATAATAATAATAATAACAATAATAATAACAATAATAATAATAATAATAATAATAATAATAATAATAATAATAATAATTGCATTAATGTTGACGGAAAAAAAACCCCGCAAAATTACCCTCAATAATCCTTACTTAAACCATTTGTTATTCTCCATCTCAAAAACAATAGTTTAATTTAGTGACATATAAAACAAACGAGTATGGTCAAGCGGCGAATTCAAAGAGAAAATAAAAAGCGTATTTATTTCCAGCCCTGATGCCTTGACCTGATTTGACCTTGAACTTAACTTGTCTATCTCTATCTCCTAAAATATGTTGTATTGTAATGAGGCATAATAAAGAAACTGTTTAATAAACTTATTTAGCCCAAAGGCCTCTCATATTTTTTGTCACCTTTCTGGGGACTGAATTGGTTTATTTCTTCAAACCGTAGAATTTTGTTTGCATGTGAACGAAAACTATTTTTCATAATAAAAACTTTGCACTTAACCTCGCTTCTTTTATGATGAGGTTCGCAGCAACTCGGAAATGGCCTATTGGGCTGTGATTTGAAAAAGTCTCAGATTAATTTACAGCAAATTCAAACAATCGTCTTCTGTTTTAGCAGTGTATTTTCATAACATTACATAAAATAACCAGAACGTGTGAAAGACTTGTCACTACACTGTAAGGCCGCGGTAAAAGTAAATAGTGAAGGTACTCTGTGAATTCCACGATTTCCTCACTTAGTAGATCATCATTTTTTCATCGCACCAGGCGTTCTCCCGTTTTGTTTTTTTTTTCTTTTATTTATTTGTTTTTATTATTATTATTATTATTATTATTATTATTATTATTATTATTATTATTATTATTATTATTATTATTATTATTATTTTTGATCGTATCATGTTGCGTTTCGGGTAGGTCTGTGTCGTTTTCTAGAATAATACATCAATATGAAAGCAGCGGCTACCCGAAAGTTACGCCTGCCGGAATATTGGGGCCCCGTATTTGATCGGTGGGCCATTAATTTGGCTGGTTCTTTCACTGTTCGGTAAGTATGTCCTCGCATTTTTTTTTTTTTTGTTACATCTCATATGGCAATCGTACGACACACACAAATGACATTCGTTGACAAACTGACCCTCAACAACGTGTGACCTACGATTACCACATTTTTACATGCAAGAGTTAAAGAGCAGCATACCCGCATTCGTAGGAAAGTGGAAGATTGAAGCGTTGAAAGGTGAGAAGAACAGTTTTGTTTCCACCCTCAGGGGAAATATCCCAAGTGCAATCTGAATTCTCGATTCTGTAAGGAAATCCGCGGCTTAGGATTACTCCTGAACTGTTGCGTATTGTTGCGCCACATTCTGAAAAGAAAGAATAAAAAGTTTCATGAGTGCGTAATGAGATTAATACTTTTATTAGTGACTATTTTCACCATATACTACAATGCCAGAGAAAAAAAAAACCTTATTTTTATCACCTTGTCTTATGCGTGGATTTGTGTAAAAACGGGTACAGAATTAATTGTAAGGGCTGGAGGGAGAATGATTTTTCCTTCGCGCAAGTGTAGAGATAACAAAAATTCGAGCTTGTCCCAGAACTTTTTTGTCCATTTTTTGTCCTTGAAATCGATTAAACTCTTTATGAAAGAATCGATTTAAATTTTAGAAAACTAAAAATTCGTAACACAGAGAAAAAAAAAAAAAAAAATTAAAAAACAGGAGAAAAAAAAAGTCCAATAATTTTGAGCCTGCCTTAGAGATCACGTTACCGAGGGACTGTGTAACGTGTCAGCTGCTGTTGAATGTGAGGGAAATTATCAATCTCCACTTGAGAATAATTTCACGTTTCTAGGATTCCACATGACCGGTGCTTAAGACCAAAATGTGTTGAAAGTCATGGATATTTCCACAGAAACTTGCGTGTCTTGTTAACGACTTTACAGCGATTTGTCTTATTAAGAAACGAAAATAAATGCTTAATATTTTATGCAGCACACGTTCTAAGCCAATTGCACATATTCTGTTCCTTAACGAAATCTCAGTTTGGGGTGGATTAGCTACTTAAGTAACTGGAAATCCACATTGAAGCAAAATAGCTGAAAGTGCAATATTTCTTTTGTAGAATACCATAGTTTATTCCGAAAAAGCTTTCGGACGAATAAACTTTCGGAACAAATAAAAAGTTAAGTCCGAGATATTTTCCATAATATTTTACCATCCTAACATTTCCTGTAAATATTTAGGTAAATGTGGAAATTACTGCAATTTTAGGCGTTTTGTTGCAGGCGCACCGTTTGATGCTTGTTTAACATTCTTAAAAAATTAAATTATCGTCTTCTTCGTAACGACATTGAAGATGAAACATGCAGCCTCGCAAAACGTTAGTTTTTTATGCAGTTCGCCATTTGTTTTGTGCTGTTTTCGAAACAAAAAAAGTCGTCTGCATTTTTTTTTTTTTTGAGATTGAACGGTCTGAACTGAACTGTGTTGAACAAATTTAATACAATTAATACTTTGCATCGTACCATAGTGTTAAGTCTGAAATTTTAATTAAAACAGGTTAAAAAGCAACTCAAGTTTATCGCCCGGAACTTATACGTCGGAATATTTTCGTGGTAAGAGCAGCGTAACCCTTTTACATCTTTATTGTGTCTATGTCCATGTCTATGTTATGACTATG
Source organism: Pavona decussata (assembly GCF_977016875.1). Taxonomy (NCBI): domain Eukaryota; kingdom Metazoa; phylum Cnidaria; class Anthozoa; order Scleractinia; family Agariciidae; genus Pavona; species Pavona decussata. Next base: position 98,524 of record NW_028145697.1, read on the forward strand.
GAAACAATTCAGATAGAAAAATTACCACATGAAAATTGTAAAATAATTATATAAATAATAATAATAATATATAAAATTTGTTTTCGTTTTATACCGACTTACTTCTTTCTTTGTGACTATCTTCCTTCTATTGCATACACTGCACAGCTGCACTACACTGCACTACACTACACTACACTACACTACACTATACAGCCGTCTTAAAAGACAGCTATATGGTGCTCGTGACGTTCCTGTGTCATAACAGATGACTTACTTGTCGTAATCCACCTTTCATAACGTTGTCCTGCTTCCCCTTTAGATGTGAAGGGCTTAACCCATATTCTATAAGTGGTACTTGATCGCAGTCCAGAAATCCTCATTTCCTGTATTTCAGGACCTACAGTTATGTTTCTTAGGTTGCTCCAGTAGTAAGCGATTAAGATATGAATTCGATATCCTCGCAGTATGCCTCGAACATCGCGCTGTGGAAGCCTTTCCCACTTGATAAATACTGTACTGTAATCAATGACGTCATAGTACCGTATATAAGGGCTTCTAGCTGGCACTAGAAAGAAAAAAATATATGGAGCAACTTTCTAAGTTAATGTATCTAAGAACAAACTCGCAAAATACTTGGATGAGAAATATGTATATGCAACAGTGACCAGGTTTTCGATCAATATTTCAAAGAAAGAAACGTTATCATTATATATATAGGGAAACAATTCAGATTGAAAACTTACCATATGAAAATTGTAACAAATAGAATTGTTTTCGTTTTATACCAGCTTGCTTCTTTCTTTGTCACCCTCTTTCTTCTGTTTTTTTTTTTTTTTTTTTTTTAATTTGTTTCATTCTCTTTTTGCTGTAGCCTCGACTTTAATATACTTTGTCAAAGTCCGTTCTTGTGAAGTCAGGTCAGGGGCCTGTCTCGCTACTGCATAACTAATTAACACACTTTCGGCGCCTTAAGAAGTCGACTTATGGCAAGTCTACGGTGCTCCTATTTCTTTTTTCTAGCCGCTTAATTATCCTTACTTGATAGAAGAAAACAAACATCACGGAAAAGTGGTTTTACCTCCTTCTTCTGTTTGTTCCTGACTCCAACCAGTATTACCACGCTTGCTTTCGTCAGTTAAGATGGCAACTACAGTTAAGCTGTAGTTGGTAAAAGGCAGTAGTCCTGAAATCGTGACGTGGGTTTTATCTGCTGGCAACCAAAGCGCACTGTATACCGGTCTTACCGAGTTGGCTGTATTGCTGTTGTACAGTATTAAGTATTTTTTAACTGATGACACGCCTAAAAAAACACTTGGAGGTTTTGTCCACCTTACGTTGATTGATGAATCGCTGACGTTGAATTGTACCCCTGTCCACGTATGTAACTCCCTCCCTGGTGAAAAGACAAGATAGTTAAATTTAACCAGAAATTTAACCAATTTTATCGTTTTCCCAAACTTATATATTACGTCTTATATATAACGTCTTGCGAGAACGTCATTATGATTGGAGAAAACGACCTTGTGTATCCTGTCACGTGATTAACCTGTTCGTGATGGTGTAGTGGTAGGTATCGAAATTTTAGTTTAAATATTTACGCTAGACCACAGGGGGCCCAAGCCAGCGTCGGGTAGAGAGCGTGTTATAGTTAATTAATTAATTACCAATGTGTCGATGACCTTTGAGTGCAAGTGGTATTGGGTTGCAGGCGGCCGTTGGAAATTTAAACGCGTTATAAGACTTTCTGTGAGGAATTAAATATTGTCAATTTGAATTCGAACTTTACATAATGCTAAAAATTAACTTTCATTCAATAAAATGAATAAAAATGATTCACCTCTAGTATATACTTATGCGTTTGGGGATTACTTTACCGTTTTAAGCATTCTTTGAAATCACTCGCTCTCTTGTGAGGCGAGCTTGGGATGCCTGTGGTTAGACGCTTGACTCTTTAAAGTCCAAGCAATTTTTGTAAAACTTTTTTTTCATCTTAATTCAGAGTGTGTAACCCCTTATGCATTATTCTATTTCTTTGCATGAAAACACCGTGTCCTACCTGTTATGGTGGTTATATTTTCAGATTCTGATCTGTAATGTGCCAAGATTCTTGAACGATTAAGAATGGGATGGTATTTGGAGTATTTAAAACCATCTGCAGTAAGATTCAGGTCACCTCCTTCAATCAGAAAAGTCTGGTTTGTTATTTTTCCACAAATTTCCAAGAGATTGTTACTTTTCTTTTCTTTGGCAGTGGGGATAAAAATACGAACTCCTCCTCTAAAATAAAAAAGAGACAGACATAAATTAAATAGCATTCCTTATTAACATGATTCAGGCACTCTTAATAAAAGGTTAAGTGGAGGCGCGGTAGTGTAGTGGTTAGCGCGTCGGACTTTCGATCGGACGGTCGGAGGATCGGGGGTTCGAGGCCAGATTGGTCTCTTCATTGCTGTGTTGTTTCATTGACAAGAAACTTTGCTTCACATTCTCTCTCTTCACCCGGGTTTATAAATGGGTTCCGGCAATATACTGCTGGGGGTAACCCTGCGATGGACTTGCATCCCATCCAGGGGTCTGAGTAGCAATACTCCTAGTTGCTTCATGCTACAGAAACCGGGCTAAGCTCCGACCATGTGGGCCACTCGGTTAGACTCTAGTGCAACTTTGCCTTACCTTACCTAACAAAAGGCTAAAGCAGAAAGCAAAGCTAAATATCTCAAATTATCTCAATTCAGCAGCCTGAAGGAAGAGTTTGGGGAATATAAAGTATATTGTTATATACTTAGACTTTCTCTTAACAAAACGAGTGCTGTGATTGGTTGATTCTTTGTCACGTGCCCCGGATCAAATACAAATGTATCCCGACCGGGATACAATTCCTCAGTTGCATTGTTGCCCTCTCAGTTGTTTGTTTGTTTGTTTGTTTGTTTTACAGTGATTGTTGAGGAGAAAGTCTAAATTATGTAACAAAGTAATAATGTATGGTCCTTCAGGAAACTAGTTAGTTTTGTTTTCCCTCGAAAACGAAACTATTTCCCTCGGGACCATAAATTAAGTGTGTATAGTTGACCATACAGAGAAGCTTCGCTCAAAATGTTACCTCTTGCTAGCCAAAATGGAAGCAAAAATTTAACAAGTTAGCGGAAACACCTGTGAACCGAAAGCGTAAAACCTAAATACAGTTATAAAAATTATAGGAAAACTAAGAATTTTCTATAACGGAAGGAATAGTATTGTTTATTTCGAGGCATCTTTAAATACGAAAGGGATGCACTTTTTTGTTTCCTTTATGCGAAAGGCATTTCGGTAAGATTTGGTACTTTTAAGAGTTAGGGGCTTGATCACCAAGAATAGTTACGGCAAGCAACTTTCTTAAATGATTTTAAGACTTAATTGAATCGCCACAGTTTGAAATAAACTAATTTTAAGTAAGACAGCACTTGGTGTTTTAAATTTCTTCTCTTTATTATTGCAGCTAGGTAGATCGATAGCTGATAATAGTTAATTTATAGTTGATGGAATTGCCGTGTATCGTATCGTATCGTACAGAGAGCTCTCTGGTGAAACTTCATTCCCTCGTTCACTAATCCTCCCACCTCCCCCCTTCCCCCCCCCCCCCCCCCCCCCTGAAGCTGGCCCCGCTGACTGTTTGAAACATGGTATTAAAGCATAGCGTTGTACCTTGGGATTACTTTCAATCCGATTAAGTGTTTAGATTACTTAAAGGCGTATAAAAGTGTGAGGTAGATCATTTTGTCTTTAAATTTATTTAACGATTTTTTATTACATATTTACCTGCAAGACCCGTCATGGTTTCTTATACCGAGTGAAACGTCGACAAATGTCAGCCATATCATTGACATGTTGGATTGAGGATTAATAATCCAATAGCAGCGTGTGTCATCACCTCTGCCATAACCAGCCGTAGGAGGACTATTTGGATAGTTAACACTGGAGAAGAAACCGTTTTCGTCGTCAAGGTAACCACCACACACTATAAAACCAAAGGGAACACAAAATGTTTTAACACTGACTACATTAAATAAAGTTAAGCATTGCATACATTGACCAAGTAAGCCATGTAAATGTAAAAGCTATGTTTGTTTGCGAAATGAATACAAAAATCAAAAATAAAAATAATTCCAACAGGGTGGAGGCAGACCCAGATGGCTATGTACAACGGTAGCCGAGGATTTGGAGAAGTCGGGACATGAATTCGGAGATCCGGACTACAATTCCTGCGCAGTGTTCACTCGGCCAACCTATCCCCGTCCCCTTATCCATCCTTTCTTTCATCAATCCATCAGTAAATCCACCTATCCACTTATCTATCCATCGATGAAATCAATTACTATGAAAAATTAATTATTTCAGCCATCCCTGTCCCCTTATCCATCCTTTCTTTCATCAATCCATCAGTTAATCCACCTATCCACTTATCTATCCATCGATGAAATTCGATTAGACCCAGCGATTAGACCCAGTCCGTAGTTCATGGCGAAAGTCTATTCTTCGTGCAGTCCGGTTAAGGCGCTGGTCACTTAACTTTTTTATGACATACATTAATAGAAAGAAAGGACCCCTGCAGTTATTTACCTTACCTAAGCAGTTGCGAAACGAAAGCCTGCATGAAAATTCGAGTTTGAACGGGATTCGAACCTTCTACGATGTCGGGGCAGTGCTCCACCAATTGATTAATCAAAGAATTTATTTTCGAAACTGTTTAAATTGCTTAAATAAGTGCGAGAGTCTAATTCTTCTATTTAATCTTCCACACGCCCGCAGCTCATATATATAGTCATCCTCCACGGGGATATTACGAACTAACAATATAACCAGCTGCCGGTTGACCTAGTAGCTAAGTTAATAGAGCACTGTACTACACTTACGGTAAAGAAACATTTACACTTACATGTTGCTAAAAAACTCCTGTACGTTCCACGACCTTTCCTTGTAAATCCAGCTATGGCTATAGTGTATGTTGATTCCCCTTTGAGGTTCCTCAAGGTTATCCTCGTTGAATTTGGACCAACCACCATCGTCCTGCTATTATTATAGTTAAGTTCATCCATTGCAACGTATGTAACTGTATAACCCAGTAATCTGCCTTGTGCATCGTTTGGACTGATAGGACTCAGCCGAAAACTGATAGTGAGCTCATATACGTTAATAAGCCAGTGGTACAAATAAGGTCCCTCTCTAGGCACTTTGGAGAAAATTAATCCAATATTAATATATGGTTCGTATAACTTTATACGTAGTTTTTCGTAATGATATCCTCTTACAGGCGTACCGGCAGGGTAGCAACAGTGTTGTTTTATTTCTTTTCTTGGCTTACTGTCTACTGAATCTATCTAAAAGAAAATTAATGGCTTTTCAAACAGGAAGCGAGCTGCCTCCAGCGGCTTGTTCTTTGCCGATAAATGTAAAGAAATGTCCTCGAATACGAATCTGTTAACTTTTCTTCGTTCAATCTAACCATACCTACACCGAATGTGAGTAGGAGGAGGGGAAGGGGGGTAAGTGTCAGATCCTGTCCATGCCAACTTCAGACGTCTATAAAATTTATATCATTTTAGAAAAAACCATCAAACTCCGTTGCCTTTTTCACAAACCTATCTGGGAACAATTTGATGCGGTCGGTCAATATTCATTTAAATTGATGTTACCATTGAAACCAATTTTTGACTAGCAGATTTTAAGATGGAATATTCCTGTTTTAAATGAAAAAAATATTGCCTGTCAGTGTTATTGCCATAGCCTTAAAACTCTTGGAGTTAAAGTGCTACTATGACTAAATTCGTGTCTTTCTAATCTGAGCCATTTTAAAACATAAACAAGTAGTCTGTACGTGAAGAAGAATGCTGTTTACTATTTTCAAATATCTCTTTTTGTTCCAGAGATATTCGAGTTTTTAAAATATGCAAATTAGCCAAGTGATGACGTCACAAACTCAACCGAATTTTGGTCAAATATTATGAAAACAGATATCCCAGGAAATTTGTATCAGAAATACTTGATTCTTTGCAGTAACATTGTTCTAGGTGCGCTCCATAATATGAGCTTATCAGTTTTATTACCATGGCAACATACTGGGTTCCAGTCCTCCCTGATACTTAAGGCTTTGCTGGCCACCTTTGGCATTCTATTTTGATATTTGCCAATGGTGCCTCATCTGCATGATTCAGCAAGCGTATAAATATGTTAGGTCGAGTTCGTGGCCTTGTTAAATGTTTTTCAAGCTGAAGATCACTAAAATATTGAAATCAGGTTGGAGGGGACTGGAAAAGAGTGAGTTGCCATGGGAACCAAATTTTTTATAGCCGTAGGTGTATTGCTTTTAGAACTATTATTGTTCCTCTTATTTACATATCTAACACATTTTTCAACCGTGAATATCTCCGGAACCAATGCAGATATTTAGAAACGGTAAACGGCTTTTTTAATCTTTCCTAGAATTCTATGTGATAAACCTTAAAATTCAAGAGGTAAAAATTTGATCATAGTAGCACTTTAAAGACTGGTGCAGATGGCATTAATATGCAATCATTTTAACCAGGGAAAAAGTCAACTTTATTTCGTTTTAAGTGAAATTTATAATTTGGTCCTACAACTGTTACTTTACGCCAGAAATCAAATACACAAAACTTACCTCCTTCGTCTGTTTCGACAGTAACTTGCGTACTCTTGTAGATCTCACCGTGGGCATCTACTAAATAAACAATTACCACGTGCTCACTGAATATTGGCAAGTTGGTCAGACTCGTTGACGTCAGTGATGAGTTCACTGTACGAAAGATTTCTTTGTTGAAGCCGTAATAGTTTACAGGTCTTGTCTGATTCACGAACAAAATAAAGAAATTGGCTTGCCAGCCTCCTGGAAAGTTTCTCCAATCTACAACTAAACTCGTCTCGCTGGTGTTGAAAGCACGAATATTCCAAGGAGTTGATGGAGGACGAGCTAAAAAAGAAATAATAAAAAACAACGACTGAGTCTATTGTAAAAGGAAAGAGCTGAACAAACTGCCTTGCGAGGCGTCGCGGGGTTACGCGAGATAAACAGCTCAACTGTTTCCTCAAGTGTGCGGTTAAGTTTTTCTGAGAATTTCGCCTCGCGAGGCTAAACTCAAATACCAAAAAACAACAGATACGAAAACTCAGCTGCATACGTGATGAAACAGATGAGGTAATCACCTCGCGGGGTAGTTTTCTTAGCTCTTTCCTCAAGTGTGCGGCAGGCTTTAGTAGCTACAGTAAAACAGCGTCATCGTTATTGTTATTAATACAGGGGGAGGGGAAGGTGCTCCATGTAGTAAAAAAAAGCCTCCTTTATTTCATCAGTAAGTTTAAATTAAATTGGTAAATACATTAAATGTATGAATGCAGAGAATTGCAACTTCTTTTACTAAATACACTGGACCGCGGGTAGCGAAAGCTAATCGAGGCGGGCAGAGTAAGACAAGAAGAAGATATAAATAAGGGGGTAGAAAATACTAAGAGAATGAAATGATTACTTTATTTAGTAGCCTGTGTACTGAGACGTTCAGCTCCGATCTGGGCGCCCGTTTTAATCCTCGTTGTATGAGAAAGGTTAGAAAACGACCATGTTAATGCATTGCAAAGGGCTGCAAACACTCAACGTAAGTTCGTATAAAGAAATCAAAACGTAAAAATTGGTGTGAAACGTCCTGATATACCAATCACGTAAGAGTACCATACCTGATTGAAGGCTTCTCCTTACTATAGCGTATGTAACCATAAATCGGCTGTATCGACCGTACAAGTTTGCATGGAGCGTAATATAGTTTCCTGCCCCAAAATGTACTTCCACCAAGACTTGCCGTTTCCTAGAGTATCCTCTCTGACTAATTAAGATCTTAGATCCACTGCTTGAATAAATCTTCAAAAAATCGCTATAAAAGCCAACAAATTGAAATATTGAAGTAATGTTTTCCAGATGATAACAATAAACAGCAATAGAAATGAGACATTCGTGTACATCAAAAACTGTTTTCAATCGTATTCTTTGATTTAAATGGGTGCTTTTATGTGTTATTTTGGTCACTTGTTAAGGGCTACAGTGACATATAGCGTGCTTGGGTAACATTTGGGGATTGCGTGACATAATTCAGCCTTCCCTTGCGAAAGGAAGAAGAAAGAAAAACATTTGTCAGGAGTTTGTTGTTGCTTGGACGATTTCTTCAATCTTTTTTTCCGAAGTGAGCCGTTTGGTGAAGAAGCCTTTCTCAGCCTTCTTAGTGCAAGCTGCGAGAGGGAACTCGAAATGCTGCTGTCTGTGCATAGGACAAATATGCTAAAGTAAGTCTTCCGGGGTTTTGTGAGAAAAGAGAACAGAGTATAGTCGATTTAGCATAGATGAATCCAATGTTTATGGGTTGGATAAGTTCACGTTCATTCCAGGCGTATTACTTCTCCCGAGGAAAGCAATTAATTTTAATTTCCCTCTTGGATCTAGGAAAAATAAAAGTCCTCTTTAACCAATAATAACCTGTGTAACGTATGTGATGAGAAATATTACTTGCTACTTGTCGATGCTTCGTCGGGGAAGATAAGCTTTCGAAGTGGATCTCGTCTTGAAATTTTTCAGTAGCCAATCACACTTACCTGTTAGAATAAAGGTAGACTTCTATGAAAAGAAGGCCAACTGCATTGCTGATACCAGCACTACCTATCGTCCAGTTACATTGCAGTTCACTGTAATCCGTTTTATTGAAACTGATACTTCCAAAAGACTGATTGAAAGTAGTACCGCATCCTAAGTAGAAATGAAACAAAGCGAAATAAACTCAGTTTCTTTCATTGTTTGCTTGTTTTGAGACACATTTTTCTCTAATTTACAATGACTATAATAACCCTAAAGAAACGATATTTTAAAATTTTGGCAATAAGACCACCATACTGTTTACTCTTTACCCCCAATGTTTGACTACAACTTGACTACAGCTCGTTAATATTAAAATATTGCACATCGCTTTGATACCTTTACTAAGCTAAAGACCTAGGGTGAGTTGCATAAAACTTAACGTCGGGCGTTACTGCTAACGCCAGACCTTCATCCCAGTCGGTCTCAATCAGTATTTTAACGTCTGACGATAGCATTTACGCACGCCGTTAAGTTTTATGCAACTCGTCCCTGGGGCCTTTGTTTGTACTTGTAACATGTTCCTTTGTGGAAACCTCTTTATTCTACCAGTGGTAACTAATAAGTCGTCATGAGCTACACATTGCCCTGACGCTATTCTTTAGTACTCACCAGCTGTAATTATAACGCGTCGTGACCGAGGTCCCTGACCCGCTAACGTATAGGCTGCGACCGTTACTTGGTATGTTCTGCCTTCATTTAAGCCACTTAAAACTGTCTGACGTACATTTGGGTCGGTGATGTTAATGATGGTTTCACTGTACCAGTAATAGCTGATTTGACTGTAATATACTCTGTAGCCTTGTATCCGACCATTGGAGAGCTGTTTCTTAACTGGATCCCACAATACAATTATTTTCCCTTCGTTTAAGCTTTTTACGCGTACATTGGATGGTGCAGCAGTGAGAGCTAAAAAAAAAGACATTGTTATTGTTTCTCAGTTGTTTTTTGCGTCACTTTCTTGTGCTCGTGCTCGTGCTCGTGCTATATAGCTACTATTAACAGCCAGAACAAAAGCCTATCTTATGGAAGAAATCATCTGGAAAAAAAAAATCTCAAGTAATGAAATAATAATATTAACCCTGGAATTACATAAAAATCATTTTAAGTAAATACAACAAGAGGGAAATTTGATTATGTAAACACTTTCACTGAAACGCGAAGACATTATAAGAATTTGCAGGACACAACAAAATGGTCAAAGATAAACGGTCAACAGGTCGACAGTAAATACAAACACACATTTAACGACGATCTGTATGCGGCTTTGTTAGTATTGTCGTATATCAATTTTGATACAAACAAATGAATTTGGAAGCTTAAATTTTTCATGTTTTGTTTTTCTTCGATTCGAGAATGACTTTCAAACGGGAAGTTCAAGTTTAAAAGGGGCCTGACTAGGCTATTGTCATCTTCAGCGTAGCATTAACTGACAAACAACATTGTGTCCCCTTCAACGTCCTTTACCGATAAAAAATTGGGTTGGTTTTCAGCATAAACCATGTTAAACAAATCAGCATTCGATGGTGATTTATGAAATTTTGAGGTATATTCTCAATTAAGAGAACGCTTGAGTCAACAACTTCCCATGGCTGAATGGCGTCTAAATTTGCATCACACGTCCATAAAGGTGTGAGATGAAGAGGGTACTCGCCCTTTTTTAGCCGAACTTCCTGTTTAAGGAACAAATTATGATTTCAGTTGTCGGGGTGAACTTTAAAATTACCAAGGAAATTCTTACTTTCTAGACAGGTCTTACCTCCTTCTCCAGTGAGCACTTCCTTGATTTCAGTGGAATAAGTGTCGTTTCCGATGTTCCCTGTAAATGCAAGTACCTGAAATCTGTATCTCCGTTATGGCTTTAACAGTTTGGTTACGAGATAGGATCGATCGTACAAAGAGTTCACTTGAAACAGAACAGATGTGTTCTTATTTTCCTCTATAATCATCACCATAAAATGGCTAATGGATACATTGAGAGGAAAATCTGTCCACTCCACTTTTACTGATGATGAAGTAGTGTTGCCAAATGATAGCTTCCATGATGATAGATGAATAACTGTAAAAAAAAAATGAAAAATAAATTAAAACGGAACGAAACGCGTTACGTGAAGAGAATTGAGCCAACTAGTTGGAAAAATAATTGAAATTGGCAATTAATTAGGATATATTTTTTTTCTTTTCAGGCAGCTTTTTGGGATACCTGTGAAAGGGTCTTGAAGTCCAACATACGACGCTGAGAAACCGCTCGAATAACTGTGTCTTCGCGATCGGAACGCTATGTTTGCTTGTTCGCCAAGAACAACACGAGAAAAGGGACCTATATAACCGCAGATGGTGTCATTATCGCCATGGGCGATTTCTTCTGCCTCCACACTAAGAAAGTCCCTTGTCCTGCAATAAACAACAAACAAAACACGTTAAAGCGTTCACACCAAAAACAAATCTAACAAAAATTCTTGATTGTTTTTAATAAAACAATTGTTCCACTCTTGCTTATTGGGATATCTAGCATCTCACACCCAACGCGCGCTCGTGGAATAACTGTTAAGTTTTTAAAAGATACTAACCAGCAGTGCGATGAAACCCAGCCCAAATAGAAGGTGTGGAATTTTATCCATATTGCTTTAACGCTGTTTGAGTTAACTTGTGGTTTAATTGTCCAACGGCAGTCTTGCCCTCCACCATAGGAGCACGGATAATTGGGACTGTGTAGGGTGCCGTGACTCTCTGTCAGCATTCTATGACCTTCACAAGCTGAAAGAAAACGGATTCGTATGCCATAATATAGCCAGTGGGTTGACGCACACGATGGTGTCTGCGCACGCTCTTTGAATTTAATGCTACCTTGGAAACCATGTTTCGAACGACAGATTTCTTAGAAAGTGGGATATTCTTGAAGGAAAGAAGTAACGTTACCTAAGATCCTTCTGTGTGTTTAGCTTATTTTTGATTTTTGTGTTCTTCTATTGGGTTTGATTACTTTTTGGTCAATTTTAGTGCGGTTTCCTGATTTGTTAAGGAAATTCAGTAATCCAAGATGGCCGCCGTTTAGCAATCATAATGTAATTACCACTTCATATGAAGTCCTCTTTTTTTATGTTGGGACCTCAAAGAAAACCAATTTTGAGCGTATTATCTATCCGTTAGGTGTCATAGGCATAGCACTAATAATATCGGAATTATGAAGGGATCCACAGAAGTTGAAATTAAATTAGTCAGCCGATCTAGAAAGAGTTAACGTTACATGTCAATCCATTTCAAGAAATTCTTTAACGGCTTTGAAAAAAGACCATAACTTTTGAATTTAAGACTTTTGCCATCTAAAATGGGTTCTCCACGTGTGTAAATTGTTTAATTATATATTTTTTTATTTTAGCCGACGTCTTTGTAGATAATCACACAGCATTTCATCTCTCATACATCAGAAAACATCTAATGCTTCATGTGTCTTTTCACCTGGAAACAACACGTTGAAAGCTAAGTGACTTGTAAAAGCCATTTTTCCGGCTGTACCTAATAAGGCAAGGAAATATATATTCTGGACACTCAGTTAAAAAATGGTAAGAACTCCATATTCGTAAACAACAGACCGTGACATCCACTTACCAGTGTACAGGTAAATATTCCGATATGGTCCAGTTCCCGCCGAAGTAAACCCAGCAACCAAGATTTTGTACTGTTTCCCTGGTTTGAGGCCAGTTAAAATGTAGCTTCTGTTTGCTACACCGACGTTAACCCGTAGGGAAAAATTTCCTTGGCAAAGGTCCTGATACCGTATAGTATAACCAAGAAGTTTGCCATTGTGATATTGCTTTGGAATCGGATTTATTGAAATGTTAATGCTGTGGGCTCCAAGAACTTTGTAATAAACGTAAGGCGACGCACGGGGAACTAAAAAAAAAATGATTAGAGATGAACGAAAAAAAAAAAAAAAAGAAAAAAAAAAAAAGAGAGAGGATTAGTACATGAAATAAATCAACTCCCCCAAGAGTTTTTAGACGTTATGTTTAATGCATCTTTTACATCGGCTGGATTAAACAGCACTTACAGAAACAATCATATAATGCGGGAGGAACAAAAAATTAAAATTCAATTAACCCGATATACTGAACTAGGAAATAGCAAAATTACAGACTAATGAAAAAAAAGTATTAACACATGAAATGAATCACTTAAAATATCACTTTTAAATGCTATTTTGGGTATATCAGTTTAATTTGGTAAGATCACAAACAGTCCTTTTAATGCCGGTTCACATCACCCATTCAGTAGATATATTTAGTTCAGTCACTAAAGAATATGGTAATTAATGATGGAATGACTTTTACATAGGATTCAAGTAAGCTCTTACATGTGCTATCATTGAGACATGCAGTCTCAATGATCAACAGCAATTGCTTCTTTAAAAAAAATAAGTCAAATTTTAAAATGTGTTCCACAAAATAACGTTTAACTTGTTCTATCTTTTGTGTGACGGGGCCATATGAGCAACGTGCAAACTTTAAATCATCCTATTGTAAGCTTACAAGAAAGAATAGTTCGGTGTTCATTTGTAACGTTTGAAAAAAAACTTAATAAAACTTGAACTTGAACTAGAATATAACGGTAAGCAAGACCCCTGGGAAGAAGACAAGTATTATCAGGAAAAACTTGCAATATCAATTCACAGTGTAAAAGTGCTAAGGAAGAGGAGAGAAACTGTCGAAGGCGAGTAAACGCTAAACGGAATCGTTCAGTGCTGTGGGGATTAATTCCGATTTGCATTATAACCATGGCGTGTGCCATGTGACGAGCCATGGGCCTAAGGGCTTAAGTAGTGTTACCAAAGCAAAATATTCATTTGGGAAAAACAAACATAGCAGCCTCATGCAGCCAGTGAAAGTAGGGTCTGTCTTTTCTTCTGTTCCCACTATTTTACTTCCCAATCTAAGTTATTGTACTCTTTGTGAATTTAACAACAGAACATTAATTGATTGTTTAAAAATGGGCCGATAAACAATTGCAAATAGTTCACATGGAGGAGGTAGCGTAGTGGATAATATAGTGACGTCAAATTTCTCTCATCAAGCCTGTCCTCCAAATACTCACCCCCTTCCGTGGTTGAAAATGAGACTTGTAAACTCTTGTGTGGTTGGCCCAGGGCATCAATGGCAACTGCAAAGAGTCGATAGTCACTGGACGCGTTTAGTCCTTCTATGAATGCAGATGTAACATTTGGGAAAAGAACGTCTCCTGCTACCTTATCACCACGTGTATTTTCCACTATAGCGATATAGGCCCGAACCTGTTTTCCCAAAACATTAGATAGTTTTGGCCACTGAAGAGTGATAGTTGATGCTGAAGAATTCACCACAGTAGCGTTCCATCCATCCACTTGCGCCGCTGTGAACGACAGAAAGGGAAATATACACTTGGAAGTGAATGGTGATTCTAAAAGTCACTTCCATCTGCAAATAATTTAAGCCCCGTTTACAACAGTAAGTTTTCCTTGACGAGTTTTCCCTTGAAAAGTCTCCCTTGGTAGTATGAATTGGAAAATATGACAAGTTATTCCTTGAGAAGTGTTCTTGTTCAAAAACTGTTTAAAAACTGGCATGCTAGTTTTTGAACAAGAACCCTTGTCAAGGAAACACTTGTTATAAGGACGATATTTCATAATGTAAATTAGACTTGTCAAGGAATTGCCAAGGCCTTATTTAAAATTTGGTTCCTAGGCCCTTGCGTGTTCCGGATGGCTAAGACCTTTTTTACCGTAAAGAATAGAAAGGCAAAGAAACTAAGCTAAGCTAAGCTCTCGAAAGGTATATAAATACAAAACATAAATCATATGTCAAGCAACCCGGAAGAAATTGTTGAAGCTTTCATCGGGGTCTTTAGCCCTTAGCTCACCAACAAAAATTTTTGCCATTCCTTAATGAGTTTCCCTTAGTTTCTCGGACGACTACGGACTAAACCACCACCTTCGCTTTTTTGTCTTCCCCACTTTCATTTCATAACCTGCCTGTATAGCAAAGCTGCTGCGGCTCCAAAAACAAAACGCTTTTGCTGTTTCTTTTAACTTGAACGGCGCCATGATTTTTTTATTCTTATTTTAAGCTCGAACACTTGTCAAGGAAAACGTGCGCGTTTGTACAGTCAACAATTTTTCTTGGCAAGTTGGCTTGTCGAGTAAAACTCTCTAGTGCAAATGCGGCTTTAAGTTCAGACTGGATACAACTTAAGCTCTGACGTCAGTACCCCCATCAACCCCGCTAAATATTTTTCAGGAGTACCCTTACTGTACTCAGACGACTACATTAGACGGATAAACAATTGATAACAAGGTCCATTTCAAAAACGATTTCATCGCTTAAAATCATGTATAACAACAGAAACAAAGAACAACGATATCTTTTGGCTTACAAATTAACTACCGGTATATGCTTAGAAACATAACACGTCTAGTGCTTTTAGGCTTCTTTAAAAAGACTCGATGAATAATGGCAATAATCGTAAAGAAAAAATAGTTGTACCAAGGATGTAACGTTGAATAGAAATAAGGTACATCGATCAAGTGTACATGTATTTTCAGACTAAAACATTATTGGCGGACGTGCAAGACTTCTTACCTGAGTCAATACTTCCGTTTAGAATGGCATAACGAACAGTAAGAAAATCGCTGGCGCTTCTCGATGAAACCTTGACAGTGATGTTTAGAGATGAAGTGTAAATGAAACGCAAATTCAGTGGGGCACAGCAACGATTCAAAATCCTTTGGCCGCGGCTCCAAGCAGATACACAGAAACTGAAACAAAAATTAAAATTAAAACACAGAATTGAAAAACAATCTTGCATTCTGAAATCATCCCGTGTAACATCAAATTAAATTTTAAAAAAATGGTTCTGACAGGGCGTTATAAATTTTAGTGCATTTGTTGGACGTTCTCGGCAAAAACAAAACGTGATAAACGACAGTCAAGGTTCTGATGAAAACGATAGCATGCGATGGTAAATTTCACCTCTCTGTTTTAACTTAAACACCATTTTACTAATTCTTTACCTGGATTGTTTTGCTACATTGCACAAGTTGGAAGAAAAGTGTAATGCGTTGCGTGACACTGCTTGACGTTTGTATGTTAAGTTGCATATTATGGTATTAAAAGGAGTTGAGCGTATGGACGTTTAAAGGAAAGTGGTCAAAACTACTCTCCTTAAACAGCACCACCAAACCACAAAATAGATGGTGGTCTCGGCCTGCATCCCCGTTTCTCAACCTCTAAAGATGGTGTCTTTACTGCATAGCGACCCCTCTATCCAGCAGTAAAAAAAGGACAATGAGATTTAAAACTCAGTTTTGTTGATTACCAAACATTGTTTACTCTTTCTAGCTGAATATTTTTCTGTAAACTGAAATTCTAAAGCCAATACAATTTTGTCGGTTAAATTATCATGGGGCAGGTAGTATCTTCGATTAACCCCCCCCCCCCCCCCCCCAACCCAGACAAAGGGGGTCCTCTTCGAAAAAATCTTCTTATAACCAGATCGCTTATACAAGATTAATCTCCAAATACTGATCAAGAACAACTCGCCGATTCAAAGGCACATCCATTGTAGCAAAAACAAAAACAAAAATAAGGCTGCGCCATGCTGAATTCATTTTCTTTTTCTTTTCTTTGACCGAATGTTGAGAGCTTTCATAACATTTTAGAAAGCGTTTTCCCTTAAACTGTAACAAGAACATGGAAGAAAGCTTGTATTGGACAAAAGGTAATCCCCGAGAAGGTAGTATCGCTCCATCTTGTCCACTCGCGCGGAGCGAGCGATATAATAAGAAAATAATTAAGGCTGCTTAACAATATTTTGAACACGGAGCTCAAGTCATCGGTTCTATACCGAACTGGTGTGGACATTTCAATGTTTTCGCAACTGTTCTTCCATATGTCTTTTACATACTAGCCTCCCAACATAGACCCTCATCCTATCTGACAAAGCTTCTTAGATTAGGACTGCTCAAAATGAGAAGCATACAGTTTTACACTCCTTCAAACCTGGATCATTCTCTCTTCCTTCTTCTGTTAGCTATCTAACGATATCAATAAGTCCAAAATCCAAAAAAGACCCAAGCGAAGGTAATGCACTGGCCGGATTGAAATCCAGAACTACAACTTTTGAGCTTTTCAGAAACAAAGCAACGCACGTGCTAAACATTTATAACTGTACGTTATTGATTGGAACGACATGGAAAACATATAACGTCTTACCTACAACTAGGGTACTTATTTGTATCCATGGCAAGAACCACGTGATCTCCATTTGGTTTGTAAATGTCCCCTATGCTCCACTGACACTGAGCAACAGTAATCCTTTGGCTTCTTTTGAAGGAGAGCTGTCGAAACGGTTCCGTCTGTAGACCGCCACATACTGAATAAAGAAAGATCTTCGGTTAGCGTCTTCTAGCATTAATTAGCTAGGGTGAGAGAGATAAACAGACATTTCCCACAACAATACAATACTTTATTTGTCATCAACAGAAAGTATTTACAATAATTAATTATATAAAAATAAATGAATGGAGAGAAAACCTAGAGACAGAGAGAGATCAACCTGTCTCCGTGTCTACAGTTGTTTGGACAAAAAAAAAAAAGGTTCTCTGGGAAATACCCAATAAATATCAATAAAAGCTCAGAATCCATACTGCCCGAGATGGCGGGCAATATGGATTCTGAGCTTTTATTGAAATTTATTGTGTATTTTTTAGACTACCCTTTGGCATCGTCGCGTATGCTTTCACGCTTTTTTCGACAACCTTTGTCGAAACAGCTGTATACATTCCTCCACCCATCCGTGAGTTCATCTACTTTTCTACTTTTCTATCCATCAATGAAATGTAGTATTACAAACAATTCTTTGAGCCACTGGGAATGCTGGACCAATCCTTAGTTCATGGTCCACAGTCCATCCTCTGTGAAAGGCACCGCCTTTTATGACATTTTTATAGAAGAAAGACACGCAGTTATTTACACAACTTAAACAGCTGCAAAAGGAAAGGCTGAAAAGAAATTCAGGCTTGAGTGGGATTCGAATCCATGACCTCTGTGATGCCGGTGCAGTGCACTCCAAGCTATCAAGGCTTTCATTTTCGCAACTGCTTAATTGTATTAATAACTGCGAGGGTCTTTCTTCTATTTAATCTTTCACCCGCAGTTCAGATACACGTTTCACATATAACCATGTTCATTTATTCAACCTCCTCAGGTATATTAAGAACTCACAGTATGACCAGTTACATGTTGGCCTGAAAGCTTAGTATAACACTGCACCGGTATCGCAGTGGTCACGGGTTCAAGTCTTGTTCAAGCCTGAATTGTTTCAGGCTTCCTTTATGCAACTACTTAAATAATGTAAATAACTATGAGGGTGGTTCGCTAGCTATTTAATGTTTCACCCGCAGTTGAAATATGAAATTTTAAATATATTCATATTCTTTTATGATATTGTCACACAGCAAGCAATAAAAGTAAAAGCACAAGCCATTGCTTAGGCTTCTTTGAAACATATGCATATCTTTTACGGCTATTACTCTAGCGAATTGACGAGTGCTAATAAGGCCAGCTACAACTCACCAATGACAATTCTATTCAATATCTATAGATCACCGAAAAGGAGGAGGAATGGCAGGACGGTATATAGCAAACTATTCACTTGTTTTTTTGTTTGTTTGTTTCAAATGAACAGAGACGCGCAGTCTGGCGACCACATGCTCAAACAAAGTCACATAGTCAATCAGTAAACTGGACATGCCTCAAGCAGAATGTCAGCATTGTTAACTTCTCGGCCGTTTGCAGTGAACGAATGTTGGGTTTCTCCGACCCGTTTACCGTGAAAATAAATGGAGATGACAAGGTTGTTTAGTGTAAAACGAGCGGATGACGCGTGTTAGCACTTTGTCGCACAATTGCTTTGTTGATGGCTTAGTCGGTTAACGGAGTTTTATGAATTACCATCAGAGATCAGCTGCTTCAATTAGGGATTAAGTCCGTTATTGGCTAAACAAATCGACGGTTGTCCAAGATGAAATATTTTTGTAGCTAGGCGGTGACTAAAGATAATGGTCGAGAGCCGCTCGCACAAACAACAAATTGCTAAAAAAAAAAATCTGCAATCTTTTACCATCCCGTTTATTTCCATGCTTTCAATTTCTGTCTTAAATTCGTTTGTTGTTAAACCAAAATGTTCTTTTTAAACTTATATTGGTATCGAAATCGATAACACTTCCACTGTAATTTACAGGGCTTTTTTTTATTACAATAAGCAATACTTTTATATCTTGCCTTCGAAGAGTGTCGCTCCGGACTTGGCTGCTCTTTAGTGCCTTTCCAAATTACATTTTATTTCATCGTATTTATTTCTTCCTCAGAAACATCAACAAATGGCTAAGCGACCATTTTTAAAAATAAGTGCTCCCGCTATATTCACCTCGCGCCAGGTGATTATAGCGGGATATGACACTAGCCTCGACCGATGAGATCAATAGAATCTCCATAATCACCTTTTAGTATTTATACTAAAAGGAAATAGTTGTAGAAATGGAGACTTTTATTCTCCTTACACCTCCTTGATTCACTTTAGCGTAGGGCTGCGTCAGCCTTTGCGCCTTTAATTAACACTGACTGGAGACTAAATGGAAACTGACCATACTGGCGACTTCCCGAACAGCTCCTGAGTGGACTAATAATAAAGGATTAAAGTCTGTCAACAGCTGAAGTTGCAGATATAACTAGGATAATGTCGCGATGACCTTCCACGTTTATATTTGACAACAGCCCATTTTACAGTTGTGTGCTAAGTGACCCGGCCTTGGATTGTAAGCGAGACTGGAGTTGACATTGATTTGATACAAGCCTCATTGCTTTTCATATGTAGATCATGCTGTTCTTGTGCTAACTAGTCTGTATTTACATATGAAAAGTAGTGAGGTTTGTATCAAAACATGGTCTGACCCCAGCCTCGCTTACCATCCAAGGCCAGGTCATTAAGCGCACAAATGTAATATGGCCTATTATCCTGCGAAATCACGCGGATTATCGCCCGATACTCGGCCAAAATCAGGCGATGTTCTGCAATGTTGAATAGGATAATTGTTTATAGCAGAAACGCTGGAGGCGATCTTTACTTGTTAAAAAAGAAACTTGTAGCATTTGACCGCGCGCGGACGTAGATGAATGAAAGTGGAAGTTTTGTCCATGTTTGAATGGAATTGAGAGGGTTTTGCATCAAATTAAAAAAAAAAATTGAGTACTCGTCTAACGAGCTAATCGCTCCGGCAAAATTTTCCACAAATTTCTAGCTTCAAAAGCTAAAACCAAACAGTATTTTGAAGCTGCGAAGTATTTGTTGTGTCAGCCGGGCAAAGCTGAACAGACTGGAAAAGTTTTTTTCAACGATTTCTCTGGTGAGCTGAGTGTTTCTTTGTTTACTACGCAAGCAATTTCACGATTTTTCCTCAGTGTCTAGTGCCTTGCTGCTTGCAACGACTCTGGATCTTTAATAAAAATAAACGGTTTTTCAAGCGGCTCTGATGCTTCTGAGAATAATTCCTTTGTACTCCGTCTATCTTTTTGTCTGCCAGAAAGAAAATTTCTCGAGGCACTTCAGTGCGAGCTCGGATTTTCTCAGGTGCTTTTTTCCATCTCTTCAAGACGAGTCGAGATCTCTGTTTAATGGTTGAGAGAGCCAATCTAAGGAAATAAATGTACTGTTTGTAATTTCTGAGCCCTAGAATACGGGACAATCCAAAAAACTCAAAAGTCTAGCGAAAACTATACCAAACGTTTTTGCTGGACTGTAATTTGCCAGTTCGTAAACAGAAAGGTAAGAAGTAAAAGTAAAAGTTTTTCCACTAACCATTAAAATTCTTATCAGCAAACTTGGTTGCCTTCCTTGTGTTCAGTATAAAACAGCGTTATTAATAGTTTGGTGTTCTTGCGAGGTCGTTACTTTTTGAAAGCCCTCTGCCATTTTTTCTCCCCGACGCACGAAAACTACGTATATCGTATATCTGTTATGTGCGGACGATGTATATTGAGTTCACCATGACCATATTCGGGCAATGTTATCATGTGTTGAATAATAATTGTTTGTTCGCTTCCTTTCTTTCTTGTTTCAATAACGTTACTCTACACTTTTGGTAAATGTAAAATTTAAACTTACATGTCACTGCAAAAGTCCTGTACGTTCCATTTCCTTTCCTTGTAAATCCAGCTATGGCTATGGTGTATGTTAATCCCTCTTTGAGGTTTCTCAAGATTATCCTCGTTGTATTTGGACAAACCACCATCGTCCTGCTATTATTATAGTTAAGATGATCCATTGCAATGTATGTAACTGTATAACCCAGTAATCTGCCTTGTGCATCGTTTGGACTGATAGGACTCAGCCGAAAACTGATAGTGAGCTCATATAGGTTAATAAACCAGTCGTACAAATAAGGTCCCTGTCTTGGCGCTTTGAAGAAAATTTATCCAATATTAATATACTGTTCGATTTGCAAATACGTGTCAGCAACTGAGTTTTTTTTCCCTGACTGTAATCCTAATAAATCGCATTTCAGGGCATTCCCAGCCAAAAGTAAGCTGCCTTAAGAGTGCCTGACTGTAACTTTCGAGAATCGCTGGCCAAGCTTGAAAAATCGAAACTCCTGATAATTTGCCTGAAGTTTACTTTTGGGGAACTATCTTCGAAAATATTATTTGAATGTTCTGGAAATTTATAGTTTTCGAGAATTTTGGAGAAAACGAAATTACTGGTTTTACCTCATTAATTATGCAAAAATCTCACTCAAAATTAGCCAAGTTCAATACGCTTGTGTTGAAACAGTACGCAACGCTAGAAAACGAGGTCGGTTTTGATCAAGAGCATTACTCACCTACTTTCTACCAATGGGACCTATGTAAACTTTTGTAGAACTTTGGAGGGTTTATGGCTCTTTGAAAAATTGACATTTTAAGGACTTCGCGATGAGGTGAAAATTGAATAAGTTTGAAGGTTTAAAATGCATCTTGGTATGTCAGATATCGACTCGAGAGGAACATTGTGATGAAGCTTGGGTCTTCGTCTTTAATAATACGAAATAAAAAATCTGGGCAATCAATGCACGCGCTGACGAAAACCAAAGGTAGTGAGGCTTCGTTAACAAATTTGCATAATTCGCAACTGTTGAGAAAATGCTATGTTGTGGTGACTCGGTGAAAACATTCACCCAAGCTATCTTCAAATGGTCATTTTATCTCATGTTGCATTTGTCTGTTTCTCTTTCTTGTTTAATAACATGGTAGAAAAGGCCTGGACAAAAAAAAGTGTGTGATCGGAAAAGAAAATATTCGCCAAATTGCGGTGGGAAATTTGCATAATGCAAATCTCCCAATAAATCTTTCTGCAAAGGAATCTGATTGGGAAGGTTTCGTTAAGAGTCTATTTGAGCGAAACCCTCCATATAAAAGAAGTCAAACAACGTTTAATAATCCGATTTCAACAAATAATTGTCGAATCTTAACCTTTAAATAATAGTGCCAAACTGATGCTCGCTATTGCGTTACCTGCGTCACGTCAATAGCTGTCGATATTGCCCACAAACTAACTTGTGCTGCAAAATTGCCACTTACAACAACTAGAAAAAAGACCTCACCTGGCTTTATTTACTGGCATATAAGCGGTTTTGCTAAAAATTAAACGTTCACATGACACTGGAATCACCTTTAAAAAATACACGCTGTCAAATGAGTGCGAAAGTTAGACATAGAGTTGGTGAAAGTGAATATTATTAATTAAATCAAGTTTGTTTACTGGAATGCTTTTTCAAATAGCTAGTCCAACCTTTTTCACTGGCCTTCCAAATAATAATCACCCAGAAGCGGGTCAGAAGCGGCACGCCATATTTTAACGTAATTACTGATATGAAATATCAGAGCTTCAAAACCTGTGTGTTTCCGTTTAGTAAAATAATAACTCAGTTTATACCTATAGTTCACATTGGCTGTAGGGCATGTATTTATCTTTAAATTTGACGAATGTCAACAACAGAAACACGGGTATCTCAGTGACACTGTATATGTGCAATGTCTACTGCATACATCACAAGGTCTATGACCTTTGTTTGACCTTTGTATTGTCATGTCACGATGAGTGTTACACAATGGCGTAAATTATAAGGGCTTGTATGGGAATTTACGAACGTGTTTTGGAGTCCAAAAGTAAAGGGCATGAATTGAACAAAAATGGCTTACCTTGTCTCCTTGATATCTTGCCAGGTATTGTGTGCCATATTTTGGTCATTTCAGTACGATTCCAGTGGGTTTTAGGTTCGCTGAAAATTTTCCTCTCTCTATACGGTATCCTACTATATATATATTTCCCCAAAATCTTGGTCACCTCGGTAGCAATAGTATTCTTTGAAATAAATTGCAACGTTAAAAACGTGGTCGGTATAAAGACGAAGAACTGTGGACCACGGACTGGGTATTAAAGAGGTACTAACGCAGGGGGACTATGGACTACGGACTGACTGCATGCCCTACAGTGCACATTGGCTGTAGGGCATGCATTTGTCTTTGTCGTATGTCAACAACAGAAACACGGGTATCTCAGCAATGTCTACTGCATAAATGGGTCATAAATGTCTATGTACGACATCTACATGATTGTGCACGTGACCTCATTGGTTGATCACGGTCAATGATCATCAAACATCCTTTTGCGCATTTAATCTGCACTGAAAGAGCAAGTTCTCATCATATCGAACCCTGAGATGAATGCTAAAAAACTAAAATGCCGGACTCTCTTCAGCGCGTATTAAAAATCCAGCTGTTTCGCTGAGATAAAGCAAGATTTTATGTTTGCACTGTCGATCCTCACTATTTTATTCCCAGTCCTTGTTTTGTTTCTCAAAAACAACAATAAAGGGACAAAAATAACTACCGAAACTTGATTTTATACATCTTAAACTTAATGAAAATGAATACAGGAAAGATATGATTGTCATACTTCAGTTCTCCTTTAAACCCAGTCCGTAGTCCATAGTCCACCTATACCCAGTCCGCTGTCCGCAGTCCTTTGTCCGCGACTCTTCAGTCTTTTATACTGTCCTCCTTGTTAACGCTGCAATCATTTCAAAGAATACTATTGCTACTGAAGTAACAAGCCTTTTGGGGACATATAGAGCAGGATATAAATTGAGGAAAATGTTCAGCAAACCTTTAAAAACCCACTGGAATTGTACTGAAATGGCCATAATATGGCACACAAACACTAGCAAGACATCAAGAGACAAGGTAAGCCATTTTTGTTCCATTTATGCCCTTTATTTTCGACTCCAAAACACTCTCGTAAATTCCCATACAAGCCCTTATAATTTACGCCATTGTGTAACACTCATCATGACACTCGAATTACAACGTGACAATACAAAGGTCAAACAAAGGTCTCTTGAACGCTCATAGAGCTTGGGCTACCACTGGCTACCAGCGATGTACGCAGTAGACATTGCGTGTATACGACCGTATACAGTGTCACTAAGATACCCGTGTTTCTGTTGTTGACATTCGACAAAGATAAATGCATGCCCTACAGCCAATGTGGACTGTAGGAAGAAATGAGTATTATTTTGTTAAACGGAAACTGGCACTCAGGTTTTTAAGCGTGTATCCGTACATGTGCGTTATTTCATACCAGTAATTACGTTAAAATATGGCGTGCCGGCTGACATTGTTTTTCAGTCACTTGCGAAGGTACAGTATCAAAAAGCACGAACAGAGAGGGTTTTTTTACTGACCCGCTTCTGGGTGATTATTGTTTGGAAGGCCACCGAAAAAGGTTGGACAAGCTATTTGAAAAAGCATTCCAGTAAACAAGCTTGATTTATTGAAGCTGAGTTTGTCACCAGGTGGGTACATTAAAAATTATTCGGAGATACAAATAAAGTTACACTGGTGGATTAAAAGCGTTCTAAAATTATTTACAATAAAAATGTTCCCAACGTTTCGGTCGCAATCACGGACCTTCTTCAGGGGAAGTGAAAGAAAAATTATGCAAAAGCACAGTTATAAACCAGACGCTGATTAAAATTCAGGATATGTGTCATTTTTTCTTGTTTGCGAGAGTCAAGTGTAAATACTCCTTGGGGAGTAACGCCCCGTCGGCTCGATTGAGTAATATCGACAACGACAACGAGTAATATCGACACTGCAGTCCAATGGATGACCCAAGCGCTTCATCCTGGATGACAGCAACTTTAAACCATCGGTGAAAGATACAACCCCCCATGCGGAATCTGTACGGGGGTACAGCACAATTCCATACGTTAGCGGGACCTCTGAGCCAATTAAGAGAGTTCTGGAAAACCATGGCATCAAAGTGGCATTTAAACCCTATCAGACAATTAGCAAGATGTTTCCAAAACCGAAAGACCAAATGGATAAAGAAGATACTCGTGATCCTGTTTATGACATTCCATGTGCTAATTGCAGCAAGAGTTACGTTGGCGAAACGCAGAGAAAATTCATAACAAGAAAAAGCGAACACCAAAAGGCTGTCGCACGACGACAAGGCGAAAAATCAGCACTTGCAGACCACGTGATAAAAACAAATCACGACATCGCGTGGGATGAGGCCACAATTCTCAGGACCAGCAATAATTGGCACCAAAGAAAGATTCTCGAGGCCTGGGAGATTAATTGCGCCAAAGACCCACCCAATCGAGCCGACGGGGCGTTACTCCCCAAGGAGTATTTACACTTGACTCTCGCAAACAAGAAAAAATGACACATATCCTGAATTTTAATCAGCGTCTTGTTTATAACTGTGCTTTTGCATAATTTTTCTTTCACTTCCCCTGAAGAAGGTCCGTGATTGCGACCGAAACGTTAGGAACATTTTTATTGTAAATAATTTTAGAACGCTTTTAATCCACCAGTGTAACTTTATTTGTATCTCCGAATAATTTTTAAGCTTGATTTAATTAATAATATTCACTTTGACCGACTCTATGTCTAACTTTCGCACTCATTTGACAAGCGCGTATTTTTTAAAGGTGATTCCAGTGTCATGTGAACGTTTAATTTTTCGCAAAACCGCTTATATGCCAGTAAATAAAGGTCTTTTTCCTAGTTGTTGTAAATGGCAATTTTGCAGCACAAGTTAGTTTGTGGGCAATATCGACAGCTATTGACGTGACGCAGGTAACGCAATAGCGATCATCAGTTTGGCACTATATAAATTTAAAGGTTAAGATTCGACAATTATTTGTTGAAATCGGATTATTAAACGTTGTTTTGACTCCTTTTATAATAGACTCTTAACAAAACCTTCCCAATAAGATTCCTTTGCAGAAAGATTTATTGGGAGATTTGCATTATGCAAATTTTGGCGAATATTTTCTTTTCCGATCACACACATTTTTTTTGTCCAGATCTTTTCTACCACGTTATTAAACAAGAGAGAGAAACAGGCAAATGCAATATGAGATAAAATAACCATTTGAAGATAGCTTGGGTGAATGTTTTCACCGAGTCGCCACAACAAAGCATTTTCTCAACAGTTGCGAATTATGCAAATTTGTTAACGAAGCCTCACTACCTTTGGTTTTCGTCAGCGCGTGCATTGATTGCCCAGATTTTTTATTTTGTATTATTAAAGACGAAGACCCAAGCTTCATCACAATGTTCCTCTCGAGTCGATATCTGACATACCAAGACGCATTTTAAACCTTCAAACTTACTCAATTTTCACCTCATCGCGAAGTCCTCAAAATGTCAATTTTTCAAAGAGCCATAAACCCTCCAAAGTTCTACAAAAGTTTACATAGGTCCCATTGGTAGAAAGTAGGTGAGTAATGCTCTTGATCAAAACCGACCTCGTTTTCTAGCGTTGCGTACTGTTTCAACACAAGCGTATTGAACTTGGCTAATTTTGAGTGAGATTTTTGCATAATTAATGAGGTAACACCAGTAATTTCGTTTTCTCCAAAATTCTCGAAAACTATAAATTTCCAGAACATTCAAAATATATTTGCGAAGATAGTTCCCCAAAAGTAAACTTCAGGCAAATTATCAGGAGTTTCGATTTTTCAAGCTTGGCCAGTGATTCTGAAAGTTACAGTCAGGCACTCTTAAGTGGCTTGTTCTTTGCCGATAAATGTAAAGAAATGTTCTCGAATACGATTCTTTAAATCTGCTACCTTTTCTCCACTCCTTTGTGCATTCAATCTAATCCTACCTACACCGAATGGAAAGGAGGGGGGGGGGGGGGGGGGAGGGTGGTTGGTGTCAGAGCCTGTTCTCGCTAACTTCGAACATCTTTAAAACTTATATTATTTTAGCAAACGCCATCAAATTCCGTTGCCTTTTTCACAAATCTACGTAGGAACAATTTTATGTGGTGTGTAAGTATTCATTTCAATTGATGTTACCATTGCAACCAATTTTTGACAGGCAGGTTTATTATAAGATGGAATATTCCTATTTTAAATGAAGAAAAATTGCCTGTCAGTGTCATTGCCAAAGCCTTAAAATTCTTGGAGTTAAAGACTGGTGTAGATAGCATTGATATGAAATCATTTTCACCAGGAAAAAGTCAACTTTATTTCGTTTTAAGTGAAATTTATAATTTGGTCCTACAACTGTTACGTTACGCCAGAGATTAAAAACACAAAATTTACCTCCTTCGTCTGTTTCGACAGTAACTTGCTTACTCTTGTAGACCTCACCGTAGGCATCTACTAGGTAAACACGAATCACGTGCTCACTGAACACTGGCAAGTTGGTCAAACTCGTTGACGTCAGCGATGAGCTCACTGTACGAAACGTTCCTTTGTTGAAGTCGTAATAGTTTACAGGTCTTGTGTGATTCACGGACAAAATAAAGAAATTGGCTTGCAAGCCTCCTGGAAAGTTTCTCCAATCTACAACTAAACTCGTCTCGCTGGTGTTGAAAGCACGAATATTCCAAGGAGGCGATGGACTACGAGCTAAAATATAAATTATCAAAAACAACGGCTGAGTCTATTGTAAAAGGAAAGAGCTGAGCAAACTGCGTTGCGAGGCAATTAGCTCCTTTGTTCTGTAAGAGTGCGGTTAAGCTTTCGTGAGAATTTCGCCTCGTGAGGCCAAATCTCAAAAGTCAAACACGACAGATATTTTCCTCACGTCTTTGCGAGGCGAAAAACTTGCGAAAACTCAACCGCACATGTGATGAAACATGCAGCTGATCTAATGGCCTCTTGGGGTGTTTTCTTAGTTCTTTCCACAGGCTTTCGTATCTACAAAAAAAGAGCGTCATCGTTATCGCCATTAACACATAGTGAGTGGAAGTTGCTCCATACAGTAGCCTGAGTAATGAGGCGTTCTCCGATTTCGTTCTCAAGAAAATTAAAGCATGGGTCTCTATTTATTTACTGGAAAAAGCGAGGGGGTGGTCTATCTAATGAATATTTAACCAGAACATCGTGAGACTTCAGAAGCGTTAAATGGCACCACTTTTTATTACATCTTGGAGGTTGCCCGTAGTTTTAAAACTTTGCAAGTGTTAGGCACTTCATTTCTGTGCTCGGGCCTTTTAAAAATTCCTTTAATTTTGAAAATAAACGGCTATTTTCACTAGTGTTCAGTCCCTAAAAAGTGAAATTATCAGTTTATTTTTGAAACTGAGAGAATATTTAAAAAGGACCAGGCACGGAAATGAAGTACCTATAACCGCAAAGTTATAAAACTATAGGCATTCTCCAGGAGGCAAAAAAAAGTTTAAGTGCCATTTTTGCTCAAACGTTTTCTGGAATGTTGCTGTCGTAACATGTCACGTGACCTAATTTACATACGTCTTCTATGTCAATATGTTGACATTTACAATTATATTACGCTGCCAAAGTCTCACGACGTTACGGCTAAATCTTCAGATGATACACCGCCCCCCTGTTTTTTCGAGTAAATAACTAGAGACCCTTGCCTTAATTTTCTTGAGTTGCCCCCTTTTTTCTCGTTGTATGAGAAAGGGTAGCAAACGACAATATGTTGATGTATTGCACAGGGTTAAAAAAAAAAACTGAGCGTAGGTTCGAATAAAGAAATCAGAACGTGGAGAGTAGTGTGAAACGTCCCGATAAGCCAATCACGTAAAGGTACCATACCTGAATGAAGGCTTCTCTTTAGTATAGCGTATCTAACCATAAAACGGCTATATCGACTGTACAAGTTTGCATGGAGAGTAATGAAGTTTCCTGCCCCAAAATGTACATGTACTTCCACCGGGACTTGCCAATTCCAAGAGTACCCAGTCCGACTAAATATCTCAGATCCACCGCTTGAATAAATCTTCAAAAAGTCGCTATAAAAGCCAAAAAAAAAAAAGAAGAAGAAGAAGATATATAGCACTTTAACGGAGGGACAAGTGGCGAAGACAAAACATTTAAGTTATAATTAAAGATGCAGGTTTATATTGAAATATTGAAATAATCTTTTAGAGATGATAAAAACAATAAACAGCAATAGAAAAAAGACAGTCGTGCGATCAAAAACTGTTTTAATATATTCTTTGATTGAAAAGGGTGCTTTCATTTTTGGTCACTTGTTAAAGGCTATATTTGAAATATAACGTGCTCAGGCAACATTTGAAGATTATATGATATGATGCAGCCTCGCTTTGCGCAGAGGCAAAGGAAGGAAAAACATTGTCGATTGCTTCGATATTTTATTCCTAGGTGAGCCGTCGGTAGGAGAAGCTTTTCTCGATCTCCTAAATGAAAGCTGCGAGAGGGGACTAGAAAATCTTCTACTGTGCATAAGAAAAATATGCTATAGTAAGTCTTGTGGCGCTTTGTAAGAAAAGAGGACAGTATATAGTCGATTTAGCAGAGAGGAATCCAATGTTTAAAGGATGGATCAGTTTACGTTACTCCAGGCGTATTAATTATTGCTGCCGTGGAAAACAATGAATTTAAATGCCCCTCGAGGATCTAAGAAGAAAGAAATAACAGTCTCCTTGAAACCAATTATAAACTGTCTAACGCATGCGATAAGAAATACTACTTCCTACTTGTCGATGATCAGTCAGGGAAGATGAGCTATCGATGTGGATCTCGTCTTGAAAAATTTTCAGTAGACAATGACGCTTACCTTGAATAACCGAAGTAGACTCCTATGGAAAGAAGGCCCACTGCATTGCTGATACCAGCATTACCTATCGTCCAGTTACATTGCAGCCTACTGTAATCTGTTTTATTAATACTGATACTTCCAAAAGACTGATTGAAAGTAGTACCACATCCTAAGGAAAAATGAAACAAAGCGAAATAAAGTCAGTTCGTTTCGCTGTTTGTTTGTTTTGAGACAATTTTTTTAAATTTGCAATGATTATAATAACTCTAAAAAAGCGATATTAATTTTGGCAATAAGACCACCTTACCGTTTACTCTTTACCCTCAATGTTTGACTACAACTTGACTACAGCTCGTTAATATGAAATATTGAACATTGCTTTTTTGATACCTTGACTAAGCTAAAGACCTGGGGCCTTCGTTTGTACATTTAACATGCTCCTTTGTGAAAACCCCTTTATTGGTAACTAATAAGTCGTCATGAGCTACACATTGCTCTGACGCTATTCTTTAACACTCACCAGCCGTAATTATAACCCACGGCGACCGAGGTCCCTGACCCGCTGACGTATAGGCTGCGACCGCTATTTGGTATCTTCTTCCTTCGGTTAAGCCACTTAAAACTGTCTGAAGTACATTTGGGTCGGTAATGTTAATGATGGTTTCACTGTACCAGTAATATCTGTTTTCACTGTAATAAACTCTGTGGCCTTTTATCTGACCATTGGAGAACTGTTTCTTAACTGGATCCCACAGCACCATAATTCTCCCTCGGTTTAAGCTTTTTACACGCACATTGGATGGTGCAGCGGTGGGAGCTAAAAAAAGACATATTGTTATTGTTAAAGTTTTTCTTTTTTACAGTTGTTCTTCGTGTCACTTTCTCGTGCTCGTGCTCGTGCTAGCGCTATATAGCTACTATCAACAGCCAGAACAAAAGCCTATCTTATGGATGAAATGATCTGAAGAAAAAAATTCAAGTAATGAAATAATAATATTAACCCTCGAATTACATAAAAATCATTTAAAGTAAATACAGAAAGAGGGAAATTTAATCATGTAAACACTTTCACTGAAACGCGTAAAAGACACTATAAGAATTTGCAGGTTATTTCAAAAGAAAAAATAATTTAAATATTCTTTAAATACAATAATGTAGAGCACCTGGACAAGAAAGAAACAAGAAAGAAAGAGACAATGGAGAGTTGTTCAGTAAAACGTTTGTTGTGGTTAGTTGCTTGGACACAACAAAATGGTCAAACAAAAACGGTCAACGGTTCGACAATAAATACAAACACACATTTAACGCCTATCTGTATGCGGCTTTGTTAACATTGCCGTATATCAATTTTGATACAAACAAATGAATTTGGAAGCTTAATTTTTTTTCTTCAATTCGAGAATGACTTTCAAACAAAAAAGTTCAAGTTTAAAAGGGGCTTGATTAGGCCATTCTCCTCTTTACTTAGCATTAACTGACAAACAACATTGTGTCTTTTTCAACAGCCCTTACCGATAAAAGTTGGCTTAGTTTTTAACATAAACCCTGTTAAACAAATCAGGAGTATCCAATCGATGAATTCGATAATCGATGATAATTGATATCAATCGATACCAATCGATATCAATTAATCGATTGATATTGATAATCGATGACCAATCGATGGCGAAGATTCGTGTGGTTATCGATTGGTATCGATTATCAATACCAATCGATAGATTGGTATCGATTGGTATCGATTGGTTGCAGATTGACGGAACCGGAATCGACGCATAAAAAACACAAGTTTGTACGCAGTAATTGTAAACACATTTCAATACTCAATAATTTACATGTAGGAAACAGGCGAAAAGGTGTGCAAGGCGTTACCTATTTTGTGCTAGACATAATTTTGGGGCCCACAGTTTTAGCTAAAACTGTGGGCCCCAAAATTATGTCAAGCACAAAATATGTAACGCCTTGCACACCTTTTCACCTGTTTCCTACATGTAAATCCGCTAGCGTAGGTGCGGTTTTACGTAATGTAAAATTTATTTGTCTTTTATGTAGGTATATATACAGGTCACTTACGTTGTATTGTAAAACTCCCGTTAGTCACACGAAACGTGTGGTTATCGATTGGTCATCGATTGGCCGATACCAATCGATACCAATTAACTAATTTTATCGATTCATATCGATTGATCGATTGAATTTCCGATCATCGGTTTCCATCGATTGGATACTTCGGTCTATTGTGTTATCGCGATCCTGGGGGATCTTTCCATTGCGCTGAGACGACGTTCAACAATAGCCTCCATTTGGCGCGAAAATATGCTCAGATATTTGTCCGCGGACATTATCTGTTCCGAGAACTAGACAGTTTTCCGAGAGCGACGCTCGAGGAAAACTGTGAGCTTCGAGGAGCAGATAATGTCCAAAGACAAATATCTCAGCATATTTTTAAAGTCAAATGGAGGCTATTGTGGTTATTATCCTTCAAATATTTTTCGCAACATGTAGCAACTTAACGAGCTTGAGTATTTGAACATTTCGTTTAAGAACAGTCTACCGTCAAAAACGTTTAGAGCGTATGTTGTTTTCTGATACTGCTTTATCGACCAGCAGGTTTATCTCTCCTTCTGTCACAATAGCAAACCGTTCCACCGTCTTGACACTAATTTTAATTGCAAACTTGACGCGCCTTGAAGTTTTTGAAATTGGGAAATATCACTTGGGGAACATCATTGGATATTCCCCAGTTTTAGCCGGGGTATATTTGGTCACATGAGGCGTTTAGACCAATCGCGCGCGTGCGAAAATATTTGATGGATTATAATTTGGGATATTGTCGTCTCAAAATGAAGGTTTCTGATTGGCTAAAAAAAATGTCATGTAAGCATGACAGCACGGCACTTAAATGGGTTCGGCGCGCACAGATCAAAATTTTACTTACAGGTCTGTGAATTTGATCTCCTTGTCGTAGCCCCGAACGGCAGACTCGGTAATTTTTACAGTATTCTTCGCGGCTTGGTCTCTTTCAAATTTCTAAATCTCCACGGCATCCTTGCTAGGATAACAGTGGGTACAAGTATGGTTGCTCTTTTTATTCTTGCTTCTGGTTGTGAGCTTTATTCATCACTGTTTTCATGTTGTTGTTTATATCTCGGCGGTAACAAATTTTCAATAAAATTTGCTGGTAAAATGTTCAAACCTACTAGCTCGTCTATTTCATCAATGGTAGGTGCTTTATGGACTGCAAATTTTTGCATTTTCTTTGTTTTGACGTAAGAATTAAAGCCAAAAATTCAAATAACCTGCCCCGAGAAAAAATTTCGCGCACGGATATTACCATGGCTACAGTTTAACTGAAGTAAGAATTTATCTTTCAATCAGCGCACGATTTGTGCTTTATCCGTTTACTTTCTCCAACAAATTGTCAGTATCGCGATAAAAAACTAAATTCCATTTTGAGACGGTAATACAACTTTATATTGATGGCGTTGGGAGAAAATATATTTCGTATTGGGCTCCGTCGCTTCGCGACTCCGCCCAATACGGAATATATTAATATATTTTCTCCCAACTAGCCGTCAAGATAAAGTCGTATTGCCGTCTCAAAATCGAATTTAGTTTGTAATATTGTGGTGGTGATGTATGAAATTTTGCGGTATATTCTCAATTAAGAGAACGCTTGAGTCAACAACTTCCCACGGCTGAATGGCACCTAAATTTGCATCTCACGCCCATAAAGGTGTGAGATGAATGGGGTACTTACCCTTTTTAGCCAAACTTCCTGTTTTAGGAACAAATTATGATTTCAGTTGTCGGGGTGAACTTGTCAAACTAGAACAACCCACACCATTTAAAATTACCAACCAAATTCCTAGTTTCTAGACCGGTCTTACCTCCTTCTCCAGTGAGCACTTCTTTGATTTCAGTGGAATAAGTGTCGTTTCCGATGTTCCCTGTAAATGCAAGTACCTGAAATCTGTATCTCCGGTATGGCTTTAACAGTTTTCTTACGAGATAGGATCGATCGTACAAAGAGTTCGCTTGAAACAGAACAGATATGCTCTTATTTTCCTCGGTGAACATTACCATAAAATGGCTAATGGATACATTGAGAGGAAAATCTGTCCACTCCACTTGTACTGATGATGAAGTAGTGTTGCCAAATGATAGCCTCCATGATGATAGATGAATAACTGTAAAAGAAATATGAAAAATAAATTCAAAAAGAACGAAACGCGAGACGTGAAGATAATTGAGCCAAATAGTTGGAACAATAATTAAAATTGGCAATTAATTAGTATATAGATATTTGTATTTTTGGTAGAATGTGTTTCGTAGAGCGCTCAATTCGTTTGATTGAAGAGCGTTGTATAATTCTTCACAGAAGTTCAGGCTTCAGGAGTTTTCATCGTTTATTGCTACAATACTGTTTCGTATGGTCCGAAGTTATCGGACTACACTTATCAGGCAATTTTTAACGACTCTTAAAAAAAAATTTAAAAATTGTTCAAAAATCTTTAAAAATTGCTTGATGAGTGTGGTCCGATAACGTCGGACCATACGAAACAGTATTGTAGCAATAAACGATGAAAACTCCTGAAGCCTAAACTTCTGTAAAAGAAAGGAAGACTTGGTTACTGGTGGAAAATTAGTTGAAATGTGTGTTAAATCGAGTAAGGTTTCATCATTAGAGTTCTAATGAACTGTTGTGGCTTCAAGTAGCATATAAAACGACTTTCCTTTATTGAATCCATGTTTTCTACATTTTTAAACTAACTAGATGGAGTTAAAGTTAAGCTGAAATTTTAATTTATTATAGTTTACAACACTTAAAGGAACTCTAATTTTTAGGTAAAAATATTTTGAAGCAACATTTTTAAAGTATTGTAAAAAAAATGCAGGATTTATAATAAAACATTTCTCAACCTTGCACATTGATGAGTGGAATTTCTGTTTGACTTGTCTTTCAAATCTCCTACTTATCATGCAAATACAATTATTAATATGAATCAAAAATAATTTTGATAAGTTAAATACCTTACTACAAGCTAAGGCACATACAGAATCAAGAAATTGCAGAATTTTGAAAAAAAAAGTATTTCAGACAAACTCAAATATGTATTCCCCTAGTTTGAAGATGACATAAGATCCACATTTGCCCACATCAAATGTCATCTTTAAACACCTTTGTCTGTATTTAAACGGAACAAATGTAATATTTGTCTTAGATATACACCACATTTGTTCATATTTGTCATTGAAGCAAATGCATCATTATCCTATTTTCCAAGGATAAATGCCATATTTGTCTGTCAATTAAATATGGACAAATATGACAAATGTCATATTTAAATCATGCTTACACAGCATTCATATCGAATCAAATCTAATTTTTCACCCATTGAATTATACAATTAATTAGTATATATATATATATATATATTTTTATTTTCAGACAGTTTTTGGGATACCTGTGAAAGGGTCTTGAAGTCCAACATACGACGCCGAGAAACCGCGCGAGGAACTGTATCTTCGAGATCGAAATGCTAAGTTTGCTTGTTCGCCGTGAACAATAAGAGAAAAAGGAACTATATAACCACAGATGGTGTCATTATCGCCATGGGAGATTTCTCCTGCCTCCACACTGAGAAAGTCCCTTGTCCTGCAATCAACAAACAAAAGTCACAAAAAAGCGCTAAACGTTTCACACCATAAAAAAAAAATAATAATAATAATAATAATAAATAAATAAATAAATAAAAATATAATGATTTTGAAAGCGAAAACACGATTTTAATAAGTGTTATGGATATAATTTGTTTGACCCAGGTAAACTGACAGTCGCCAGAACAGATGGTTATGACGTAGAAAAAGGAACGGGTCCTTTAGTCAGTAAGAGAGGCACACTCGGGAAAAAATCCAAGTTTCTCCAACAGGAGTCGAACGTATAATCTTCCGATTAGGCTAGGTTAATGTTAATGTTAAGGTTAGGTTAATGGCTTAGCTCCCACGAGCTAGCAGTAGGAGACTACTCGAACTTATATACTACGGATTAATGAGAGCTTTCTGTATTGACAATTATTGCAAGATACAAACCAGCAGTGCGGTGTAGAGGACTTTAAATAGAAGGTGTGGAATTTTATCCATATTGCTTTAATGCTGTTTGAGTTAACTTGTGGTTCGATTGTCCACCGGCAGTCTTGCTCTCCACCATAGTAGCATGGGTAATTGGGACTGTGCAGGGTGCCGTGGCTTTCTGTCAGTGCCCTGTGACCTTCACAAACTAAAAAAGAAAACGAATCTTTGTCTTATAATGGCCTGTGCGTTGATGCATCACGATGGTGTCTGCGCACGCTCTTTGAATTTAATACTACCTTGGAAACCACGAACTTAAAAAGAGGAATATTCTTAAAGAAAACAAGAAAAATTACCTTAGATCCTTCTACGTGTTTAGCTCAGTTAAGTGTTCTTTCATTCTGTTAGATTCTTTTTTGATCAATTTCAGTGCGATTTTCTGATATGTTAAGGAAGTTTAGTAATCCAAGATGGCCGCCGTTTGGCAAACATAATGTAATTACCACTTCATATCATGTCCTCATTTTCCGTTGGAAACTCAAAGAAAACATATTTGAACGTATTATCCATCCTCTGGGTATCATAAACATAGCATTGATAATATCAGAGTCATAAAGGGAGGAGATTTCGCCTTCTTCACTCCCCCCAGGCCTCAGAAGTTGAAAATTGCCCGATCTAGACTTAATTAAACGTTTCACATTCTTCCATTTCAAGAAATTTATTTACTTTGGAGAAAAGACCACAACTGTTTACTTAAGACTTTTGCCACCTAGAATAAATAAAATAAATAAATAAATAAATAAATAAATAGGAATTTCAGTGGAATCCGCGGAGTGGCTCTTCCATCCACTGTTTCCAGGTCGAATTGGAATTTGGAAATGTTGCTTTTTGTGGAGGGAGGAAAACCGGAGTACCCGGAGAAAAATCCTCGGAGCAGGGACGAGAACCAACAACAAACTCAACCCACATATGACGCCGAGACCGGGAATCGAACCCGGGCCACATTGGTGGGAGGCGAGCGCTCTCACCACTGCGCCATCACTGCTCCCAGAATGGTTTATTCACATGTTTTCAATTATTTCTTTATTTATTTCAGTCGACGTCTTTGTAGATGATCACGCAGCATTTCATCTCTATGCGTACATCGGAAAACATCTCAGTAATGCTTCATGTGTCACCTTTTCACCTCGAAACAACATGTTTAAAGCTAAGCGAGTTCTAAAAGTCATTTTCCCTGCAGTACCTAATAAAGCAAGAACATATTATCTGGACATTTAAGAAATGGTAAGAACCACCATATAAACAGTAGACCGTGACGTCCACTTACCAGTGTAGGCGTAAAAACTCTCATATGGTCCTCGTCCCGTCGAAGTAAACCCAGCAACAAAGATTTTGTACTGCTTCCCTGGTCGGAGGCTAGTTATAATGTAGCTTCTGCTTGCTGAATTGACGCTAACCCTTTGGGAAACATTTCCTCGGCAATATTCTTGATACCAAATAGTATAACCAAGAAGTTTGCCGTTGTGATATTGCTTTGGAATCGGATATATCGAAATGTTAATGCTGTGAGCTCCAAGAACTTTGTAAGAAACGTATGGCCGTGCACTGGGAACTAGAAAAAATGATTTAAGATAGAAAAAAAGGATTAGTACATGAAACAAATTAACTCAAAACCGTTAAGTTAAAGGTTATTGTGATATCAGTTGGGTAAAAGCCCTAAAAGGAACAATCACAATGCGGTAGCTAGCCGAATAAAAATCAAAAATGAAATCAGCCTGAAATACGTACCGAATAGGGAATAGGAAAATGACTGATAACGAAAAAACAGAAGTGTAATAACTAATACGAAATAAACCATTTCCCCCTAGAGCTTTTAAATGTCGCTTTTAAATGCTATATATGGTATATAAGTTGGGTACGATCACAAAGGAATAGCTTGCGAGACCAATTCGCAGTGTAAAACCACTAAGGAAGAGGAAAGAAATTTCCGAAAACGAAAAAAAAAGGAAGCGAGATCGTTCAGTGCTGTGGGGATTGGACAAGGCCGATTTGCATATGCTATGTGACGAGCCATGGGCCTTAAAGGGAACCTCTAGTCCGGAAAGAAATGGATGGTAAATTGTTGAAAATAGTGTCTAAATTCTAAATTTTAGTTTTATACGAAGTAGAAATACATTCAAATGTGCCTAAAATTAGATATATTTGTCGCCTATTTTCGCTTTTAAGTTTCCCAGGGGACGCCATTTTAGATTTTATGACGTCATAGGTTGCCGGCATTGCTACGCAGAAATTCTTTTGTGTGAAACAATAGAGCAACCGTATTACGTCATGAAATCTAAGATGGCGGCGCCCAGGGAATTTAAAAGCGAAAATAAGCGACAATCATATCTAATTTTAAGCACACTTGAATGTTGTTATTTCTAATTCTTAAAATAAAATTTAGAATTTAAACACTATATTTAACAATTTACCGTCAATTTGTTTTCAGAGTAGAGATTTCCTTTAAAGGCGCTAAGTACTGTTAGCAAAGCAAAGGTCACTCGGGACAAATTTCCTTCACAGCCTCGTGCGGTTTCTTCTTTTACTTTATTCTAACCAGTAATCTATGTTATTATACTAATTGTGGATATAACGAAAAATAGATTGTTAAAAATAAACCGATGAATTGCAAATAGTTCATGTGGAGGAGGCGATGACGCCAAATTTCACTCATTAAGTCTGTCCCCAGTTACAAATACTCACCCCCTTCCGTGGTCGAAAATGAGACTCCTAAACTCTTGTGTGGTTGGCCCAGGGCATCAATAGCAACCGCAAAGAGTCGATAGTCACTGGACGCGTTTAGTCCTTCTATGAATGCAGATGTAACATTTGGGAAAAGAACGTCTCCTGCTACCTTATCACCACGTGTATTTTCCACTATGGCGAGATAAGCCCGAACATGTTTTCCCAAAACATTGGATAGTTTTGGCCACTGAAGAGTGATAGTTGATGCTGAAGACTTCACCACAGAGGCATTCCATCCATCCACGTGCGCCGCTGTGAACGACAAAAAGGGAAATATACACTTAGAAGTGAATGGTGATTCTAAAAGTCACTTCCATCTGCAAATAACTTAAGCCCCATTTACACCAGCAAGTTTTCCTTGACGAGTTTTCCCTTGACAAGTTTCCCTTGCAAGTGTAAATTGGAAAATATGACAAGTTTTTCCTTGAGAAGTGTTTTTGTTTGAAAACTGGCATGCTAGTTTTAGTAGTGAGGGGCGCACCACGGTTTCCTTTTTTTCGCGGTGGTTTCTCATTAATACGCGGTGGCATACATTAACGACGATGACGTCACCACCTATTGTCTTGCTCACTCATTATAGGATGATGTCATATTTTATTTTAGCCTTACCAACAGGTTATGAACTGGTTTGACAAGTTTATCAATGATGTCATGCTCTATTTTTAACTTATGGCAGTCATGGGCGGTATCACCGG
Source organism: Pavona decussata (assembly GCF_977016875.1). NCBI lineage: Eukaryota > Metazoa > Cnidaria > Anthozoa > Scleractinia > Agariciidae > Pavona > Pavona decussata. The sequence continues at coordinate 137,838 of NW_028145697.1, forward strand.
TTTGACAGGTTTTTAAAGATATTTTTGGATACATGACATCATATAGTATATTACATAAATACTTAATTGTATAACTCCCCTTGGGGGGCTCTTCCGCCATACGTGAAAATAAAAATAATAATAATGAAAACTATTTACATTTGAATGATAATATAGAGAGAAAAAAAAATACGATAAGCTCCAAGATCTACACCCACGCGTGTGTCTAAGAAAAATAAAGGCACATAACTACAAATGGCCCGTTTGTCTCCTTTTGTCCCTTTTGTTGTGGTTTTGGCCTTTCAGGCCTGTGTTTGGCCTTTTCTGACACTCTATATAACCTGACTTTTACCGAAAACTCGGAGATAATGAATAATATTTGTCGTTTGTGTTTCTCGCCTAAATTAACTAAGCACCTTTCCCGCCTAATGACTAAAAACGATTCGTTTCAGGTTGAGCTTTGTTGAGGATTAAAGAGTTAATACAGTCTTTTGTTGTCTTTGTTTATTACAGCGCTCGGATTAAGAATGTTCCGGTTCATAAATTCCTTGCTCCTAAATTGTGCGTGTTATAACACACACACAGATTTTGCAATATGTATATCAAATTAAAGTCGGTTATGTTTGATGTTGATGGCTGTCCACCTTTACTTACGTCAACAAGGGTCAATGCGCTTTTGGCCTTCAGATCAGAGACTTAAGTTCTTGTGCAACCTCTCTTCACGGTCCGTTAGCCACTTATTATGCAGAAGTAGTGACTTAAACCAAAACCTACATTTGCATAAAAACTCTACGGAAAAAGCCAATTAACTTATCATAAACAATAGTCAGCTTAAGTTCATAGAAATAATCAATTAAAACACAATCAAAACACGCGACTACTAAATGCTTGCTATTAAACAACACACATTTCTTGAGAGACCTGAAAAGAACTTTATTGCCTTTAAATAGAGAATAAAAAAAATATAAAATTGTTTAACTACCAGAGATTTTGAAGGAATTAAGGTAACTCTCAACTCTATATCCGAATCGCCGAGTTTGCTTTCGTATGTTTATAAAAGTCATCTGTTCCTATACCTCAGAACGGGTTATGTCTGATTTAATTGTTGCTCTTTTAAGGGAATATATTGGTTCCATTACGGCAACTTAACGTGGACAGCGGTATCGTTATCTGTAAACGTTTTTATCACGATGTCTAATTGGCGGCAAGAAAATTAAGGATAATTCAAACAGCGAATTTCAATTTTCTTTTCAAATAGTTGAATGTTATGACGACATGTTCTGTTTTTGCTGACCTTGCCTTCTCTTCCTCCTCCTCCTCAGGGAAAACCATTACCACTACCACCTCCACCACCACCGGTGGCGTTTCACCACCACTACCACCGGTGGTGTTTCACCACCACCACCGGTGGTGGTGGTGGTGGAACACCACCGGTGGTGGTGGTGGTGGTGGAGGTGGAGGTGGAGGTGGTTTTTGTTCTTTCTAAACAGACTTCCGAATGCAGATTTTTTAGCTTAGAAATTGTAGATCCTGGAGCTTATCGTATTTTTTTTTCTTTCTCTCTATATTATCATTCAAATGTAAATAGTTTTCATTATTATTATTTTTATTTTCACGTATGGCGGAAGAGCCCCCCAAGGGGAGCTATACAATTAAGTATGTATGTAATATACTATATGATGTCATGTATCCAAAAATATCTTTAAAAACCTGTCAAACCGGTGATACTGCCCATGACTGCCATAAGTTAAAAATAGAGCATGACATCATTGATAAACCTGTCAAACCAGTTCATAACCTGTTGGTAAGGCTAAAATAAAATATGACGTCATCCTATAATGAGTGAGCAAGACAATAGGTGGTGACGTCATCGTCGTTAATGTATGCCACCGCGTATTGATGAGAAACCACCGCGAAAAAAAGGAAACCGTGGTGCGCCCCTCACTACTAGTTTTTGAACAAGGACCCTTGTCAAGGAAACATTTGTTATAAGGGAGATATTTGATAGTGTAAATTACACTTGTTAAGGAATTGCCAAGGCCTTATGGAAAATTTGGTTTCTAGGCCCTTGTGTGCTCCGGATGGCTAAGACCTTTTTCACCGTAAAGAATAAATAGGCAAAGAAACTAGTCGAAAGGTATATAAATACAAAACATAAGACATATGTCAAGCAACCCAGAAGAAATTCTTAAGGCTTTTCTGTAGCCCTTAGCTGACCAACAAGATTTTTTGCCATTCCTTAATGAGTTTCCCTTTGTTCCTCGGACGACCACGGACGAAACCATCACATTCGCTTTTTTGTCTTCCTCGCTTTTATTTCAAAGCCTGCCTGTATTAGCAAAGCTGCTGCGGATCCAAAAGCAAATCGCTATTGCTGTTTCTTTTAACTTGAACGGCGCAATGGGTTTTTTATTCTTATTTTAAGCTAGAACACTTGTCAAGGAAAACGTGCGTGTGTGTACAGTCAACAATTTTTCTTGGCAAGTGGGCTTGTAGAGTAAAACTTGCTAGTGTAAGAGCGGCTTTAAGTTCAAACTGGATGTAACTTAAGCTCAGACGTCAGAAGCCCCATCAATTCCGCTAAACTTATTTCAGAACAACCCTTACTGTAATCAGACGACTGCATTAGACAGATAACCAATTAATAAAAAGCTCCATTTCAAAAACGACTTCAACTCTTAAATCATATATAACAACAGAAACAAAGAACAACGATATCTTTTGCCTTACAAATTAACTACCGTTATATGCTTAGAAATATAACACGTCTAGTGCTTTTAGGCTCCTTTAAAAAGACTCGATGAATAATGGGTATAATAGTAAAGAAAAAAATAGTTGTATCAAGGATGTAACGTTGAATAGAAATAAGGTACATCGATCAAGTATACATGTAATTTCAGATTAAAACATCATTGGCTGACGTGCAGCACTTCTTACCTGAGTCAATACTGCCGTTTAGAATGGCATAACGAACAGTAAGAAAATCGCTGGCGCTTCTCGATGAAACCTTGACAGTGATGTTTAGAGACGAAGTGTAAATGAAACGCAAATTCAGTGGGGCACAGCAACGATTCAAAATCCTTTGGCCGCGGCTCCAAGCGGATACACAGAAACTAAAACAAAAATTAAAATTAAAATACAGAATAGAAAAACAATTTTGCGTTCTGACATCATCCCGTGGAACATCATCTTAAATAAAAATAAATAAAAAAACAATGGTTCTGACAAGGCGTTATAAAGTTTGGTACATTTGTTGGACGTTCTCGGGAAAAAAACAAAACGTGATAAACGAAAGTCAAGGTTTTGATGAGAACGATAACATGCGATGGTAAATTTCACCTCTCTGTTTTAACTTAAACGCTGTTTTACTAATTCTTTACCTGGATTGTTTTGCTACATTGCACAAGTTGGAAGAAAAATGTAATGTATTGCGTGACGCTGCTTGACTTTTGTATGTTAAGTTGCATATTATGAAATTGAAAGGAGTTGAGCGTATGGACGTTTAAAGGAGAGTGGTCAAAACTACTTTTAGAAAGCGTTTTCCCCCAAACTGTAGCAAGAACATAGAAGAAAGCTTATATTGGGGAAAAGGTGAGTGAATCCCGGAGAAGGTAATGTAGCTCCATCTTGCCCACTCGCGCGGAGCGAGCGATATAATAAGATAATAAGGCTGCTTAACAATATTTTGAACAAGGAGCTCAAGTCATCGGTTCTATACCAACCTGGTACGGACCTTTCAATGTTTTCGCACCTGTTCTTCCATATTTCTTTTACATACTAGCCTCTCAACATAGACCCTCATCTTATCCGTCAAAGCTTCTTAGATTAGGACTGCTCAAAACGAGAAGCATGCAGTTTTACACTCCTTCAAACCTGGATCATTCTCTCTTTCTTCTTCCGTGGCGTCAGCTATCTAACGATAACAATAAGCGGTCAAATCCAAAACAGACCCAAGCGAAGGTAATGCACTGGCCGGATTGAAATCCAGAACTACAACTTTTGAGCTTTTCAGAAACAAAGCAACACACCTGCTAAACATTTATTACTGTACGTTATTGATGGGAACGACACGGAAAACATACAACGTCTTACCTACAACTAGGGTACTTATTTGTATCCATGGCGAGAACCACGTGATCTCCATTTGGTTTATAAATGTCCCCTATGCTCCACTGACACTGAGCAACAGTAATCCATTGCCTTCTTTTGAAGGTGAGCTGTCGAAACGGTTCCGTCTGTAGACCGCCACATACTGAATAAAAAAGGATCTTCGGTTAGCGTCTTCTAGCATTAATAAGCTAAGGTGAGAGAGACATACAAACATTTCCCACAACAATACAATACTTTAATTGTCATCAACAGAAAATATTTACAATAATTACTTATATAATAATAAATGAATGGCGAGAAAACGTAGAGACAGAGAGAGATCAACCTGTCTCCGTGTCTACAGTTGTTTCGACAAAAGTTGTCAAAAAAAAAAAAAAACGTAAAAGCTTAAGCAACAATGCTGAAAGGTAGTCTGTGAAATACCCAATAAATATCAATAAAAGATTAGAGTCCATAATGCCCGAGATGGCGGGCAATATGGATTCTGAGCTTTTATTGAATTTTATTGTGTATTTTTCAGACTACCCTTTGGCATTGTTGCGTATGCTTTTACGTTTTTTTAGGACAACCTTTGTCGAAACAGCTGTATACATTCCTCCATCCATCCGTGAGTTTATCTACATTGCCACTTTTCTATCCACCAATGAAATGTAGTATTACAAACAATTCTTTGAGCCACTGTTCATGGTCCACAGTCCATCCTGTGTGAAAGGCATCACTTTTTATGATATTTCTTTATAGAAAAAAGACACTCGCAGTTATTTACACAACTTAAGCAGCTGCTGCAACGAAAGGCTGAAAACAACTTCAGGCTTGAGTGGGAATCGAGTCCATGACCTCTGTGAAGCCGGTGCAGTGCTCTCCAAGCTATCAAGGCTTTCAGTTTCGCAACTGCTTAATTGTATGAATAACTGCGAGGGTCTTTCTTCTATTTAATCTTTCACCCGCAATTCAGATACACGCTTCACATATAACCATGTTCATTTATTCAACCTCCTCAGGTATATTAAGAACTCACAGCATGACCAGTTACATGTTGGCCTGAAAGCTTAGTAGAACACTGCACCGGTATTGCAGTTGTCATGGGTTCGAGTCTTGTTCAAGCCTGAATTGTTTCAGGTTTCCTTTACGCAACTACTTAATGTAAATAACTGTGAGGGTGGTTCGCTAGCTATTTAATCTTTCACCCGCGGTTGAAATATTAAATTTTAAATATGTTCATATTCTATTATGATATTGTCACACGGCAGGCAATAAAGGTAAAAGCCGGGCGGGCCTTAGGTACAAGCCATTGCTTAGGCTTCTTTGAAACATATGCAAATCCTTTCCAACTAGTACTCTAGCGAAGTGACGTGTGCTAATAAGCTAAGGCCACCTACGACTCACCAATGCCAATTTTATTCAATGTGTAGATCACCGAAAAGGAGAACGAATGGCAGGACGGTATATGGGAAACTATTCAGTTGATCACCTGGGACCTTGAGACAAAGGAGTGACCTAATAAATATGTTTTGGGATTTATTTAACAATTATTCGCGGAAGGCTCAGTAAATATTGGTGGATATCCCCTGAGACGAAGTCGAGGGGAATATTCACCAATATGACGAACTGAGCCTGAGGCCAATTAAGTTGTTTTAGTATGGTTACTCCCTCAGTTGATTATCAAAGAAAAGCATAAACAGTCCGAAAATGTCAATTTTGTTTGTTTGTTTGTTTGTTTGTTTGTTTGTTTGTTTCTTTGTTTCAAATGAACAGAGGCGCGCAGTCTGGCGACCACATGCTCAAACGAAGTTACATGGTAAATCAGTAAACTGGACATGCCTCAAGCAGAATGTCAGCATTCTTAACTTCTCTGCCGTTTCAATAAGACAAAGCATTCACTTCTCCAGTGAATGAATGTTGGGTTTCTCCGACCCGTTTACCGTGAAAATAATTGGAAATGACAAGGTTTTTTAGTGTAAAATTAAACGAGCGGATGACGCGTGTTAGCACTTTGTCGCACAATTTGTTTGTTGATGGCTTAGTAGGTTAACGGAGTTTTATGAATTACCATCAGAGATCAGCTGCTTCAGGTAGGGATTAAGTCCGTTATCGGCAAAACAAATCCACGGTTGTCCCAGATGAAATATTTTTGTTGCGAGGCTGTGACTAAAGATGGTGGTCGAGAGCCGCTCGCACCGACAACAAACTACTAAAAAAATTCTGCAATTTTTTTATCATCCCGTTTACTTTCATGCTTTCAATTTCTCTCTTAAATTCGTTTGTCGTTAAACCAAAATGTTCTTTTTAAGCTTATATTGGTATCGAAATCGATAACATTTCCACTGTAATTTACAGGGCTTTTTTATTACAATAAGCAATACTTTTATATCTTGCCTTCGAAAAGTGTCGCTTCGGACTTGGCTGCTCTTTAGTTTTCCGAATTACATTTTATTTCATCGTATTTATTTCTTCCTCAGAAACATCAACAAATGGCTAAGCGACTATTTTGAAAATAAGTGCTCCTACTATAATCACCTCGTGCCAGGTGATTATAGCAGGATATGACACTAGCCTCGACCAACGAGATCAATAGAATCTCCATAATCACCTTTTAGTATTTATACTAAAAGAAAATAGTTGTAGATATGGAGACTTTTATCCTCCTTACAGTTCCTTTATTCACTCTAGCGTAGGGCTGCGTCAGCCTCTTCGCCTTTTAATAACTCTGGAGACTAAATGGAGACTGACCATACTGGCGACTCAACGAACAGCTCCCTGAGTGGACTAATAATAGAGGATTAAAGTCTGTCAACAGCTAAAGTTGCAGATATAACTGGGATGGTGTCGCGATGACCTCCCACGTTTATATTTGACAATAGACCATTTTATAGTTGTGTGCTTAGTGACCCGGCCTTGGATTGTAAACGAGGCTGGAGTTGACCTTGTTTTGATACAAACCTCATTGCTTTTCATATGTAGATCATGCTGTTCTTGTGCTAACTAGTTTGCATCTACATATGAAAAGTAGTGAGATTTGTATCAAAACATGGCCAACCCAAGCCTCGCTTACCATCCATAAGCACACAAATGTAAAATGACCTATTATCCTGCGAAATCACGCGGATTATTGCCTGATACTTAGCCGACGAGGCCAGGCGATATTCTGCAACATTGAATAGGATAATTGTTTTATTATTCAACACATTGATAGCAAAGTACATGCTTATAGCAGAAAAGCTGGAGGTGATCTTTATTTGTTAAAAAAGAAACTTTAACATTTGACCGCGCACGGACGTAGATGAATGAAAGTGGCAGCTTTGTCCATGTTTGAATGAAATCGAGAGCGTTTTGCATCAAATTAAAAAAAATTGAGGACTCGTCTAGTGCGCCAATCGCTCCGGCCAAATTTTCCTCAAATTTCTAGCTTCAAAAGCTAAAACCAAACAGTATTTTGAAGCTGCAAAGGATTTCTTGTGTCAGCCGGGCCAAGCTGAACAGACTGGAAAAGTTTTTCAACGATTTCTCTGGTGAGCTGAGTGTTTCTTTGTTTACTACGCAAGCAATTTCACGATCTTTCCTCAGTGTCTAGTGCCTTGCTGCTTGCAAGGACTCTGGATCTTTTATAAAAATAGACGGTTTTTCAAGCGGCTCTGATGCTTCTGAGAATAATTGCTTTGTACTCCGTCTATCTTTTTGTCTGCCAGAAAGAAAATTTGTCGAGGCACTTCAGTGCGAGCTCGGATTTTCACAAGTGGTTTTTTCCATCCCTTCAAGACGAGTCGAGATCTCTGTTTAACGGTTGAGAGAGCCAATCTAAGGAAATACATGTACTCTCTGTAATTTCTGAGCCCTAGAATACGGGTCAATCCAAAAGACTCAAAAGGCTAGCGAAGACTATACCAAACTTTTTTGCTGAACTGTAATTTGCCAGTTCGTAAACAGAAAGGTAAGCAGTAAACGTTTTTCCACTAACCATTACAATTCTTATCAGCAGACTTGGTTGTCTTCCTTGTGTTCAGTATAAAACAGCGTTATTAATAGTTTGGTGCTCTTGCGAAGTCGTTACTTTTTGAAAGCGCTCTGCCATTTTTCTCCCCGACGCACGAAAACTACATATATCGCAGGATATCTGTTATGTGCGGACGATGCATATTAAGATCACAATGACCATATTTGGGCAATGTTACAATGTGTTGAATAATAATTGTTTGTTGGTTTTCTTTCTTTCTTGTTTCAATAACGATACTCTACACTTTCGAAAAATGTAACATTTAAACTTACATGTCGCTGCAAAAGTCCTGTACGTTCCATTTCCTTTCCTTGTAAATCCAGCTATGGCTATGGTGTATGTTGATCCCTCTTTGAGGTTTCTCAAGGTTATCCTCGTTGTATTTGGACAAACCACCATCGTCCTGCTATTATTATAGTTAAGTTCATCCACTGCAACGTATGTAACTGTATAACCCAGTAATCTGCCCTGTGCATCGTTTGGACTGATAGGACTCAGCCGAAAACTGATAGTGAGCTCATATAGGTTAATAAACCAGTCGTACAAATAAGGTCCCCGTCTTGGCGCTTTGAAGAAAATTGATCCGATATTAATATACTCTTCGATTTGCAAATACTTATTAGCAATCGAGTTATTTTTTTCCCCTTACTGTAATCCTAATAAATCGCATTTCAGGGCATTCCCAGCCAAACGTAAGCTGCCTTAAGTGGCTTGTTCCTTGCCGATAAATGTAAAGAAATGTTCTCGAATACGATTCTTTAAATCTGCTACCTTTTCTCCACTTCTTTGTGCATTCAATCTAATCCTACCTACACCGAATGGAGAGGTGGGGGGTGGGGGTAATTGGTGTCAGACCCTGTCCTCCTCAACTTTGAACGTCTTTAAAATTTATATTATTTTAGCAAACGCCATCAAATTCCGTTACCTTTTTCTCAAATCTACCTAAGAACAATTTTATGCGGTGTGTCAGTATTCATTTAAATTGATGTTACCATTGCAACCAATTTTTTACAGGCAAGTTTATTATAAGATGGAATATTCCTTTTTTAAATGAAGAAAAATTGCCTGTCAGTGTCATTGCCAAAGCCTTAAAATTCTTGGAGTTAAAGACTGGTGTAGATATCATTGATATCAAATCATTTTCACCAGGATAAAGTCAACTTTATTTCGTTTTAAGTGAAATTTATAATTTGGTCCTACAACTGTTACGTTACGCCAGAAATCAAAAACACAAAACTTACCTCCTTCGTCTGTTTCGACAGTAACTTGCTTACTCTTGTAGACCTCACCGTAGGCATCTACTAGGTAAACACGAATCACGTGCTCACTGAACACTGGAAAGTTGGTCAAACTCGTTGACGTCAGTGATGAGCTCACTGTAAGAAACGTTCCTTTGTTGAAGTCGTAATAGTTTACAGGTCTTGTGTGATTCACGGACAAAATAAAGAAATTGGCTTGCAAGCCTCCTGGAAAGTTTCTCCAATCTACAACTAAACTCGTCTCGCTGGTGTTGAAAGCACGAATATTCCAAGGAGTCGATGGAGTACGGGCTAAAATATAAATTATCAAAAACAACGGCTGAGTCTATTGTAAAAGGAAAGAACTGAGCAACTTGCGTTGCGAGGCAATCAGCTCCTTTGTTCTATAAGAGTGCGGTTAAGCTTTCGTGAGAATTTCGCCTCGTGAGGCCAAATCTCAAAAGTCAAACACGACATATATTTTCCTCACGTCTTTGCGAGGTGAAAAACTTGCGAAAACTCAACCGCACATGTGATGAAACATGCAGCTGATCTAATCGCCTCGTGGGGTACTTTTTTCAGTTCTTTCCACAGGCTTTCGTATCTACAGAAAAACAACGTCATCGTTATCGCCATTAACACATGGGGAAGGGAAGGTGCCCCATATAGTAGCTTGAGTAATGAGGCGTTCTCCGATTTCGTTCTCAAGAAAATTAAAGCATGGGTCTCTATTTATTTACTGGAAAAAGCGAGGGGGTGGTCTATCTAATGAAGATTTAACCAGAACATCGTGAGACTTCAGAAGCGTTAAATTGCACTACTTTTTATTACATCTTGGAGGTTGCCCGTAGTTTTAAAACTTTGCAAGTGTTAGGCACTTCATTTCTGTGCTCGGGCCTTTTAAAAATTCCTTTAATTTTGAAAAAAAAAAAAAAAAAAAAAAAAAAGGCTATATTCACTAGTGTTCAGTCCCTAAAAATTGAAATTATCAGTTTATTTTTGAAACTGAGAGAATATTTAAAAAGGACTAGGCACAGAAATGAAGTGCCTAATAACCGCAAAGTTATAAAATTATAGACAGTCTCCAGGAGGCAATAAAAAGTGGTGCCATTTTTGCTCAAACGTTTTCTGGAATGTTGCTGTCGTAACAGGTCACGTGACCTAATTTACATACGTCTTCTATGTCAATATGTTGACATTTACAATTATATTACGCTGCCAAAGTCTCACGACGTTACGGCTAAATCTTCAGATGATACACCGCCCCCCCTGTTTTTTCGAGTAAAGAACTAGAGACCCTTGCCTTAATTTTCTTGAGTTGTCCCCTTTTTTCTCGTTGTATGAGAAAGGGTAGCAAACGACAATATGTTGATGCATTGCAAAGGGTTAAAAAAAACTGAGCGTAAGTTCGAATAAAGAAATCAGAACGTGAAGAGTGGTGTGAAACGTCCCGATAAGCCAATCACGTAAAGGTACCATACCTGAATGAAGGCTTCTTCTTAGTATAGCGTATCTAACCATAAAACGGCTATATCGACTGTACAAGTTTGCATGGAGAGTAATGAAGTTTCCTGCCCCAAAATGTACATGTACTTCCACCGGGACTTGCCAATTCCAAGAGTACCCAGTCCGACTAAATATCTCAGATCCACTGCTTGAATAAATCTTCAAAAAGTCGCTATAAAAGCCAAAAAAAAAAAAAAAAAGCAGAAGAAAAAGATATTATAGCACCTTAACGGAGCGACAAGTGGCGAAGATAAAACATTTAAGTTGTAATTAAAGATGCAGGTTTATATTGAAATATTGAAATAATGTTTTACAGATGATAAAAACAATAAACAGCAGTAGAAAAGAGACAGTCGTGCGATCAAAAACTGTTTTAATATATTCTTTGATTGAAAAGGGTGCTTTCAGTTTTTGGTCACTTGTTAAGGGCTATATTTGAGATATAGCGTGCTCAGGCAACATTTGAAGATTATATGATATGATCCAGCCTCGCTCTGCGCAGAGGTAAAGGAAGGGAAAAAAATGTCGATTGCTTCGATACTTTTTTCCTAGGTGAGCCGTCGGTAGAAGAAGCTTTTCTCAACCTCCTAAATGAAAGCTGCGAGAGGGGACTAGAAAATCTTCTACTGTGCAAAGGAAAAATATGCTGTAGTAAGTCTTGTGGCGTTTTGTAAGAAAAGAGGACAGTATATAGTCGATTTAGCAGAGAAGAATCCAATGTTTAAAGGATGGATTAGTTTACGTTACTCCAGGCGTATTAATTATTGCTGCCGTGGAAAACAATGAATTTAAATGTCCCTCGAGGATCTAAGAAGAAGGAAACTAACAGTCTCCTTGAAACTAATTATAAACTGTCTAACGCATGCGATAAGAAATACTACTTCCTACTTGTCGATGATCAGTCGGGGAAGATGAGCTATCGATGTGGATCTCGTCTTGAGAATTTTTCAGTAGACAATGACGCTTACCTTGAATAACCGAGGTAGACTCCTATGGAAAGAAGGCCCACTGCATTGCTGATACCAGCACTACCTATCGTCCAGTTACATTGCAGCCTACTGTAATCTGTTTTATTAATACTGATACTTCCAAAAGAGTGATTGAAAGTAGTACCACATCCTAAGGAGAAATGAAACAAAGCGAAATAAAGTCAGTTCGTTTCGTTGTTTGTTTTGAGACATTTTTTTTTTAAATTAGCAATGATTATAATAACTTTTAAAAAAGCGATATTAATTTTGGCATTAAGACCACCGTACTGTTTACTCTTTACCCCCAATGTTTGACTACAACTTGACTACAGCTCGTTAATATAAAATATTGAACATTGCTTTGATACTTTTACTAAGCTAAAGACCTGGGGCCTTTGTTTGTACATGTAACATGCTCCTTTGTGAAAACCCCTTTATTGGTAACTAATAAGTCGTCATGAGCTACACATTGCTCTGACGCTATTCTTTAACACTCACCAGCTGTAATTATAACCCATGGCGACCGAGGTCCCTGACCCGCTGACGTATAGGCGGCCACCGCTATTTGGTATCTTCTGCCTTCGGTTAAGCCACTTAAAACTGTCTGAAGTACATTTGGGTCGGTAATGTTAATGATGGTTTCACTGTACCAGTAATATCTGTTTTCACTGTAATAAACTCTGTGGCCTTCTATCTGACCATTGGAGAACTGTTTCTTAACTGGATCCCACAGTACCATAATTCGCCCTCGGTTTAAGCTTTTTGCACGCACATTGGATGGTGCAGCGGTGGGAGCTAAAAAAAGACATATTGTTAATGTTAATTTTTTTTTTTTTTTTTTTTTTTTTTTTTACAGTTGTTCTCCGTGTTACTTTCTCGTGCGCGTGCTCGTGCTATATAGCTACTATCAACAGAAAGAACTAAAGCCTATCTTATGGAAGAAATTATCTGAAAAAAAAATTAAGTAATGAAATAATAATATTCACCCTGGAATCACATAAAAATAATTTAAAGTAAATACAACAAGAGGGAAATTTGATCATGGGAACACTTTCACTGAAACGCGTAGAAGACACTATAACAATTTGCAGTTTATTTTAAAAGAAAAAATAATTTAAATATTCTTTAAATACAATAATGTAAAGCACGCGGTTATTAGACAAGAAAACTCTACAATGGAGAGTTCTTCAGTAAACTGTTTGTTGTGGTTAGTTGCTTGGACACAACAAAATGGTCAAAGATAAACGATCAACGGGTCGACAATAAATACAAACACACATTTAACGCCTATCTGTATGCGGCTTTGTTAACATTGCCGTATATCAATTTTGATACAAACAAATAAATTTAGAGGCTTATTTTTTTTCTTCAATTCGAAAATAACTTTCAAACAGGAAGTTCAAGTATAAAAGGCGCCTGACTAGGCCATTCTGGTCTTCAGCGTAGCATCAACTGACTGACAAACAACATTGTGTCTTTTTCAACAGCCCTTACCGATAAAATTTGGCTTAGTTTTCAACATAAACCCTGTTAAACAAATCAGCATTCGACTGTGATATTGTGGTGGTGATGTATGAAATTTTGAGGTATATTCTTCATTAACAGAACGCTTGAGTCAATAACTTTCCACGGCTGAATGGCGCCTAAATTTGCATCTCACGCCCATAAAGGTGTGAGATGAATGGGGTACTTGCCCTTTTTTTAGCCGAACTTCCTGTTTAAGGAACAAATTATGATTTCAGTTGTCAGGGTGAACTTTTCAAACTAGATCAACCCATACCATTTAAAATTACCAACCAAATTCCTAGTTTCTAGACAGGTCTTACCTCCTTCTCCAGTGAGCATTTCGTTGATTTCAGTGGAATAAGTGTCGTTTCCGATGTTCCCTGTAAATGCAAGTACCTGAAATTTGTACCTCCGGTATGGCTTTAACAGTTTTCTTACGAGATAGGATCGATCGTACAAAGAGTTCACTTGAAACAGAACAGATATGCTCTTATTTTCCTCGGTGAACATTACCATAAAATGGCTAATGGATACATTGAGAGGAAAATCTGTCCACTCCACTTGTACTGATGATGAAGTAGTGTTGCCAAATGATAGCCTCCATGATGATAGATGAATGACTGTAAAAATGAAATAAAATAAATAAATTTAAAAACAACGAAACGCGAGACGAGATAATAACTGAGCCAAAAAATCGGAACAATAATTAAAATTGGCAATAAATTAGTATATATATTTTTTTCTTTTGAGAAAGTTTTCGGGATACCTGTGAAAGGGTCTTGAAGTCCAACATACGACGCCGAGAAACCGCGCGAGGAACTGTATCTTCGAGATCGAAATTCTATGTTTGCTTGTTCGCCGTGAACAATAAGTGAAAAAGGAACTATATAACCACAGATGGTGTCATTATCGCTATGGGAGATTTCTCCTGCCTCCACACTGAGAAAGTCCCTTGTCCTGCAATGAACAAACGAAAGTCACAAAAAAGCGCTAAAAGTTTCACACCACAAAAAAAAAAAAAATAATAATAAAATAAAATAAATAAATAAAAATAATAATGATTTTGAAAGCGAAAACCCGATTTTAATAAGTGTTATGGATATACTTTGTTTGACCCAGGTAAACTGACAGTCGCCAGAACAGATGGTCATGACGTAGAAAAAGGAACGGGTCCGCTAGTCAGTAACAGAGGCACACTCGGGAAAAAATCCAAGTTTCTCCAACAGGAGTCGAACGTATAATCTTCCTATTACGCTAAGTTAATGTTAATGTTAAGGTTAGCTTAATGGCCTAGCTCCCACGAACTAGCAGTAGGAGACTATTCGAACTTATATACCACGGATTAATGAGAGCTTACTATATTGAAAATTATTGCAAGATACAAACCAGCAGTGCGGTGTAGAGGACTTTAAATAGAAGGTGTGGAATTTTATCCATATTGCTTTAACGCTGTTGGAGTTAACTTGTGGTTCAATTGTCCATCGGCAGTCTTGCCCTCCACCATAGTAGCATGGGTAATTGGGACTGTGCAGGGTGCCGTGGCTTTCTGTCAGTGCCCCATGACCTTCACAAACTAAAAAAGAAAACGAATCTTTGTCTTATAATGGCCTGTGCGTTGATGCATCACGATGGTGTCTGCGCACGCTCTTTGAATTTAATACTACCTTGGAAACCACGAACTTAAAAAGTGGAATATTCTTGAAGAAAAGAAGGAAAATTACCTTAGATCCTTCTACGTGTTTAGCTCAGTTCAGTGTTCTTTCATTCTGTTAGATTACTTTTTGATCAATTTCAGTGCGATTTTCTGATATGTTAAGGCAGTTAACTAATCCAAGATGGCCGCCGTTTGGCAAACATAATGTAATTACCACTTCATATCATGTCCTCATTTCCCGTTGGGAACTTAAAGAAAACATATTTGAACGTATTATCTATCCTCTGGGTATCATAGACATAGCATTGTTAATATCAGAGTCATGGAGGTAGCAGATTTTAGCCTTAATCACTCCCCCCAGGCCTCAGAAGTTGAATGGGTTATTCACGTGCTTTCATTTATATCTTTATTTATTTCAGTCGACGTCTTTGTAGATGATCACCCAGCATTTCATCTCTCGGCGTACATCGGAAAACATCTCAGTAATGCTTTATGTGTCACCTTTTCACCTCCAAACAACACTTTGAAAGCTAAGCGAGTTCTAAAAGCCATTTTCCCTGCAGTACCTAATAAGGCAAGAACATTTATCCTGGACATTTAAGAAATGGTAAGAACCACCATATAAACAACAGACCGTGACGTCCACTCACCAGTGTAGGCGTAAACACTCTTATATGGTCCTCTTCCCGTCGAAGTAAACCCAGCAACAAAGATTTTGTACTGCTTCCCTGGTTGGAGGCCAGTTATAATGTAGCTTCTGCTTGCTGAATTTACGCTAACCCGTTGGGAAACATTTCCTTGGCAATATTCTTGATACCAAATAGAATAACCAAGAAGTTTGCCGTTGTGATATTGCTTTGGAATCGGATATATCGAAATGTTAATGCTGTGAGCTCCAAGAACTTTGTAAGAAACGTAAGGTCGTGCACTTGGAACTAAAAAAAATGATTTAAGATGGGAAAAAAGGATTAGTGCATAAAATAAATCAACTCTCGCAAGCGCTTTAAAACGTTAAGTTAAAGGTTATTGTGATATCAGTTGGGTAACCCTACGGGGACAATTAAAATGCGGTGGAATAAAAATAAAAAATGAAATCAACCCGAAATACGTACCGAAAAGGGAATAGAAAAACGACTGATACCGAAAAAAAAAAAAGAAGTGAATTAACATATGAAATAAACCATGACACCATAGAACTCTTAAATGTCCCTTTTAAATGCTTTTTGGTATATAAGTTGGGTACGATCACACAGGAAAAGGTTGCAAGACCAATTCGCAGTGTAAAACCACTAAGGAAGAGGAGAGAAATTGTCGAAAACGAGAAAAAGGAAGCGAGATCGTTCAGTGCTGTAGGGATTGGACAAGTCCGATTTGCATATGCTATGTGACGAGCCATGGGCCTTAAAGGGAACCTCTACTCCGAAAACAAATGGACAGTAAATTGTTGAAAATAGTATGTAAATTCTAAATTTTAATTTTAACGAAGTAGAAATACATTCAAGTGTGCCTGAAATTAAATACATTTGTCGCCTATTTTCGCTTTTAAGTTTCCCGGCGACGCCATTTTATATTTTATGACGTAATAGGTTGCCGGCATTGCTACGCAGAAATTTTTTTGTGTGAAACAATAGAGCAATCGTATTACGTCATGAAATCTAAGATTGCGGCGCCCAGGGAATTTAAAAGCGAAAATAGGCGACAATCATATCTAATTTTAATGACACTTGAATGCTATTTCTACTTCTTAAACTAAAATTTAGAATTTAAACACTATTTCCAACAATTCACCGTCAATTTGTTTTCAGAGTAGAGATTCCCTTTAAAGGCGCTAAGTACTGTTAGCAAAGCAAAGGTCACTCGGGACAAATTTTCTTCACAGCCGCGTGCGGTTTCTTCTTTTACTTTATTCTTACCAATAATCTATGTTATTATACTAATTGTGGATATAATGAAAACTAGATTGTTAAAAATAAGCCGATAAACAATTGCAAATAGTTCATATGGAGGAGGTGATGACGCCGAATTTCACGCATCAAGTCTATCTTCAGCTTCACAGCTTCAAATACTCACCCCCTTCCGTGGTCGAAAGCGAGACTTCTAAACTCTTGTGTGGCTGACCTAGGACATCAATAGCAACCGCAAAGACACGATAGTCACTGGACGCGTTTAGTCCTTCTATGAATGCAGATGTAACATTTGGGAAAAGAACGTCTCCAGCTACCTTATCACCACGTGTATTTTCCACTATGGCGAGATAAGCCCGAACATGTTTTCCTAAAACATTGGATAGTTTTGGCCACTGAAGAGTGATAGTTGATGCTGAAGAATTCACCACAGAGGCATTCCATCCATCCACGAGCGCCGCTGTGGACGATTAAAAAAGATAAATACAAAAGTGAAGATAAATGCTTTGATCTTTGATCAATCTGCGTATAAATTAAGCTTAAACTTTTAATTTACAATGTCAGTTTGCCATTAGCACTGCCATTCTAATTCCATTATTATCCTTACTTACACGATTTTATTAGACAGATACTTGATCACAGGTTCATTTAGAAAACGATTTCACCTCTTCAAACTGAAAATCAATATACCAATGGAAAACACAGAACAAGGATATTGTTTCCCTTTCAAACTGCCGGTATATGATGACAAATAAGTACAAATAGAATACGTCCAGACACGATGAACCCTCAAGACAATAGTAAATATTAGCTGTAACCAGGAATGTCACGTTGAATAGAAGTAAGATAGATCAATCAAGTATACATGTAATTTCAAATAAAAAAAAAAACACCGTTGAAGGACGTATAAGACTTCTTACCTGAATCAATACTGCCATTTAGGATGGCGTAACGAAAGGTAAAAAGATCCTGGGCTCGTGTTGATGAGAACCTGACAGTAATGTTCAGGGATGAAGTGTATATGAAATGCATATCCATCCGCGTGCAATAACAACGTTGCAAAATCATTTGGCCACCATTCCAAGCGATTAGACAGAAACTAAAACCAGAAATTAAAATCAAAATACAGAACGGCAAAACACGCCATAGTAAGTATGCACACAAATTCGATGTATACTCGCACGTATGTATGAATATGTTGAACAAGCAGATCAAGTGATGGGTTATATACCTTTTCAAGGTTTCTCAAGTGTTCTTCTCTAGTTTTGATATACTAGATCTAGACTCACAAAGAAGACCTTTATCTAATTCCTTATTCTTGAAAGCTTCTGAGATTGGGACTTCTCAAGCATGTCGTTTTATACTCCTTCTAACCTGGATAATTCTCTCTTTTTAGTGTTTCCAAATTTCTGTTAGCCCTCAAACGTTATAAACTGACCTCAGATACACAAAAAAGAGCCAAGCGAAGGCACTGCTCTAGCCTGGCTGGAATCTGTCAGGAACTACAACTTTTAAGCTATTTAAATACAAAGCAATACACGGGCTAACCACTTATGCCCCTTTCTTGGAAAAATGTGATAAAAAACTTTTTAATAAAATTAGCGGCGACAGTTCTCACCCGTTGTACCCTATGTTGCCCCAAGTTAAAGCGTCCTCTCTTAGATTAAGACGAAGTACTAGTCAGTTACCTAAGATAAACACCGAACGTTTTATAAGTAGCATTTTTAATAGGCTTGGGCTTAGATACAATTTAGTATTATGAATTTCTTATTGTAAGCGCCTCGACTAATTGATTAACTTTTTTTTTTCAAATCCATGTAATGTTTGATATGCATTGTATCGAACGAATAAAGACATAATTATTAGAACGATACGCAATGATATATGACGTCTTACCTACAACTAATGTCCTTTTTTGCATCCATGGCAAGAGCCACGTGATCCCCATTTGGTTTATTAATGTCTCCTATGCTCCACTGACACTGAGTTTCAGTGACCCTTTGACCTCTTCTGAAGGAAAGCTGTCGAAACGGTTCCGTCTGCAGACCGCCACATTCTGAGTAAAGAAAGATATTCTTCCGTTAGCGTCCTCTAACATTGACTGAGGTGAGAGGGGCAAACAGAGACAGAGAGAGATGAACCTGAAAATGGAATGTTTCTCAGTACAGTACATGTTAAGATATGCCCTCCCAGTAGCCATGCAGAGGCGTGTTCAAAATCGAAGCGCACACGAGTTGAACAAAGAGCCTCTGTACTCTTTATCATCCTTTGACGTCCGGTTTTCCTCTCTCCACAAAAAACAACATTTCCAAATTCCATTTCGAAGAGCTCTTTTGTGATTCGTGGATAAATAAACTACATTAATTTCATTTTTCCACGTGATTAAAGCCAGTAGCAAAATTGATTAAAACGTCTCCTATCAAAAACTTGAAATGCCACCTGTCCGCTAACTTCCTACGGCTAGACAATTTAGGATATGATTTATACTTTTCATTAAACAGAATGCTATCTCATGATGATTTTTTTCTGATGGTATCTAGCAAGAGGTGAAAATTGCTTTCAAATACTAACCCATGGAGTTTTTTAACATCTGACCACACCGTGGTCTTTTGTCGAGTGTGAAAAAAAAATCAATTTCTCAAGTTCCATGTTTTGAAGTTTAGAAAAAGTCTAGAAAAACAAACCCACCAATCCTTAAGGTCGAGCGTTGTGACGTTACGGCTTTTTCAGCTTGCTTCAACCTTTACTCGTCAATGATTATTTCCCAAAATATGTCAGTTATCGCAACCATAGTTAATCGATGGACTGGTTATGAAACCTTGCTATGAAAACAATGTCGCTGTACATGAATTTATGTTGGAAGGGCCGCGACCATGCATAATCCTTTGTTTTAACGTTCACACTGCAGTTGAATATCTTAACAGGAACGTTTCTATTGGTCAGTAGCTCCGACAAATTTCAAAATCTATTGTCGTCTGTACACGGTCAAGGCCAAAAATCCTAACAAAACATAAAACAAAGACGTTTTTCATGGTTCATAACCATTGCCTTTTATTAACTATGTCAAAACTATGCAAAAACAGTTGCGAAGTATATTGTTAAATCCATGGAGCTACTACTCACCAGCCAATACTAAAGGCCCGCAGGAGATCCCAATGTCTCTCCGATAGCAGCCATGGTTGACGCCAACCTTTGTGCAGCTGAGAACTGAAGATTCGTTTCCCTGACAGTTATATGGCTGGTTTAACGTGGATCCATTGCCTGAACCAAAAGGGATTTCATAATGATACACTCGAGAAGGTGCAGGAAGACCAAGCTGACGACACACTACCCGAGCCGCACCGTAGCCGAACCAGTAACCACAGATAGTCGACCAGGAGCCGTTGACGTATATTTCTACTCTTCCTTGATTTGGTGCACCACCGTTTACTAAACGGGAATCGCCTACAGAAAGAATACATAATATCACAGGTCATCATCGTGATAAGGAAAAACCTCATTTGCATTTACTTTCAACACACAATTTATATATGCGACTATAAATTTAAAACTTGTTTTATAGTTGCAGATGTAAATTTTGTTTTGAAAGTAATGCAAATGAGGTTTTCTGATCAAAATGATGTTGAGTAATACTTTCTTGGCTTCGATAATCGAAATTTCACAGAAATTTCACAGGTCACCCGTAATCAATGTCTGTATTAAAAAATTATTCATACAATTAAAACTCTGACATAAATGTGGCTACTTCGCTGCTGGTGATCATGTAGCCATTCGCTGTAGTAATACTATTTGTATTCTTTTCCAGGGAAACTAGAATGCTCTGTTTTCTTCTCGCCTCATTAACGCACTTTCCCTTGCTACAATTATGGCCAATCATTCGAGTATTGATCACGGTCGATTATTTGATCATCATCTCTACTCTCTTATATTCTTTGAATTAGCTGTTGATCTACCCTAATCAAGTTGGCAAATGTTTACCTACCCTAATTTAGTTGGCAACTAACCACATGCAAACCAAATTGCGCAGAATCTTCCAAACCCAACGCTTTAGAAGTAAAAAAACTATAAATTTTCTTTCTTTCTTTCTTTCTTTCTTTCTTTCTTTCTTTCTTTCTTTCTCTTTTTTAATTACATAACAATATATGCAAGCAAATAGTCACTGAAAGTTGTGGACTTAAGTAAATAGCTTCAACTGAATTAACGCTGCCCAAGCTCGTTGGAAACAGCGATAGCTCACATCGCTCACATACCTGTTCGGAGTTGCTAAGGATTAAAGATACCTTTTTATTTAAGGTGATTCCATACAGTAATTTGGCGCGCGGCGACTGGGTACCAAAATGGCGCGAGCGCGCGCAGTTTTCTAACTGATACGTGAACTTTCATTATGCTGGCGCGCGAAACAAGGCCAGTTTTAGCCTGAAAAGTAAGGCTATTTTGACGAGTATCCCACGGTAAATTTTTGCTGAAAATTGAGTCAATGTTAGGATTTAGCTGGTATTTGTACTCCAAAAAATCTTAGGGAGAATTATACATGGACAACTGCAATAAATGGCAAAAGCGAAAATTCCAGAAATTGGCCAAACCTATGTACAGAATTTGTTTTGACTTTACGAGGAGATACTTTGGAGTTTCTCTCTTCTTTACACAAAAAAATAGCGAAATTTTACCGCACGAAATTCGGATAAACCTGTTTTGAAACTAGCTAGAAGGGAAGGAATCAACAGATGTATCATCTGCTGGCTGCCATGGAAACGGGGTTTACCAGTTGTAGCGGTGTTTTTAGCAAAGCATAAGGACTAAGGTACTCGAAACTATGTTTGAACCCAGATATTTTCACAGGGATGAAAGAACCAGGGCCGGGTTGTTCGAAAGCCGATTAACGCTAATCTATGATTAAAAGTTAATCAAGGTTTTCATCTCGGTCTTTAAAAGTGATTTCAAAGCCTAATTTCAAGCTAAAGGTAAAGAAAAGTCTAAGTCAAAACTGATAGCCAAAAATCTTTTTGAAGAATCTTTATTGATTAGTAATTAAACTCGAATCAAATATATAATCCAGGATTAGCTTAATCGGGCTTTGAACAACTGGGCCCAGAACATCAAGAAAAATATATATCACTACCAACGAAAACTGAAGAAATGGTATAAAGCCACCATAATTCAAGCATTACCTTCATTTGGGTCAGCAAGCCCTGAAGCAACCGCTCCTGGAAAACAATGGAAGCAAGCTGTTTAATACAACGAAAATTTCCTGTTATTATTTACCGGGGATATAAATACGATAGATTCAGTGTTAACTTGGGCATTTTTTAATCAGTAAGCCCCTAACTGGTTCTTCACGTGTCCAGCAACTCCAGTCAGTAACGAATAACTTAAAGGAGAACGTCATTTTAAAATGGCACTTTTTCCCCTTTCGTCAATAGAAAGGTAATGTAAACATTAGGTAATCACCGAAGTTTCAGCTTCCAAGGAGCTTTCTATCCTTATGAAAACCTTGTTCAAAGTAGCCCAAAAATCGTGCACGGTCGCCGCCATCTTGGAATATACTTAGCAGCCTGGCGATGCTTGCGTGACGTCATTGAGTTCAACCAAAATGGCTGAGCCGTATCGTTTCGAGCCCGAGCGTGTAGGCTGTGCGCACGCTATTGCCTAGCACGGCCGTCACAAATCTGAAGTAACGCTAAACAATGTCTTAAAACATGGGGATTATAGAAAAACGTCAAACACAAAAATACAAACTAAGTTTTATGTGCATCAACCTTTGTACGTACGCAAATCTCAAGAAAAACTTTTGTTTCACGTTGAATATAAAAAAAGGAAAATGCGGTCGCGCAAAAATGTGCAAATTCGGAAATAACACCGTGGAAAAAAGTTACACTCAAAATTGTGATTAACTAAAATATAGCCCTAATTTTTACCTTTCTGAATTGCACTCATATCCATTGGCTTTCACTTTGCAGTCTTCGATAATTGAACGATAACAATAACAAATTTAGCGTTTCATGTTTTAGTTTTACGCGTGAGGTCGTAGACATGAAAATTTTGGTTTACATATCGTTTGCTTCGTGCGTTTGAAACGTCTGAAACAAGCGTTTCAAACGTTTGACTGTTTTGGAACGTTTCGATCGTTTCATGTTTTTTACTTACATGTACCTTGCGTTTCCTCTGCATAATTTTACTGAAGTTATTAATTCTGACCTTATCGAATTAAACTGTCAACCAACCAAAGTTGTTTCCAATGAGACCCGTATTCCCTTCTGAATCAAGCAGAGGAAACGTACAGTGAAGCGCAAATAACGATAAATTTGCAGTTCCCGAGAGTATTATTTCAAAATTTTTTATCTTGATCAGATAATTAAATTGGTCGATCCGCTTCAGGAATCTATTATTGACATTATTGTAGTCATTTTAAACTCAGTAGATATTATGTCTTTTTAAACTGTTGAAAAACTCAAAGCTTTGCATCCTGTGCTTTTAAAATGTAATGTTTCATTCACAAACTTTTGCTTTTACGCAAAAAAAGCGCTGAAATATCTTGTGAGTATGCCACAATTCACCAAGCGGCGCTGCTTCTTGTTAGCTTTCGGAGCTGTTGGGCGTGAGAAAAACTGATTGATCGAGGTAAGTCAATTTCTATTTTTTTGTTTTGTTTTTGTTGCATGTTATGTAGCTTTTGTTTTTCGAATATCCAGTAGTAATAATTGATATCTACTTAATTTGTCCTTAAATTTTTTGTAGTTATGCACAGATCTACTAAAGAGTCTTAATTCCTTCAGTAGGTTTATTTCTGATCACAGACGAAGGATTTACCGAAAACATTTTGCCATGACATGCGAAAGATAAGCACGATGTAGTATATCAACACTCAGAAACGCCTGAAACGATCGAAACTAAAAATGCCAAACGCTTCGAACGATCTAAACGAAGGATGTCAAACGCTTTGAACCATCGAAGCGAACGCTTTAAACCATCGAAACGCACGTTTTTTGAACGATCCAAACGCTTGCAAACGAAACAAACATTATTCTCAAGTGTGACGGAAGTGACCAAAATTTGACACAAATCGCAAAGCTAATTTGCATGTTTTCTCAAAATCACTTTTACAAAGGTCCAATTGGAACGGGAACTTGAATACTTTAAATGTGAAACATTAAAACTGTGAAATGACATTCCATGAAGCTGGCATTGTAGCGACAAAATAAAGGGCCAAACTTTAAAAATTAAGCTGGTTTGCGCGTGCCAGGCAATAGCGTGCGCTCAGCCTGTAGGTAACGTTAAAAAAAGGAAACGATGGCTCTGATAACGAGAACGAAGGTGCAGAAAGACTGTAAAATTGGTGCTTGTGCGGAAGATTGGAAGTGCGGAAGACCGCAAGAGAGTGTGTTTGTTGTGTTGAAGAACCGGAGTCAGAAAACAAGCTTGAAGGTACTTTGTCAACCAGTATCAGGATACGACGAGTTCTTGTTCCGTTTTTCTTTTTCTTTCTTTTTTTTTTTTTTTTTCGTAATCTTCGCTGAATATGAAATCTTATATAATAGTTGCAACTGCGTCTGGTTTTTCTTTTGTGAGTTTTACCGCCGAGGAGATTATGTCGGTGGTCCACTTCAAAACAGTCATCAGTGCAGTGATTGGAACAAACATACAAGTGTTCTTCTTTTGGCAAGAACTTTTTGTCCCGGCCATTGCTTTGGCAAGCGTTTTCTTTTTACTGGTAAAAGATGAAAGGAAATACCTTTTTTACCGTCTCTTTGAGACCTATTTGAGCAATACCGACGGTGCTAAACAAAAAAGCATGACTGCAAAAGGACGAGTCGAGTGTTCAAGCTTCCTGCCAAACTTCAGGTTGAACTCAATGACGTCACGCAAGCATCGCCAGGCTACTTTGAAAAAGGATTTCATAAGGATAGAAAGCTCTTTGAAAGCTGAAACCTCGGTGATTACTTAGCTTTCTATTGACGAAAGGAGAAAAAGTGCCATTTTGGAATGACTTTCTCCTTTAAAACACTGCTGTAGGTCATACATAACCACAACGGATATCTTCAAATTGGTCTTTTGCATGCTATGTTAAAGCTTTCAGAATCCCACAAAGCAGTTCATTGAAAATCTCAATAATCTAGAATGCATGGTACACAAGTGACCTGCTGGTTTATTAAGCCCTTCTTAGTTAACCATCGGACGGACGGGGGGAGGGAGGGTTGATTGCCAACCTCCGCTTTCGTCTTTTTTTTTTTTTTCTTTTAATATTATCAAGAGGATTTTTTCTGGGCACCTTTCCATTTCATTAGCTGTTTGTTCACATATTAAATGACAAGTGAGGTGTGGTTTTAAATTTTAAATGTATTTAAAATGTAATATTATCAGCATATATTCCGAGCCAGAAGTAGTTGCAAAGTAACACAATGATGTAATAAAGAATCTTTTAGATGCTAAGCTGTCGAAAAGTGTATTTTTCTGAGTAAAACTTTAATTTTGGGGGAAAAACGAAAGCTATAGTGGAAAAGGTGAAAATCCTAAATGTCCGCCATGTTGGATGACGTCACTGTCTCCCAGCAAGGCTATTTGCATATGCATCCCATAATATTAACATCATCTTGTAGACGACATAACAGGCTATCAATTCTTGGTTTTCACGTGACGTCACCAAATTCTAGAATTCAAAACTGGGAGGCCTACAAAATTTTTACCTTCATTCAAGGAAAGATTACCTAAAAATATGTCTGTTCACAATTTCTTAGTTCGATGTCGTGCTTCCTTTTGAAAATAGAACAGTTTCAATTTCCGAGTTTCCATCGTGCGTGACATAAGGAGGACGGCCGTGACAGAGCTTTTCCGTATCTTAAAAATGACTCTTCGTGTGATTTTCAGCATTCTAAACAATTTAAGTTTGAGGAGAAATATTAATCTAAACATTCAAAAATTCACAAGGGCAAACAAACCTCTTTTCTGGCAAAAGTGAACTTCAGATGTTTTTTCGTATTTCCGGCCGCCATGTTTGTGCCCCTCAGAGGGACACAAACATGGCGTCTCCATACTAAGCTCTATAAATTTATGTGGAACATTTTGTCAAATAACTCGAGTACGGAATGCTGCACAGACCTGACACTTGGACAGATGCCTTATTTATTTATCCTCTATACCATGTCAATTTCTTGACTTCATTCATGGAATGGTTTCGATTTTTTTTTTAATGGCGTGAAAGTGAAAACCGAGAATTATAGGAAAAAAAGTGTTCAAATATCGTAACGTAACGAAAACGCTGGGGGGGGGGAGGTTTGAGCCCCCCCCCCCCCCCCCACTCCCTCTTGTACCACGGTGGGGGGTTTCAATTCGCATGTACGTCCGAGTAGAGGGTTAAGATGTATCCTAAGTATTAGTTGTTTCTTATTAATAGTCTATTGCTGATGGCAATACCTAAGACTAAGTATATTTTGACCTTGGACTCCATGTCGACTCTGTCGGTGCTGGAACGCAAGTACTGTAGCACTCACCTTTAGTTACTTTTATCCGCCTAATTATAAGGGTGTAAAAATTTAAGGCCAATCGTTGGAAAACCTAACAAAGACGCTAGGGTGCCTCAGATGGGCTAACATCCCATTGGAGGGAAAAAGTGAAGCTTCTTAAGAGAAAATATATATGCTAAAAGAGGTAACGAAAAAAGTTCAATCAAGTATGGCGTAGAAACGTCAGATAAAAGGATTTTAAAAGGTTATGCTTGAAGGCGGAAAAAGCTTCAGCCGGCCACACAAATAGGTTTTATTGCTGTTCTAAAAGTCCACCTTGAAGTTCGTTCAAAGTTGAAATGTGACGATATATAACTTTTTCCAACTCGCGTTTGTTATCTGGAAGTAGTATGGTTAAGCTTCAAAACGCATAGGCGCGGATTGATTCGCACTCGAGCGATTTCAGATGACCAAATCATCGATTTTTGGGTGATTCTGACCAAAATTTATTTCTTTGAATTTTCTTGACTGATTTTAATGACGTCGTTATAAAGAGTGCCTTTGTGAAATGTTTGTTTGCGGTCATACTCGCAATCACGTTTTTGACCTTTTCAGCAATATACCTGCCAATCAATGGTGAGTTTGTGACGGGAAAAAACTGCATCGTTCAATGATCATAATACAACTGCAAACCCGTTTATCATACAGAGGTAAAGAAGCAAAGCTCAGTTTACTGTAACACCGTTTATACAAGAGAAACAATCCGCGTCTAAGCTGTGTCGCGAATTTACCGTATACCTTAAATGCGTCGAAAAATGACTTTTAGGCCACGGGTTTAATTTGCTACGTCCTCGTGAGAAATGGGCCAAGGAAAGAGAAGGAGACAAGGGTCGTGAAAGCTAGAGAGAGAATTCAGTTGACTATACAAATAAGTACTAGACTGAGTAAAGGGAGTAAAAAATAATAAAAGTACAAGCGGGCAAGATCGAAGTGATTTTTATATGCGAAATCAGAATCCTGAGGTGACAGATTATTTTGCTACGTGACCCCCAAAAAGTGAATCTTGATTCACCGCTAATGTTTGATTGTTTCCAAAGCGTGTTTTGAGGAAGAAATCACGATTTAACTCAGCAGTTTAACCATTTGTTATCCTCATAACCTGCAGTGCAATTGATTTTGCATTGAAATTATAAGCAAACTCCCCTTGAAATGAAATCATATGACGTAGTTACGAAACAAAAGCTTTGCTCGGTAGTCTGTATGCTAAAGAACAAAAAATAAGCTGATTATGTATGAATTCTTAAATAAAGAAATAAATTATATAATTTAAAAAGCTATTGAGAAGCGGCTCGAGGTTCTAATCGAGTAAAACAAGTTAGAAATACGAAGAGAAGAAAACCAATTCGCTAGAGGCGAATAATTATCAATAAATTCAACTGGATATAACTTTACAATAATACACTACGAATCCTTTAATATCCCGAGTATAAGAAACAGCTAAATATGTATTAAATTTCATAACTTTGTCGAGATTTTTGTAACATGTAATGATTAGTTATGACAATTGGTTATTTTTTATGGAAATCCATGAACTGCAAAATAATAATGAATGGTTAAACACAACGTTGTGATCACTTTTTCAGAGTTTTAAAATGGCTTGAGAAGCACCTGAAAGCCCCTTTTTGGAACCTATATGTGCTTATCCAAACGGATTTGAAGTATTTAAGGTACGTAATATCCATGAATGAAAGAATCTGGATGAATTTCTTAAAATTAACGTCATTTATGGAGCATGTCACATATGCTGATATATGCCCAGTCCAATATAATGGTTGTAGATATCATTCTT
Organism: Pavona decussata; assembly: GCF_977016875.1. Classification (NCBI taxonomy): domain Eukaryota; kingdom Metazoa; phylum Cnidaria; class Anthozoa; order Scleractinia; family Agariciidae; genus Pavona; species Pavona decussata. The sequence goes on from NW_028145697.1 coordinate 165,980, forward strand.
CTTCTAACTTCTTATAATGTAGTCATGTTGATTTTCGACTTCACTTATTGTGATAAAACTAAAAAAAAACAATAGGAAAACTACTAATCAGTTTACTAATTACAAGTAGGTCCTGCGCATTATATTTTTATTGAGAACATCAGAGTGTTCAGTGGACCTCTTTCGAGGTTTTCCATCAGACGCATTATACAAATGAGTTACGGGCATTTATTACATCGGTATTCGGGCCACTGCCTATGGAATGATGAACCTGATACAATCGATGAATGACGAAACGGGAGTCGAGATTTCGAATTCTTAGTCAACCGTTGTTCACGTTGTATTTTGGGGCAGAAGATTGTTAATTCTAACAGTGTAATTCTAATCATACAAACATGTTTATGGAAACTAAAGGGATTCAGCCAAAGGAAATGGTAACTTTTAATGGGCCAACATCCTACCTACTAGAATACCAATCCCTATCCAGCGGATAAAATGTATTATTAAAAACTGGATTATTGTATAATGCAATTCCAGGGATCTGATTGGCTTAGCGGCCATGGTATATGAGCCATTATACCATGCCCGAGAAATAGGGACCATTAAATTGTCTTCTGGTTATTCTTGCAAGGTGAAATCAGCACGATCAAGCAATATTTCCGGATTGTTTTTAATAAAACAATTATTCCACTCGCGCTTGTTGGATATGAGATGATTATAGCCATCTATCTATCATTTCATATCCAACTCGCGCTCGTGGAATAATTGTTAATTAGTTGGAGAACATTTTATCGGCTGGACTGTGATTTATCCGCCATTACAGTAATTGATAAAAGGCTCGTATATTCACAACCTTTTGAAATTCAAATCTCTTTCATATAATTGTCGTTAACGAATTACTTTAAATTTTCATTTTTTAATTGCTAAATAACAGACTGGAATAGTATTCTATCAAACATTATGCATGCATCTTCATTAAGCAGTTTTAAATCCTATCTTTTAGATCATTTGTGTCAATTTTAAATCAGGTGTAACTCGTTAGGTTAGCTTTGGGCCGTTTGTAAATTTTACTTCATAATTTTTAGTATCAATTTTAGTAGTTAATTTAATTAAGCTAGTTTTGGCCCGCTTTTAATTTTTTTTTTTTTTCAATTCTTATAGAATGTTTAATTTTGGAGAATATTATTAGTATGAGGATTTAGTTTCCCCCAATTATTCTCCGGTCATGCGCTTTTTATATATTTTGTAATTTTATTTTTATTGTACATAGTACTAGCATGACAAAGCATTATTAAACTCAAACTTAAACTCAAACTAAAACTTAATAATTCGAGCCTTAAGTAAAGGGATACAGTCTCCTCGCGTGTAATTAATTATAAAGAGAACCTTTGCCAGCTTCACAACCCTTTCTTTTCTGATGAAATGATAGAATGTATAAACGTTAATGGAAGAATGAAGTCATAAACACCGTCGACTAGGACTTAGAGACTAAAACTATGTTAAAATTGTTCCGAGAGAGAGTAATACGTAAATGAGCAAATCCAGAGCAAACGCATCGATCAAACCGTAAATTGTGCATTTCTGTATTGACATTTGGTTCAGGACTGAGTTCATGATTTTTTTCCTAAAACGGGATTATGCTGAGCAAACTATTAACACAACCACACATTCACGGATTCACGAAGACAACGCTCATTAATATGGATTACTGACAACAGTCGTGTGAATTAAGAGGAAAAAAACCGGTCAAAATTACGTGGCGTTTGACTAGACACGTAGAGGAGTAATGTTTACTCTACTTTACAGTAAGCGGACTAAAGAAAGGTGTATTAAACTCTCAGCTACAGCTCAGCAAACAAACTCAAGAAAGTTGCACGCACCTGTCAGCAATTGCTAATGAGGCCGGAACAATAAACATTAGTTCGCTTAGTGTGTTGTTTCTTTCTGCATGTTATAACTATTATCTAGAAATAAGTTTTTCTCTCGTCTACCTAGACACGAATAGCAAGTTATGAGCCAAAGACCCAATGGCCTGAACTTTTGCATTGCAACAGAGGATCAGGTTTGGAATTCGTGGCCACTAGATAATTGATTTGCTGTTACCACGCACTTTGTACTTCACGTTGGGTTATTTTATTGTATTACAAATTCCCTTTGTTCAGCCAACCGCTACACTAGTGAAATACTGATAGCTGTCTATTTATCATTTTCAATAAAGTGCTTAGAGTGCAGAACATAATTTGAATATCTACTTCAACCGCGGGTTCCTAATGGTATAAATCAGAATAAATTACGTTTATCGTAGCGGAAAAAAAAAAACTGGCTTGTGTCATGGCATCCTTAGTAAAACCAGTTGGGGCTCATTAGAAAAAAAATTCTCACTGCTAAAAGATGTTATTAAATGGCGAAAAGTTATGCTAACTGCTTATCAATTTCATAATACTACCATTAGAAGCAAATATTTTGCTTCCAGTGTTTCACTCTTTTCACTGTTTGATATCTAAACTAGAGTGCCATATCATGCAAACATAATACAATAGAGAAGCAATACTTATAGTTATTAATTAAAAAATATTAAATAAGAGAGATATGAAAGGAAGCATATCAAAGGAGTCAAAATGTGCATTTAAATTATAAAATTTGTGTCGCAGTTAAATGACTTTACCTTAATATCTCATCTTATGACGTACAAGCGCTCTGCAAGTTTGAATCTGCGAGTTGGTAAGGTGGAGTCGCAAGATAATCAACCGTTAGTTTAAGTCTTTTCTTCCTGTTATGAGAGCGTCTTCCATCCTATTCTATTCGGTTCTACATTCTACTTAGTTAGTAAGAAAAGAACCTTCTTCCCATACCTTGACAAAACCAGCAAATTAGAAGGAAAAGGCCTACCGGCTTGAGCTTCGCCATCACAGCAGAATAAAAGTTCAGAATAAAATTGTCTGTCACTTGATGACTGACATGCCCTTACCACGTATGATAATTACCTCCTTTTGCGTCATGATCTTTTCTTTTTTTATTTATTTATTTATTTATTTTTTTATTTAAACAATATTTGAATACGACATTTGTTCTTAGAGCAACTAGGTGCTCATCGAGAGAGCTTACGTAGAATCAACTAACCCGCATAAACACATAGCAGAGACGGACTAATAAACAAGGCTAACACAAGTACAATATGTTAAAAAGAAAGAAAACTACAAAGCTAAACTAAGAAAAACGAGATGAATGGGAAATAAATGACTGAACTTGCTCAAATAAACGACTATTTGACTGAAATTGCAAATCCGAAGAACCAAACAGAAAACATTCAATCTTTTTCTTGTCCGAAGCCAGAAGCCATTTATCTCCCAGTAAGTGGGCAGCAGAGTTAAATAAAGCAATACGATGAGCAGCATACATTGGACAGTACAAAAAATAGTGCTTAACATCTTCCACAGGTGCGTTGCAGTGAAGGCAAGCCGGAGAAACAACACAAATTCTAATGGATAGCCTGAACCTTCTCCCTTGTGTTCATTCCTTAAAAGATGAATTACGTACAGTGTATCGATAAACGTTTGCGTGGTGTCAGTGATTCGTACATGACAACAACTAGGCTACTCATCTTGGAATTTCATTTTCGAAAGTTTTAGAAAACTCAGTGGTTCCAATCGGATGAGACTTGCAAATAACTTAATTCACTTATTCACTTTATTATTCACTTTATTAAAAAACGCTGTCAGTAACATGGTGACAAAAGAAACGTGAACTGAACACAGCTAACGGTGCTGGTGTGAAAGGTATGAGGTATGCCTCATTAACTCTACTGTGCTTTCAACGTTTTCATTAAATAACCAGCCGTATTTTTACTCTTAAGAATATTTTCAACGGCGACTGATCCGATGCTGGTTCCCACGCTGCAACTGTATTAGAATAATAGATTTCTTCTCCTCAACAAAGAGATTAATTTTGCGGTTGTTTGTTCCGTTTGAGTACTCGAATGTGTAAGATATAATCACCGGTTATTTTTGTCTTTTTTTCCTGTTTTGAGAACATTTTACATCATATTCTATTCGGTTCTACATTCTACTTAGGTAGTAAGAAAAGGACCTTCTTCCTCCCTTACCTTGACAAAGCCAGCAAATTAGAAGGAAAAGGCCTACCGGCTTGAGCTTTGCCATCACAGCAGAATAACAGTTCAGAATAAAATTGTCTGTCACTTGATGACTGACATGCCCTTACCACGTATGATTATTACTTCCTTTTGCGTCATGTTCTTATTTATTTTATTTTATTATTATTATTTTTTTTATTTAAACAATATTTGAATACGATATTTGCTCTAAGAGCAACTAGGTCCTCATCGAGAGAGCTTATGTAGGATCAACTAACCCGCATAAACACATAGCAGAGACGGACTAATAAACAGGGCTAACACGAGTACAATATAAGTCAAAAAAAGAAAACTACAAAGCTAAACTAAGAAAAACGAGATGAATGGAAAATAAATGACTGAAATTCCTCCAATAAACGAACATTCGACTGAAATTGCAAATCCGAAGAACCAACCATTCAATCTTTTTCCTGTCCGAGGCCAGAAGCCATTTATCTCCCAGTAAGTGGGCAGCAGAGGTAAATAAAGCAATACGATGAGCAGCATACATTGGACAGTACAAAAAATAGTGCTTCACATCTTCCACAGGTGCGTTGCAGTGAAGGTAAGTCGGAGAAACAACACAAATTCTAATGGACAGCCTGAACCCTCTCCCTTGTGTTCATACCTTAAAAGATGAATTAAGTAAAGTGTAGCGATAAACGTTTGCGTGTTGTCAGTGATTCATGCATGACAATAATTAGGCTACTTATCGTGGAATTTCATTTTGGGAAGTTTTACAAAACTGGTTCCAATCGAATGAGACTTGCAAATAACGCTGTCAGTAACATGGTGACAAAAGAAACGTGGAACACAGCTAAAGGTATGAGGCATGCCTCATTAACTCTACTGTGCTTTCAACGTTTTCATTAAATAACCAGCAGTATTAATACCCTAAAGACTATTTTCAACGTCGACTGATTCAATGTTGGTTCCCACGCTGTAACTGTATTAGAATAATAGATTTCTTCTTTTTAACAAAGAGATTAATTTTGCGGTTGTTTATTCAATAGCCCATTTTACAGTTGTGTGCTAAGTGACCTGGTCTTGGATTTTAAGCGAGGCTGGGGGTGACCTTGTTTTGATACAAACCTCACTGCTTTTCATATGCAGATAATACTGTTCGTATACTAGCTACTTGCATTTACATATGAAAAGCAGTGAGGTCTGTATCAAAACAAGGTCAACCCCAGCCTCGCTTCCAATTCAAGACCAGGTCGCTAAGCACACAACTGTAAAATAGCCTATTCCGTTAGAGTACTCGAATGACGTCAAAATTTGATAGCATCAAAAGCAAAGTTGTTCAGGCGACCATATCGATTGCTGTTCCTCATTCTTCCCTTAATCATACCACCATTGTGTCACTGTTTAAAACTGATTATTATTTTTATTTATTTCTTTACATATTTCGGTATTTTGTGTTTCTTGTTTGTTTGTTTGTTTGTTTGTTTGTTTGTTTGTTTCTTTACCTTTTCAGCGAATCGAAATCAAACCGAAAGTCAAGCGTTTCTGCGTGTCCATCTGGTGCCTCAGTTGATTGATTTTTTTTCTGGTACAAAACAATGCCGAACGAGCTATATGCGCGCGTCGACCACGTAGTCACGAACACATTACACAGACTACAGTCAACTCCCTTTATTGCGGACATCCTCAGGACTGCGAGTTAGTGTCCTTAATAGCGAGAGTCCGTATTCCACGATGCAACTGTATTAGAATAATAGATTCCTTCTCTTTAACAAAGAGATTAATTTTCCGGTTGTTTGTTCCGTTAGAGTACTCGAATGACGTCAAAATTTAAACCCTCTTTTAATCTCAATTCGTATAGTAAACAAGCTTTTTCTGTTGCTGTCCCGGAACTTTGGAATAGCTTAGCAGAGGACATTAAATCTGCAAACTCGATTGATGATTTTAAACGCAAACGTAAAACATTTCTTCTTATGTGAACTTATGAATCGTGATGTTTTTATTTGTTATCAAATTTTTGTAATTGTGTACATTTATTTATCTTGTAGTTAGCGGCTAGTTTTAATGCGAATTTCTTGTGATCATTTCTAATTTTTAAGTTCTATCTAGATTTTGTAAACAGCGCCTTTGAATCTCGGAGAAAAGGCGCTATATAAAAGGATTATTATTATTATTATTATTATTATTATTATTATTATTATTATTATTATTAAAATTTGATAGCATCAAAAACAAAGTTGCTCAGGCGACCATGTCGATTGCTGTTCTTCATTCTTCCCTTAATCATACCACCATTTTGTCACTGTTTAAGACTGATTATTATTTTTATTTATTTATTTACATATTTCTGTATTTTGCGTTTTCTTGTTTGTTTGTTTGTTTGTTTGTTTGTTTACTTTTTTCAGCCAATCGATCAAACAGAAAGTCATTCATTTCTGCGTGTACATCAGTGGTGCCTCAGTTGATTGATTTTTCCTCATACAAAGCAATGCCGAGCAAACTATATGCGCGCATCAACCACGTAGTCACGAACACATTACACAGACTACAGTCAACTCCCTTTATTGCGGACATCCTCAGAACCGCGAGTTAGTGTCCTTAATAGCGAGAGTCCGTAATAGCGGGAATTCATTTAAGTTAAACGTCTGTAATATATTTTTGCTGGGGTTTTAGTTGCAGTCCGTTTTACCGGGGTGTCCGTAATAGCGAGCTGTCCGCAATGCTAGAGTCAGACTGTATATAACTGTCTTGCAACAGTCGTATCAATTCGGAGAAAAAAGGTTGAAATTTAGAGACATTAGGGAGTAAGGTTTTCCCTACCCCACAGGTTAGCTCAGCCAAGCAAAATGCTCCACGGTTCAATAAACTGGCTCAAGAAAACTGCCCCTGTAAGCATGCTAATGAGGCTGGCTCAATAAACGTCAGTTTGCATAGTCTGATGTTTTTTTCTTTATTTTACTACTATTACTATCAAGAAACTTTCCCTCACTTACCTTGAAAAATAAAGAGCAAATTATGAGCCAAAGGTCCAGTTTTCTGAACTTTCGGGCATCTTAGTCAGAACATCATTTTCGAAATTCGTGGTCATTAATTAAATGATTGACTTGCTGTCACAACGCACTCTCTGCTTCTTGTTACGTCATCGTATTGTATTTATAAATAGACCCTCTGTTTTGCTATCTTGGTCAAATACCACAGGTCACCAAAGCGTATGTGACACAGGTTACCATGCAAGCGTGATTTTAGAGTTTGTATGGAGTTAAAATTAAATCGAAATTTAGACAACAATTTTCCCTAAAAAACCCACAAAAAATATACTTAAGTCTGAAAAAGCTTACCCGGTGTGTTTTGCTGTGCTTTCAATGCTCTTCAGTGCTTCCAAACGCTGTTTTGAGCGGTTTATTTCTCAGCAGCTGGTCCACGTGCATCACTGTATTATGTTAATGGAAAGGTCGGAAACTCAAGTCCAATTTCAATGAAATTTGGCCCGTCATTTAAGGAGAGCACTTCGAAAACCTCGCTAAAATTTGCTTGAAACTTAAGCTCTCGCTTACCTGCCTCACCATATGGCAAGAAGGATGATGTGCAGTCCCTTCTGGGTAGCTCATTTACGAAGGAGTTCATTTATTGAGACACAGGCCTTGGTTGAAAACAAAGTTCATTTCAAATCGGGTGCCATTTTTGGCGCCGACCGAGCCGTGGCCCTGGAATGTTGGAACAAACTCACGGTCAAACCTAGGCACGAGTACTAAAATGTGCCCAGCCGGGGAAATCCACGGGAAGCCTTTGGCACGTAACAAGCCACACACACCCCCTCCCGGCTAAGTGCAGTTCTGTACACCCCCAAATATCTACCAAAATCTTGTGTCAGTACAGTAGATGAATAACGTACGTACTCGCATCTTGTTATGTGTTTAAGTACTTGTCGGTTAGAAATTCGGATCAATTGGCGTAATACCAAGAGTAAAGGTTCATAAAATTAAACTTTGACCAGTGATCGATTTCCTGTAAAATGTACAGTATATGCTCAAAGAAAGTTTCCGCAACCCATTTTTTTTTTTGTTTGTAAGAGTCACTGATGCCATTGCTTTCTAGGCAAATGATGGCAATGGCTACTTTATTTAAAAATCCTCAAGGGTGCTAAATACGTTGAACGTAGAGAATGACCACCCCTGCTAGGCAATACAAGAAAAGCCTGTCAGCTTGAAAACCTTAAGGTAAGACTTAAATAACTACTGTTTTTTCGTGAGAAGTTTTGAAATAACATAGCAAGATTGTACTTTTCAATCGATTTCTATATTGATGCTATAGATGTCATTTCTTTTAAATTAGTCTTATTTAAAGTCGTTAATTTCGCGTAATGTTGGTGGCGAAAATTCTGTGGCATACTTTACGAATTTATAAGCACATTGTTTTCAATTGATAAGTCCTTGTGTTGGCAAAAAATCTTTAAATGTCGAAATACCTCTGCATTTGAATATCGAAAAACACTTTGCTCTACAGTTTTTCTTTCGTTCCTTGATTTTGTTGTTCTTAATTCAATTCCTGTTGCTAATGAAAATATAAATACTACGAAGAAATGAATTAGAGAAAAAATAGAAAAAAAATTGGACATTTTTGTCCACATCGAGGTACGACTAAATTCAAAGAGAAACTAGTGAAAAGGGATATTCCTTTTGAAAATATAATTACAATGACAATTGGAAAAAAAATATTTTGATGAGTTGATCTCTTCCACATTGTAATGAATTCCTAATTACTATACTGTTACCCAATAGAAACTGATATAACTTTATTTTCTCTGATCTTTATATTCACCATCATACAATGAACCAGGAATCCAAACGATTCAACTTCCACTGCATTCAACACAACGATGCGTAAATCAGAATAAAAAGCAAAAGAAAAAAAAAAAAAAAAAAGAAAAGAAAATTAAAAGAAAAAAGAAAAACCGAGGAAGTGGCTGATATTTACTGTGTATCAGACTCCTTAAAAATACCAACATTTCTTTTTTTGCTATCTTTACGGTCGGCAAATTCGTTAGCAATATCTACAAGAGAAAGTCTCTCTGTTCTTTCTTTGTGACTGCTTACTATTGTCAGATCAAATAGAAGAAAGATCCTCGCAGTAAGTACACAACTTAAGCAGTTGCAAAAAGAAAGCCTGAAAAATATTCAGGCTTGAACGGGATTCGAACCTATGACATCTGCGCTGCCGGTGCAGCGCTCTACCAACTGAGCTATCAAACCAACTGGGAGCTGGTCATGTTGTGAGTTCGTAATATACCCGTGAAGGATGAATTAATGAAAGTAAATATATGAAAAAGTATATTTTGAAATGCGGGTGAAAGAAGAAATACTGAGAAGAAAGATCCTCGCAGTTAGTACGCAACTTTTAAGCAGTGCGTCTTTCACAACTTATCCACCTTCGAATGTGAAAACATAGTGTTAGGAGGAGACTTTAATCTAGTGTAACACATCCAAACTGATAAGAAAGGAAGGAACCATATCACCCACTTTAAATCAGTGGAAGAAATCGAAATGCTCAAAGAAAATATTGATCTGACTGACAGTTAGCGCGATCTTCACCCGAATACACAGCGTTTCACGTGGAGAAGAAATAAGTCAGAAATCCACTGTCGATTAGATTTTTTCTTAATAAGCTCAAGCTTATCGACCAAAGCACTTGAGGCTCATATGCTATCTCTTGCCCAGATCTAGAGGGTCAGGTTTCTGGACGTTGAATAGCCACTTTTTAAAGGATCTAGAATATATTAACCTTAAGAAGTGTCCAATGATTATGAAGAGGACGAGACAGTAGACGCAAAGAAGATTTTGGCGAAGACCTTTTTTTTTTTTTTTTTTTCAACAAAATAATCACTGTAAAATAAGAGTAACGACGAAAGAAAACTTTGTGACGGTTTGCTAACGGCTGCAGAATGTTTGGAAAGTCTAAAAACTATGGAACCAAATAAGACACCTGGGACGGACGGAATTCCAGCTGAATTTTATGAAGTCTTTTGGAATGACATTAAGTCCTTTTTCCTCGCCTCTATTAATGTCTCCTATATGCGAAAGGCCTCCTTTCTATATCACAACGGAGAGGATTAATAACTTTAATTCCAATTCAATTCTGTGTTACATTAATAAGAACTGAACACCCACCTCGCTTTTAAATTGTGATTACAAAATCGCTGCAAAATCAATCGTTAGTAGAATAAAAAAAAGTTGTGCCTTTGGTAATAAATAACGATCAAACACGCTTCCAAAAAAATAGGTTTATTGGAGAAAATATAAGGCTACTAAATAGTATTTTAAGTTTCACTGACATCGAACAACTTCTGGGACTTCTTCTCTTTATTGATTTCGAAAAAGCATTTGACACTCTTGAATGGACCTTTGTTGAAAAATCTCTAAATTATTATAAGATCGCAAATTCCCTTATTTCTTGGTTTAAACTCTTTTATACTGACATCAGTAGCAGCATACAAAATAATGGTTGGTCATCAAATTTTTTTCAATCTAAATAGAGGCGTACGTCAGGGCTGTCCCCTGTCTCCGTATCTTTTTATTCTGTGTGCTGAAATTCTGGGGGCGGCAATTAGACCCGACAAACAAATCCATGATATTCGAATTTCGGACAAAGAGGGTAAAGTTAGCCAATATGCTGATGATACCACGCTCATATTAGAAAGATCCTTTCTGTTACTCGATATGTTTGCCAAACTGTCAGGCCTTAAAGTTAATAATGAGAAAACAAAGGCACTCTGGATCGGATCTCTTAAAAACCGAACAGATAAGCTTGCAATACAACAAAACATCAAGTGTACTTTTCTGAAGGTTAAATCCCTTGGGGTATGGTTTTCGACTAGTGAGGAAGAAGCTGTCATGCTAAATTATAAGGGGGAAAAAAGGAAAAAATCTTTACAATCCTAAATTGCTGGCAGGTTAGAAGATTAACCTTACTAGACAATATAACTATCATTAAAAGCTTGGTTGCATCTCAAAAAAAAAAAAGTAAAAAAAAAAAAAGAATAAAACAAACGTTCACAACGATGATGGTTAAATTACATGCCTTTGCATACGTCCTCCAAAGTCGCAAAATATTGCTGGTAAAATATCATTCACTGACAGTTGCTCAGCTCTTTGCTCAGCGAATGACAACCTTCACTTCCTCTGAAAATGCCGGACACTATACAGCGTCTTTGTTGTCATTCTTCTTATTTTTTTTTTTTAAGGCTTGCAATTTTAAAACGTTTTTATATTTCTTAAAATGTTTTTTTCGTGTTGGGTGAATTTTTTGGTCAGTGACACATAAATACTCCGTAAAGGAAAATCCCAGTCCTCTTAACAGGAGTCGAACCTAAGACCTTCTGAGCACCAATTCAGATGCTCTACAACTGAGCTGAACGAGACTCGTGGGAGCTAGGCCATTAATTAAAGAGGTTCATGTGACAAACATCGTGCATACTAATAGGATTTGAATGTCGATGAGTGATGTATGTGAAGAGAACGAGATGCTATGTTTTAAACCTGGTCTATCATAGATGATTCAGTAACACAGGCATAGTCGAAAAAGAAAATCCAAGTTTCTTTCATACTGGCGCTCCCTTGTTCTTTGGCTATGGGTGGGTTGCGCGCAATGTTAGTACTTGTGTATTATTTAATGGGACTTTAACGTCCTGTCTGTGTACAAGGTAAGGGCTCTTATTCCGAGATTAAACTTTTTCAAAGGCCTTTGTCGTTAAATATCACAAAAAAGTACGGTTTTGGGTGGAAAGAATTCTGCACCCAGTAAACTAAAACTGGCTTGGATGTTAGCTCGACCAAGGCCATTCGAGGGACTCCGTTTGTAATAATTTTTTGTTCACGTTCAATTATCCGCAAAAATTGTTTTAACGTGACAGGAACATTACTTAATAACTTGAAAACTATGAAAATTATCATGCATGCAGAGAATGATTTACAGCAGTTTGGCGCAAGTAAGGTTCCTGTTTGTCGACTGGTAAGTGAAAATTTCAAGTGCCTCAGTCGTTGTCTGTAAAATACTCATAGGAGACTTTGAGCAGGCAGAAGATTAAATTTCATGGCAATAATTTGGTTTCGGCACTAGAGTTTATCGAGCTTAATGCACACAAAAGGCCCCTCTGTTTAAAAAATCTTTATTCATGTTATTGCATCTTTATTAATGCTAAGGCGTTCTTAATCATGGCAGGACATTTTTCCTTCATAAAAGCTACTGAATACTGATATTTGTCGACACAGAATTCAAATTCCAAGTGTGAACTTGTCGGAGCGTTAGCTTTGAGTTAGTTTTTTTTTTTTTTTTTAATTGAGAGCTTCGTCTGAAAAAAAACGGAAAAGAAAAGAAAGATTATACGATATATTGGAGAGTTATAAGTTGGGAGTGCATAATAGAACAAAGCTGACACGCAAACGAACGCGCAGGCAGGAGATCGAGCAAACTATGTTTTAAGCCTGGTCTGTGATAGATAAATTTTTCAGTCAGTAACACAGGCATAGTCCAAAAGGAAATCAAAGTCTTCTTTCATAACGCTCCTTTATTCTTTGGCTACGGTATGTGGTACACAATGTCAGTACTTGTGCATTATTTAAACCCTATTCACACGCACAAAAAAATCGGCACGGCATCCTAAATTTTTGGCACCGTACTGGCGATTTTTCGGCACGGCACTCCCCATTTACACGACCAAAATGATAAAGTTTTCCTCGTACTGGGAACAGTGCCATTTTTTTCTTGGCACCCCTAATCATCCATCTTTTTTTTTTTTTATTGCGAAAGGCGGAGAAAATCAAAACCGTGATTCTTTACCGCCAGATTTTAAGTTCTTAACGCACCGTACATCGCCAACGATTGAAGGGCGAAATACATCGCCATATGGAAACGACTCGCGAAATAAGAGGGAAGGCGCAGAAGAAAAAATGGCTATTTGCAGCGATAGCGCACGTAGTTATGGACTCCTCTGCCCACAATTCCAGACGGTGTTTCCGTTGCCTCGCAAGAGCACGCTATTCCACGATTCTTCTTTGGTGAGCTCTGTTGTGAGCTCTAGTGGAGGCCATTTTTGTGAAAGGAACGCATGCGCCTCGTTTGTAACCGCAGCAAAATTAATCGCACCTCATTGGAATTCGGCACCGTGCCACGATTAGGGGTGCCGAGACTTCCTCCGCGAGGTGGTCTCGGAACCCTTAAGATTTCTGGCACCAGTGCCAAACCTTTTTTGAGGCCGATGCATTTACACGTCCATAATTTCGAGTGCCGTGCCGAAATATCGCCAGTACGGTGCCAAAAATTTAGGGTGCCGTGCCGATTTTTTTGTGCGGGTAAATGGGGTTTTAATAGGACGTAAACTTCCTGTCCAGCAGTGTACAAGGTAAAGGCTCTTAATCCGAGATAAGACTTTCAAAGGACTTCGTCGTTAAATATCACAAACATGTACGGATTTAAGGTGGAAAGAATTTTGCATCCAACAAAACTAAAATTGGTTTGGATGTTAGCTCTGCCAAGGTCATTCGAGGGTTTCCGTTTGTAATAATTTTTTGTTCACGTTCAATTATCTGCAAATAATTTTTAACGTGACAGGAACATTACTTAATAACTTTATGAAAATTATCATGCACGCAGAGAATGATTTACAGCAGTTTGGCGCAAGGTTCCTGTTTGTCGACTGGTAGATGGGAATTTCAAGTGCCTCAGTCGTGGTCTGTAAAATACTCATAAGAGACTTTGAGCAGGCAGAAGATTACATTTCATGGCAATAATTTGGTTTCGGCATTAGAGTGTATCAAGCTTAATGCACACAAAAGGCCCCTCTGTTTAAAGAATCTTTATTCATGTTATTGCATCTTTATTAAAGCTAAGGCGTTCTTAATCATGGCAGGACATTTTTCCTTCATAAAAGCTACTGAATGCATGATATTTGTCGACACAGACTTCCATTCCAAGTGTAAACTTGACGGAATTGAGAGCTTTGTCTGAAAAAAAAGGAAAAGAAAAGAAATATTATACTGTATATTGGAGAGTTATAAGTTGGGAGTGGATAATAGAACAAAGCGGGCAGGCAAACGAACACGCAAGCAGAAGATCGAGCAAACTATGTTTTAAACCTGGTCAATGATAGAAAAATTTTTCAGTCAGTAACACAGGCATAGTCCAAAAGAAAATCCAAGTTTTCTTTCATAACGCTCCTTTGTTCTTTGGCTACGGTATGTGGTACACAAAGTCAGTACTTCTGCATTTTTTAAACCCCATTTACACACACAAAAAAATCGGCACGGCATCCTAAATTTTTGGCACCGTACTGGTGATTTTTCGGCACGGCACTCCCCATTTACACGACCAAAATGATAAAGTTTTCCTCGTACTGGGAACAGTGCCATTTTTTTCTTGGCACCCCTAATAATCCATCTTTATTTTTTATTGTGAATGGCGGAAAAAATCAAAACTGTGATTCTTTACCGCCAGATTTTAAGTTCTTAACGCACCGTACATCGCCAACGATTGAAGGGCGAAATACATCGCCATATGGAAACGACTCGCGAAATAAGAGGGAAGGCGCAGAAGAAAAAATGGCTATTTGCAGCGATAGCGCAAGTAGTTATGGACTCCTCTGCCCACAATTCCAGACGGTGTTTCCGTTGCCTCGCAAGAGCACACTATTCCACGATTCTTCTTTGGTGAGCCCTGTTGTGAGCTCTAGCGGAGGCCATTTTTGTGAAAGGAACGCATGCACCTCGTTTGTTACCGCAGCAAAATTAATCGCACCTCATTGGAATTCGGCAACGTGCCACGATTGGGGGTGCCGAGACTTCCTCCGCGAGGTGGTCTCGGAACCCGTAAGATTTCGGGCACCAGTGCCAAACTTTTTTTGGGGCCGATGCGTTTACAGGTCGATAATTTGGAGTGCCGTGCCGAAATATCGCCAGTACGGTGCCAAAAATTTAGGGTGCCGTGCCGATTTTTTTGTGCGGGTAAATGGGGTTTTAATAGGACGTAAACTTCCTGTCCGGCAGTGTACAAGGTAAAGGCTCTTAATCCGAGATAAGACTTTCAAAGGACTTCGTCGTTAATTATCACAAACATGTGCGGATTTAAGGTGGAAAGAATTTTGCATCCAACAAAACTAAAATTGGTTTGGATGTTAGCTCGGCCAAGGCCACTCGAGGGATTCCGTTTGTAATAATCTTTTGTTGACGTTCAGTTGTCTGCAACTAAGTTTTAACGAGACAGGAACTTTACTTGACTTTATGAAAATTATCAGAGAATGATTTACGGCAGTTTGGCGTAAGGTTCATGTTTTTCGACTGGTAGGTGGGAATTTCAAGTGCCTCAGTCGTTGTCTGTAAAATAATCATAAGAGACTTTGAGGAGGCAGAAGATTACATTTCATGGCAATAATTTGGTTTCGGCATTAGAGTGTATCGAGCTTAATGAACACAAAAGGTCCCTCTGTTTAAAGAATCTTTATTCATGTTACGACATGTTTATTGATGCTAAGGCATTCTTAATCATGACAGGACATTTTTCCTTCATAAAAACTACTAAATGGTTGATTTTTGTCGGCACAGCTTTCCATTCCAAGAGTAAACTTGACGAAGCGTTACCTTTGAGTTAGTTTTTTTGGAATTTGAGAGCTTTGTCTGAAAAAAAAATATTAGAGAGTTATAAGTTGGGAGTGGATAATAGAACAAAGCGGACACGCAAACAAACACTCAAGCAGAAGATCGAACAAACGAACAAACCGGATGAGCAAACGGATAGATGAATGACCGAGTTAACAGTCAAAACTTGCAGCGAGCGCACCTACAATGGAGGACAGATGTCCTTGGGACAGTTGCTGGATTCCTTTCAAATTTGCGTGTTTTACTCTCCCCGGCATTATTATGACCCTTTACCTACAGCTCCACCTCCCCCCCCTTCCCCCAGGCAATGTTGAAAAGATCTTAGCGAACATCGACACTTATTTTGCTTGTGTAACGTCTGTTCAACCCACCCAGTTCAACATTGTTTGGGGGGGAGGGGGGAATTACTGCGAAGTTTGCTGCTATTGCGTTTACTGTCCCAGCACTTTTAGCCCGCATTGTCTGAAAATCACTCCTCGCACAAAAGTAGCCCAAGCATTGTGAGGAGTGAAGAAAAGTTCATTATAACCTCGGAATGGAACTTCGCAAGGTAGTATGATATATTTGGTGCAATGATACAGGACATTTTCACTAAGTTTAAGCACGTGCGGGCGGACTCAAAATAGGCAGTTCGTGGGTGTGACGTAATCATTTTGCGTTCGAAAATGATTGTCGTTAAAGAAAACGCTTGGTATAGTTATAGCTCGTATCTTGCTAACTTTTCCGGTGGAACGCCTGCAAGTATAATGGTTTATACACAGGAAATAGTCCCTCAGAAGAAGGCTTTAGCGTGGTATCTACAAACATACGGCCGATACAAACATAACAATAGATTGCGTGACACCGAGTCGTGATTTACAAATGTTCAATTTACAATGCTCCCGTTCAGTTCTCGGCTACTTAAGTGGAAATTTCTCGGCTATGAAAACTGAGTCATCATCAGGCTGTGTCTAAACGGTAATGAACGTTTGTTCCTAATGCACTGTGGTTGTTGCTGCGTAAATAGTAAAGCCACCAAGCTATTTGCAACAGTTCTCGCCCTGAACAGCGAAGGAAATGTAATTAAATTAATCCTTTCAAACATCCCTTTAAGGCGAGAACTGTTGAAGAAATAGTGTAGTGATGTAAACCTCTCAACTAAAACATGCCCTTTACAATGAAAATATGACAAACACAACTGAAAGGCATATTTTGTGGCCGTGTGTACAACCAAAGCATCTACAAATTAGTTTGTGAGGGTGAGAACTGTAGGTGAGAACTGTAACACTTATTGAAACGTAAACGACCATTGAAAGTCACGCATCATGCCAATTACATGGCATGTACATCAATTGCTGTGATCTCTAACGGCGTTTTCTAAAATAAATTTGGCAAAATAAAAGCCACAGGGAAGCAATTCCTCTTGCTCGGCTTGTGGGATTTGCTTCCAAAAGTGAAAAAACGCCCATCGAGAATTCATCATTTCCGTATTTACGTGGTCGGCGGAGCCGGCTTTCACCAAAACAAGTGGCGCATCAGATGTCGCAAAGAACGGGGTATCTCCGGCATTAGTTCTATATCCCTGCTGCAGACATTTTTCGGGGCTGGTAAATGAACAATGTCACCTTCTAAAGCCTGTAGAAGATCCGCCCAGGCGATGACTTGTGGGTGCCAGCGAAAATCATTGACAAATATTACCTCCGCCTCTTCAGCCCCAATCCAAGCAAAAGAACCGGTCGCAGGGTTCAAATTCGTTGCCTCCCCGCTTCTAAATAAAAAAATTTCAGCCATTTCGCTCTCTAGAGCAGATGCCTCGCATGCCTATAACAGTTAATACGCGCGGGGCCTGGGAAGGAATGGGCTGCCAAAAAAAGCCAAAGGCCAGGGGTATCGCATGCCTTGTCAGGGTAACTTGTTATTTCTGCCTTAAAACTGTGCATCCTATGAGTGTTTTCAATCTCCTAAAAGCAAAAACACAGATATCTTTGAAAAACCAGAACCTACTAAAAACAGGAAGTTGTTATCAACATGTTTTAGGAAATAATTATACTGAACTCTGTTATCAATGTACCCTGACGAAATGATTTGGACGTACCTTGCGATGTGTAAAGACCGATTTTACCAACAGTATCACATTTTCCATTGCAGGATACAATATTTCACAGGGTCTTAAATGCAAATACAGGGTAGTTGTTATTTCCTCTCCCCAAGTCAACCTTAGACAATGGAGGACAGATGTCCTTGGGACAGTTGCTGGATTCCTTTCAAATTTGCGTGTTTTACTCTTCCCGGCATTATTATGACCCTTTACCTACAGCTCCACCTCCCCCCCTTCCCCCAGGCAATGTTGAAAAGATCTTAGCGAACATCGACACTTATTTTGCTTGTGTAACGTCTGTTCAACCCACCCAGTTCAACATTGTTTGGGGGGGAGGGGGGAATTACTGCGAAGTTTGCTGCTATTGCGTTTACTGTCCCAGCACTTTTAGCCCGCATTGTCTGAAAATCACTCCTCGCACAAAAGTAGCCCAAGCATTGTGAGGAGTGAAGAAAAGTTCATTATAACCTCGGAATGGAACTTCGCAAGGTAGTATGATATATTTGGTGCAATGATACAGGACATTTTCACTAAGTTTAAGCACGTGCGGGCGGACTCAAAATAGGCAGTTCGTGGGTGTGACGTAATCATTTTGCGTTCGAAAATGATTGTCGTTAAAGAAAACGCTTGGTATAGTTATAGCTCGTATCTTGCTAACTTTTCCGGTGGAACGCCTGCAAGTATAATGGTTTATACACAGGAAATAGTCCCTCAGAAGAAGGCTTTAGCGTGGTATCTACAAACATACGGCCGATACAAACATAACAATAGATTGCGTGACACCGAGTCGTGATTTACAAATGTTCAATTTACAATGCTCCCGTTCAGTTCTCGGCTACTTAAGTGGAAATTTCTCGGCTATGAAAACTGAGTCATCATCAGGCTGTGTCTAAACGGTAATGAACGTTTGTTCCTAATGCACTGTGGTTGTTGCTGCGTAAATAGTAAAGCCACCAAGCTATTTGCAACAGTTCTCGCCCTGAACAGCGAAGGAAATGTAATTAAATTAATCCTTTCAAACATCCCTTTAAGGCGAGAACTGTTGAAGAAATAGTGTAGTGATGTAAACCTCTCAACTAAAACATGCCCTTTACAATGAAAATATGACAAACACAACTGAAAGGCATATTTTGTGGCCGTGTGTACAACCAAAGCATCTACAAATTAGTTTGTGAGGGTGAGAACTGTAGGTGAGAACTGTAACACTTATTGAAACGTAAACGACCATTGAAAGTCACGCATCATGCCAATTACATGGCATGTACATCAATTGCTGTGATCTCTAACGGCGTTTTCTAAAATAAATTTGGCAAAATAAAAGCCACAGGGAAGCAATTCCTCTTGCTCGGCTTGTGGGATTTGCTTCCAAAAGTGAAAAAACGCCCATCGAGAATTCATCATTTCCGTATTTACGTGGTCGGCGGAGCCGGCTTTCACCAAAACAAGTGGCGCATCAGATGTCGCAAAGAACGGGGTATCTCCGGCATTAGTTCTATATCCCTGCTGCAGACATTTTTCGGGGCTGGTAAATGAACAATGTCACCTTCTAAAGCCTGTAGAAGATCCGCCCAGGCGATGACTTGTGGGTGCCAGCGAAAATCATTGACAAATATTACCTCCGCCTCTTCAGCCCCAATCCAAGCAAAAGAACCGGTCGCAGGGTTCAAATTCGTTGCCTCCCCGCTTCTAAATAAAAAAATTTCAGCCATTTCGCTCTCTAGAGCAGATGCCTCGCATGCCTATAACAGTTAATACGCGCGGGGCCTGGGAAGGAATGGGCTGCCAAAAAAAGCCAAAGGCCAGGGGTATCGCATGCCTTGTCAGGGTAACTTGTTATTTCTGCCTTAAAACTGTGCATCCTATGAGTGTTTTCAATCTCCTAAAAGCAAAAACACAGATATCTTTGAAAAACCAGAACCTACTAAAAACAGGAAGTTGTTATCAACATGTTTTAGGAAATAATTATACTGAACTCTGTTATCAATGTACCCTGACGAAATGATTTGGACGTACCTTGCGATGTGTAAAGACCGATTTTACCAACAGTATCACATTTTCCATTGCAGGATACAATATTTCACAGGGTCTTAAATGCAAATACAGGGTAGTTGTTATTTCCTCTCCCCAAGTCAACCTTAGACAATGGAGGACAGATGTCCTTGGGACAGTTGCTGGATTCCTTTCAAATTTGCGTGTTTTACTCTTCCCGGCATTATTATGACCCTTTACCTACAGCTCCACCTCCCCCCCTTCCCCCAGGCAATGTTGAAAAGATCTTAGCGAACATCGACACTTATTTTGCTTGTGTAACGTCTGTTCAACCCACCCAGTTCAACATTGTTTGGGGGGGAGGGGGGAATTACTGCGAAGTTTGCTGCTATTGCGTTTACTGTCCCAGCACTTTTAGCCCGCATTGTCTGAAAATCACTCCTCGCACAAAAGTAGCCCAAGCATTGTGAGGAGTGAAGAAAAGTTCATTATAACCTCGGAATGGAACTTCGCAAGGTAGTATGATATATTTGGTGCAATGATACAGGACATTTTCACTAAGTTTAAGCACGTGCGGGCGGACTCAAAATAGGCAGTTCGTGGGTGTGACGTAATCATTTTGCGTTCGAAAATGATTGTCGTTAAAGAAAACGCTTGGTATAGTTATAGCTCGTATCTTGCTAACTTTTCCGGTGGAACGCCTGCAAGTATAATGGTTTATACACAGGAAATAGTCCCTCAGAAGAAGGCTTTAGCGTGGTATCTACAAACATACGGCCGATACAAACATAACAATAGATTGCGTGACACCGAGTCGTGATTTACAAATGTTCAATTTACAATGCTCCCGTTCAGTTCTCGGCTACTTAAGTGGAAATTTCTCGGCTATGAAAACTGAGTCATCATCAGGCTGTGTCTAAACGGTAATGAACGTTTGTTCCTAATGCACTGTGGTTGTTGCTGCGTAAATAGTAAAGCCACCAAGCTATTTGCAACAGTTCTCGCCCTGAACAGCGAAGGAAATGTAATTAAATTAATCCTTTCAAACATCCCTTTAAGGCGAGAACTGTTGAAGAAATAGTGTAGTGATGTAAACCTCTCAACTAAAACATGCCCTTTACAATGAAAATATGACAAACACAACTGAAAGGCATATTTTGTGGCCGTGTGTACAACCAAAGCATCTACAAATTAGTTTGTGAGGGTGAGAACTGTAGGTGAGAACTGTAACACTTATTGAAACGTAAACGACCATTGAAAGTCACGCATCATGCCAATTACATGGCATGTACATCAATTGCTGTGATCTCTAACGGCGTTTTCTAAAATAAATTTGGCAAAATAAAAGCCACAGGGAAGCAATTCCTCTTGCTCGGCTTGTGGGATTTGCTTCCAAAAGTGAAAAAACGCCCATCGAGAATTCATCATTTCCGTATTTACGTGGTCGGCGGAGCCGGCTTTCACCAAAACAAGTGGCGCATCAGATGTCGCAAAGAACGGGGTATCTCCGGCATTAGTTCTATATCCCTGCTGCAGACATTTTTCGGGGCTGGTAAATGAACAATGTCACCTTCTAAAGCCTGTAGAAGATCCGCCCAGGCGATGACTTGTGGGTGCCAGCGAAAATCATTGACAAATATTACCTCCGCCTCTTCAGCCCCAATCCAAGCAAAAGAACCGGTCGCAGGGTTCAAATTCGTTGCCTCCCCGCTTCTAAATAAAAAAATTTCAGCCATTTCGCTCTCTAGAGCAGATGCCTCGCATGCCTATAACAGTTAATACGCGCGGGGCCTGGGAAGGAATGGGCTGCCAAAAAAAGCCAAAGGCCAGGGGTATCGCATGCCTTGTCAGGGTAACTTGTTATTTCTGCCTTAAAACTGTGCATCCTATGAGTGTTTTCAATCTCCTAAAAGCAAAAACACAGATATCTTTGAAAAACCAGAACCTACTAAAAACAGGAAGTTGTTATCAACATGTTTTAGGAAATAATTATACTGAACTCTGTTATCAATGTACCCTGACGAAATGATTTGGACGTACCTTGCGATGTGTAAAGACCGATTTTACCAACAGTATCACATTTTCCATTGCAGGATACAATATTTCACAGGGTCTTAAATGCAAATACAGGGTAGTTGTTATTTCCTCTCCCCAAGTCAACCTTAGACAATGGAGGACAGATGTCCTTGGGACAGTTGCTGGATTCCTTTCAAATTTGCGTGTTTTACTCTTCCCGGCATTATTATGACCCTTTACCTACAGCTCCACCTCCCCCCCTTCCCCCAGGCAATGTTGAAAAGATCTTAGCGAACATCGACACTTATTTTGCTTGTGTAACGTCTGTTCAACCCACCCAGTTCAACATTGTTTGGGGGGGAGGGGGGAATTACTGCGAAGTTTGCTGCTATTGCGTTTACTGTCCCAGCACTTTTAGCCCGCATTGTCTGAAAATCACTCCTCGCACAAAAGTAGCCCAAGCATTGTGAGGAGTGAAGAAAAGTTCATTATAACCTCGGAATGGAACTTCGCAAGGTAGTATGATATATTTGGTGCAATGATACAGGACATTTTCACTAAGTTTAAGCACGTGCGGGCGGACTCAAAATAGGCAGTTCGTGGGTGTGACGTAATCATTTTGCGTTCGAAAATGATTGTCGTTAAAGAAAACGCTTGGTATAGTTATAGCTCGTATCTTGCTAACTTTTCCGGTGGAACGCCTGCAAGTATAATGGTTTATACACAGGAAATAGTCCCTCAGAAGAAGGCTTTAGCGTGGTATCTACAAACATACGGCCGATACAAACATAACAATAGATTGCGTGACACCGAGTCGTGATTTACAAATGTTCAATTTACAATGCTCCCGTTCAGTTCTCGGCTACTTAAGTGGAAATTTCTCGGCTATGAAAACTGAGTCATCATCAGGCTGTGTCTAAACGGTAATGAACGTTTGTTCCTAATGCACTGTGGTTGTTGCTGCGTAAATAGTAAAGCCACCAAGCTATTTGCAACAGTTCTCGCCCTGAACAGCGAAGGAAATGTAATTAAATTAATCCTTTCAAACATCCCTTTAAGGCGAGAACTGTTGAAGAAATAGTGTAGTGATGTAAACCTCTCAACTAAAACATGCCCTTTACAATGAAAATATGACAAACACAACTGAAAGGCATATTTTGTGGCCGTGTGTACAACCAAAGCATCTACAAATTAGTTTGTGAGGGTGAGAACTGTAGGTGAGAACTGTAACACTTATTGAAACGTAAACGACCATTGAAAGTCACGCATCATGCCAATTACATGGCATGTACATCAATTGCTGTGATCTCTAACGGCGTTTTCTAAAATAAATTTGGCAAAATAAAAGCCACAGGGAAGCAATTCCTCTTGCTCGGCTTGTGGGATTTGCTTCCAAAAGTGAAAAAACGCCCATCGAGAATTCATCATTTCCGTATTTACGTGGTCGGCGGAGCCGGCTTTCACCAAAACAAGTGGCGCATCAGATGTCGCAAAGAACGGGGTATCTCCGGCATTAGTTCTATATCCCTGCTGCAGACATTTTTCGGGGCTGGTAAATGAACAATGTCACCTTCTAAAGCCTGTAGAAGATCCGCCCAGGCGATGACTTGTGGGTGCCAGCGAAAATCATTGACAAATATTACCTCCGCCTCTTCAGCCCCAATCCAAGCAAAAGAACCGGTCGCAGGGTTCAAATTCGTTGCCTCCCCGCTTCTAAATAAAAAAATTTCAGCCATTTCGCTCTCTAGAGCAGATGCCTCGCATGCCTATAACAGTTAATACGCGCGGGGCCTGGGAAGGAATGGGCTGCCAAAAAAAGCCAAAGGCCAGGGGTATCGCATGCCTTGTCAGGGTAACTTGTTATTTCTGCCTTAAAACTGTGCATCCTATGAGTGTTTTCAATCTCCTAAAAGCAAAAACACAGATATCTTTGAAAAACCAGAACCTACTAAAAACAGGAAGTTGTTATCAACATGTTTTAGGAAATAATTATACTGAACTCTGTTATCAATGTACCCTGACGAAATGATTTGGACGTACCTTGCGATGTGTAAAGACCGATTTTACCAACAGTATCACATTTTCCATTGCAGGATACAATATTTCACAGGGTCTTAAATGCAAATACAGGGTAGTTGTTATTTCCTCTCCCCAAGTCAACCTTAGACAATGGAGGACAGATGTCCTTGGGACAGTTGCTGGATTCCTTTCAAATTTGCGTGTTTTACTCTTCCCGGCATTATTATGACCCTTTACCTACAGCTCCACCTCCCCCCCTTCCCCCAGGCAATGTTGAAAAGATCTTAGCAAACATCGACACTTATTTTGCTTGTGTAACGTCTGTTCAACCCACCCAGTTCAACATTGTTTGGGGGGGAGGGGGGAATTACTGCGAAGTTTGCTGCTATTGCGTTTACTGTCCCAGCACTTTTAGCCCGCATTGTCTGAAAATCACTCCTCGCACAAAAGTAGCCCAAGCATTGTGAGGAGTGAAGAAAAGTTCATTATAACCTCGGAATGGAACTTCGCAAGGTAGTATGATATATTTGGTGCAATGATACAGGACATTTTCACTAAGTTTAAGCACGTGCGGGCGGACTCAAAATAGGCAGTTCGTGGGTGTGACGTAATCATTTTGCGTTCGAAAATGATTGTCGTTAAAGAAAACGCTTGGTATAGTTATAGCTCGTATCTTGCTAACTTTTCCGGTGGAACGCCTGCAAGTATAATGGTTTATACACAGGAAATAGTCCCTCAGAAGAAGGCTTTAGCGTGGTATCTACAAACATACGGCCGATACAAACATAACAATAGATTGCGTGACACCGAGTCGTGATTTACAAATGTTCAATTTACAATGCTCCCGTTCAGTTCTCGGCTACTTAAGTGGAAATTTCTCGGCTATGAAAACTGAGTCATCATCAGGCTGTGTCTAAACGGTAATGAACGTTTGTTCCTAATGCACTGTGGTTGTTGCTGCGTAAATAGTAAAGCCACCAAGCTATTTGCAACAGTTCTCGCCCTGAACAGCGAAGGAAATGTAATTAAATTAATCCTTTCAAACATCCCTTTAAGGCGAGAACTGTTGAAGAAATAGTGTAGTGATGTAAACCTCTCAACTAAAACATGCCCTTTACAATGAAAATATGACAAACACAACTGAAAGGCATATTTTGTGGCCGTGTGTACAACCAAAGCATCTACAAATTAGTTTGTGAGGGTGAGAACTGTAGGTGAGAACTGTAACACTTATTGAAACGTAAACGACCATTGAAAGTCACGCATCATGCCAATTACATGGCATGTACATCAATTGCTGTGATCTCTAACGGCGTTTTCTAAAATAAATTTGGCAAAATAAAAGCCACAGGGAAGCAATTCCTCTTGCTCGGCTTGTGGGATTTGCTTCCAAAAGTGAAAAAACGCCCATCGAGAATTCATCATTTCCGTATTTACGTGGTCGGCGGAGCCGGCTTTCACCAAAACAAGTGGCGCATCAGATGTCGCAAAGAACGGGGTATCTCCGGCATTAGTTCTATATCCCTGCTGCAGACATTTTTCGGGGCTGGTAAATGAACAATGTCACCTTCTAAAGCCTGTAGAAGATCCGCCCAGGCGATGACTTGTGGGTGCCAGCGAAAATCATTGACAAATATTACCTCCGCCTCTTCAGCCCCAATCCAAGCAAAAGAACCGGTCGCAGGGTTCAAATTCGTTGCCTCCCCGCTTCTAAATAAAAAAATTTCAGCCATTTCGCTCTCTAGAGCAGATGCCTCGCATGCCTATAACAGTTAATACGCGCGGGGCCTGGGAAGGAATGGGCTGCCAAAAAAAGCCAAAGGCCAGGGGTATCGCATGCCTTGTCAGGGTAACTTGTTATTTCTGCCTTAAAACTGTGCATCCTATGAGTGTTTTCAATCTCCTAAAAGCAAAAACACAGATATCTTTGAAAAACCAGAACCTACTAAAAACAGGAAGTTGTTATCAACATGTTTTAGGAAATAATTATACTGAACTCTGTTATCAATGTACCCTGACGAAATGATTTGGACGTACCTTGCGATGTGTAAAGACCGATTTTACCAACAGTATCACATTTTCCATTGCAGGATACAATATTTCACAGGGTCTTAAATGCAAATACAGGGTAGTTGTTATTTCCTCTCCCCAAGTCAACCTTAGACAATGGAGGACAGATGTCCTTGGGACAGTTGCTGGATTCCTTTCAAATTTGCGTGTTTTACTCTTCCCGGCATTATTATGACCCTTTACCTACAGCTCCACCTCCCCCCCTTCCCCCAGGCAATGTTGAAAAGATCTTAGCAAACATCGACACTTATTTTGCTTGTGTAACGTCTGTTCAACCCACCCAGTTCAACATTGTTTGGGGGGGAGGGGGGAATTACTGCGAAGTTTGCTGCTATTGCGTTTACTGTCCCAGCACTTTTAGCCCGCATTGTCTGAAAATCACTCCTCGCACAAAAGTAGCCCAAGCATTGTGAGGAGTGAAGAAAAGTTCATTATAACCTCGGAATGGAACTTCGCAAGGTAGTATGATATATTTGGTGCAATGATACAGGACATTTTCACTAAGTTTAAGCACGTGCGGGCGGACTCAAAATAGGCAGTTCGTGGGTGTGACGTAATCATTTTGCGTTCGAAAATGATTGTCGTTAAAGAAAACGCTTGGTATAGTTATAGCTCGTATCTTGCTAACTTTTCCGGTGGAACGCCTGCAAGTATAATGGTTTATACACAGGAAATAGTCCCTCAGAAGAAGGCTTTAGCGTGGTATCTACAAACATACGGCCGATACAAACATAACAATAGATTGCGTGACACCGAGTCGTGATTTACAAATGTTCAATTTACAATGCTCCCGTTCAGTTCTCGGCTACTTAAGTGGAAATTTCTCGGCTATGAAAACTGAGTCATCATCAGGCTGTGTCTAAACGGTAATGAACGTTTGTTCCTAATGCACTGTGGTTGTTGCTGCGTAAATAGTAAAGCCACCAAGCTATTTGCAACAGTTCTCGCCCTGAACAGCGAAGGAAATGTAATTAAATTAATCCTTTCAAACATCCCTTTAAGGCGAGAACTGTTGAAGAAATAGTGTAGTGATGTAAACCTCTCAACTAAAACATGCCCTTTACAATGAAAATATGACAAACACAACTGAAAGGCATATTTTGTGGCCGTGTGTACAACCAAAGCATCTACAAATTAGTTTGTGAGGGTGAGAACTGTAGGTGAGAACTGTAACACTTATTGAAACGTAAACGACCATTGAAAGTCACGCATCATGCCAATTACATGGCATGTACATCAATTGCTGTGATCTCTAACGGCGTTTTCTAAAATAAATTTGGCAAAATAAAAGCCACAGGGAAGCAATTCCTCTTGCTCGGCTTGTGGGATTTGCTTCCAAAAGTGAAAAAACGCCCATCGAGAATTCATCATTTCCGTATTTACGTGGTCGGCGGAGCCGGCTTTCACCAAAACAAGTGGCGCATCAGATGTCGCAAAGAACGGGGTATCTCCGGCATTAGTTCTATATCCCTGCTGCAGACATTTTTCGGGGCTGGTAAATGAACAATGTCACCTTCTAAAGCCTGTAGAAGATCCGCCCAGGCGATGACTTGTGGGTGCCAGCGAAAATCATTGACAAATATTACCTCCGCCTCTTCAGCCCCAATCCAAGCAAAAGAACCGGTCGCAGGGTTCAAATTCGTTGCCTCCCCGCTTCTAAATAAAAAAATTTCAGCCATTTCGCTCTCTAGAGCAGATGCCTCGCATGCCTATAACAGTTAATACGCGCGGGGCCTGGGAAGGAATGGGCTGCCAAAAAAAGCCAAAGGCCAGGGGTATCGCATGCCTTGTCAGGGTAACTTGTTATTTCTGCCTTAAAACTGTGCATCCTATGAGTGTTTTCAATCTCCTAAAAGCAAAAACACAGATATCTTTGAAAAACCAGAACCTACTAAAAACAGGAAGTTGTTATCAACATGTTTTAGGAAATAATTATACTGAACTCTGTTATCAATGTACCCTGACGAAATGATTTGGACGTACCTTGCGATGTGTAAAGACCGATTTTACCAACAGTATCACATTTTCCATTGCAGGATACAATATTTCACAGGGTCTTAAATGCAAATACAGGGTAGTTGTTATTTCCTCTCCCCAAGTCAACCTTAGACAATGGAGGACAGATGTCCTTGGGACAGTTGCTGGATTCCTTTCAAATTTGCGTGTTTTACTCTTCCCGGCATTATTATGACCCTTTACCTACAGCTCCACCTCCCCCCCTTCCCCCAGGCAATGTTGAAAAGATCTTAGCAAACATCGACACTTATTTTGCTTGTGTAACGTCTGTTCAACCCACCCAGTTCAACATTGTTTGGGGGGGAGGGGGGAATTACTGCGAAGTTTGCTGCTATTGCGTTTACTGTCCCAGCACTTTTAGCCCGCATTGTCTGAAAATCACTCCTCGCACAAAAGTAGCCCAAGCATTGTGAGGAGTGAAGAAAAGTTCATCATAACCTCGGAATGGAACTTCGCAAGGTAGTATGATATATTTGGTGCAATGATACAGGACATTTTCACTAAGTTTAAGCACGTGCGGGCGGACTCAACATAGGCAGTTCGTGAGTGTGACGTAATCATTTTGCGTTCGAAAATGATTGTCGTTAAAGAAAACGCTTGGTATAGTTATAGCTCGTATCTTGCTAACTTTTCCGGTGGAACGCCTGCAAGTATAATGGTTTATACACAGGAAATAGTCCCTCAGAAGAAGGCTTTAGCGTGGTATCTACGAACATACGGCCGATACAAACATAACAATAGATTGCGTGACACCGAGTCGTGATCTACAAATGTTCAATTTACAATGCTCCCGTTCAGTTCTCGGCTACTTAAGTGGAAATTTCTCGGCTATGAAAACTGAGTCATCATCAGGCTGTGTCTAAACGGTAATGAACGTTTGTTCCTAATGCACTGTGGTTGTTGCTGCGTAAATAGTAAAGCCACCAAGCTATTTGCAACAGTTCTCGCCCTGAACAGCGAAGGAAATGTAATTAAATTAATCCTTTCAAACATCCCTTTAAGGCGAGAACTGTTGAAGAAATGGTGTAGTGATGTAAACCTCTCAACTAAAACATGCCCTTTACAATGAAAATATGACAAACACAACTGAAAGGCATATTTTGTGGCCGTGTGTACAACCAAAGCATCTACAAATTAGTTTGTGAGGGTGAGAACTGTAGGTGAGAACTGTAACACTTATTGAAACGTAAACGACCATTGAAAGTCACGCATCATGCCAATTACATGGCATGTACATCAATTGCTGTGATCTCTAACGGCGTTTTCTAAAATAAATTTGGCAAAATAAAAGCCACAGGGAAGCAATTCCTCTTGCTCGGCTTGTGGGATTTGCTTCCAAAAGTGAAAAAACGCCCATCGAGAATTCATCATTTCCGTATTTACGTGGTCGGCGGAGCCGGCTTTCACCAAAACAAGTGGCGCATCAGATGTCGCAAAGAACGGGGTATCTCCGGCATTAGTTCTATATCCCTGCTGCAGACATTTTTCGGGGCTGGTAAATGAACAATGTCACCTTCTAAAGCCTGTAGAAGATCCGCCCAGGCGATGACTTGTGGGTGCCAGCGAAAATCATTGACAAATATTACCTCCGCCTCTTCAGCCCCAATCCAAGCAAAAGAACCGGTCGCAGGGTTCAAATTCGTTGCCTCCCCGCTTCTAAATAAAAAAATTTCAGCCATTTCGCTCTCTAGAGCAGATGCCTCGCATGCCTATAACAGTTAATACGCGCGGGGCCTGGGAAGGAATGGGCTGCCAAAAAAAGCCAAAGGCCAGGGGTATCGCATGCCTTGTCAGGGTAACTTGTTATTTCTGCCTTAAAACTGTGCATCCTATGAGTGTTTTCAATCTCCTAAAAGCAAAAACACAGATATCTTTGAAAAACCAGAACCTACTAAAAACAGGAAGTTGTTATCAACATGTTTTAGGAAATAATTATACTGAACTCTGTTATCAATGTACCCTGACGAAATGATTTGGACGTACCTTGCGATGTGTAAAGACCGATTTTACCAACAGTATCACATTTTCCATTGCAGGATACAATATTTCACAGGGTCTTAAATGCAAATACAGGGTAGTTGTTATTTCCTCTCCCCAAGTCAACCTCAGACAATGGAGGACAGATGTCCTTGGGACAGTTGCTGGATTCCTTTCAAATTTGCGTGTTTTACTCTTCCCGGCATTATTATGACCCTTTACCTACAGCTCCACCTCCCCCCCTTCCCCCAGGCAATGTTGAAAAGATCTTAGCGAACATCGACACTTATTTTGCTTGTGTAACGTCTGTTCAACCCACCCAGTTCAACATTGTTTGGGGGGGAGGGGGGAATTACTGCGAAGTTTGCTGCTATTGCGTTTACTGTCCCAGCACTTTTAGCCCGCATTGTCTGAAAATCACTCCTCGCACAAAAGTAGCCCAAGCATTGTGAGGAGTGAAGAAAAGTTCATTATAACCTCGGAATGGAACTTCGCAAGGTAGTATGATATATTTGGTGCAATGATACAGGACATTTTCACTAAGTTTAAGCACGTGCGGGCGGACTCAAAATAGGCAGTTCGTGGGTGTGACGTAATCATTTTGCGTTCGAAAATGATTGTCGTTAAAGAAAACGCTTGGTATAGTTATAGCTCGTATCTTGCTAACTTTTCCGGTGGAACGCCTGCAAGTATAATGGTTTATACACAGGAAATAGTCCCTCAGAAGAAGGCTTTAGCGTGGTATCTACAAACATACGGCCGATACAAACATAACAATAGATTGCGTGACACCGAGTCGTGATTTACAAATGTTCAATTTACAATGCTCCCGTTCAGTTCTCGGCTACTTAAGTGGAAATTTCTCGGCTATGAAAACTGAGTCATCATCAGGCTGTGTCTAAACGGTAATGAACGTTTGTTCCTAATGCACTGTGGTTGTTGCTGCGTAAATAGTAAAGCCACCAAGCTATTTGCAACAGTTCTCGCCCTGAACAGCGAAGGAAATGTAATTAAATTAATCCTTTCAAACATCCCTTTAAGGCGAGAACTGTTGAAGAAATAGTGTAGTGATGTAAACCTCTCAACTAAAACATGCCCTTTACAATGAAAATATGACAAACACAACTGAAAGGCATATTTTGTGGCCGTGTGTACAACCAAAGCATCTACAAATTAGTTTGTGAGGGTGAGAACTGTAGGTGAGAACTGTAACACTTATTGAAACGTAAACGACCATTGAAAGTCACGCATCATGCCAATTACATGGCATGTACATCAATTGCTGTGATCTCTAACGGCGTTTTCTAAAATAAATTTGGCAAAATAAAAGCCACAGGGAAGCAATTCCTCTTGCTCGGCTTGTGGGATTTGCTTCCAAAAGTGAAAAAACGCCCATCGAGAATTCATCATTTCCGTATTTACGTGGTCGGCGGAGCCGGCTTTCACCAAAACAAGTGGCGCATCAGATGTCGCAAAGAACGGGGTATCTCCGGCATTAGTTCTATATCCCTGCTGCAGACATTTTTCGGGGCTGGTAAATGAACAATGTCACCTTCTAAAGCCTGTAGAAGATCCGCCCAGGCGATGACTTGTGGGTGCCAGCGAAAATCATTGACAAATATTACCTCCGCCTCTTCAGCCCCAATCCAAGCAAAAGAACCGGTCGCAGGGTTCAAATTCGTTGCCTCCCCGCTTCTAAATAAAAAAATTTCAGCCATTTCGCTCTCTAGAGCAGATGCCTCGCATGCCTATAACAGTTAATACGCGCGGGGCCTGGGAAGGAATGGGCTGCCAAAAAAAGCCAAAGGCCAGGGGTATCGCATGCCTTGTCAGGGTAACTTGTTATTTCTGCCTTAAAACTGTGCATCCTATGAGTGTTTTCAATCTCCTAAAAGCAAAAACACAGATATCTTTGAAAAACCAGAACCTACTAAAAACAGGAAGTTGTTATCAACATGTTTTAGGAAATAATTATACTGAACTCTGTTATCAATGTACCCTGACGAAATGATTTGGACGTACCTTGCGATGTGTAAAGACCGATTTTACCAACAGTATCACATTTTCCATTGCAGGATACAATATTTCACAGGGTCTTAAATGCAAATACAGGGTAGTTGTTATTTCCTCTCCCCAAGTCAACCTTAGACAATGGAGGACAGATGTCCTTGGGACAGTTGCTGGATTCCTTTCAAATTTGCGTGTTTTACTCTTCCCGGCATTATTATGACCCTTTACCTACAGCTCCACCTCCCCCCCTTCCCCCAGGCAATGTTGAAAAGATCTTAGCAAACATCGACACTTATTTTGCTTGTGTAACGTCTGTTCAACCCACCCAGTTCAACATTGTTTGGGGGGGAGGGGGGAATTACTGCGAAGTTTGCTGCTATTGCGTTTACTGTCCCAGCACTTTTAGCCCGCATTGTCTGAAAATCACTCCTCGCACAAAAGTAGCCCAAGCATTGTGAGGAGTGAAGAAAAGTTCATTATAACCTCGGAATGGAACTTCGCAAGGTAGTATGATATATTTGGTGCAATGATACAGGACATTTTCACTAAGTTTAAGCACGTGCGGGCGGACTCAAAATAGGCAGTTCGTGGGTGTGACGTAATCATTTTGCGTTCGAAAATGATTGTCGTTAAAGAAAACGCTTGGTATAGTTATAGCTCGTATCTTGCTAACTTTTCCGGTGGAACGCCTGCAAGTATAATGGTTTATACACAGGAAATAGTCCCTCAGAAGAAGGCTTTAGCGTGGTATCTACAAACATACGGCCGATACAAACATAACAATAGATTGCGTGACACCGAGTCGTGATTTACAAATGTTCAATTTACAATGCTCCCGTTCAGTTCTCGGCTACTTAAGTGGAAATTTCTCGGCTATGAAAACTGAGTCATCATCAGGCTGTGTCTAAACGGTAATGAACGTTTGTTCCTAATGCACTGTGGTTGTTGCTGCGTAAATAGTAAAGCCACCAAGCTATTTGCAACAGTTCTCGCCCTGAACAGCGAAGGAAATGTAATTAAATTAATCCTTTCAAACATCCCTTTAAGGCGAGAACTGTTGAAGAAATAGTGTAGTGATGTAAACCTCTCAACTAAAACATGCCCTTTACAATGAAAATATGACAAACACAACTGAAAGGCATATTTTGTGGCCGTGTGTACAACCAAAGCATCTACAAATTAGTTTGTGAGGGTGAGAACTGTAGGTGAGAACTGTAACACTTATTGAAACGTAAACGACCATTGAAAGTCACGCATCATGCCAATTACATGGCATGTACATCAATTGCTGTGATCTCTAACGGCGTTTTCTAAAATAAATTTGGCAAAATAAAAGCCACAGGGAAGCAATTCCTCTTGCTCGGCTTGTGGGATTTGCTTCCAAAAGTGAAAAAACGCCCATCGAGAATTCATCATTTCCGTATTTACGTGGTCGGCGGAGCCGGCTTTCACCAAAACAAGTGGCGCATCAGATGTCGCAAAGAACGGGGTATCTCCGGCATTAGTTCTATATCCCTGCTGCAGACATTTTTCGGGGCTGGTAAATGAACAATGTCACCTTCTAAAGCCTGTAGAAGATCCGCCCAGGCGATGACTTGTGGGTGCCAGCGAAAATCATTGACAAATATTACCTCCGCCTCTTCAGCCCCAATCCAAGCAAAAGAACCGGTCGCAGGGTTCAAATTCGTTGCCTCCCCGCTTCTAAATAAAAAAATTTCAGCCATTTCGCTCTCTAGAGCAGATGCCTCGCATGCCTATAACAGTTAATACGCGCGGGGCCTGGGAAGGAATGGGCTGCCAAAAAAAGCCAAAGGCCAGGGGTATCGCATGCCTTGTCAGGGTAACTTGTTATTTCTGCCTTAAAACTGTGCATCC
The DNA here is from genome assembly GCF_977016875.1 of Pavona decussata. Lineage (NCBI taxonomy): Eukaryota > Metazoa > Cnidaria > Anthozoa > Scleractinia > Agariciidae > Pavona > Pavona decussata. The sequence goes on from NW_028145697.1 coordinate 199,743, forward strand.
TATGAGTGTTTTCAATCTCCTAAAAGCAAAAACACAGATATCTTTGAAAAACCAGAACCTACTAAAAACAGGAAGTTGTTATCAACATGTTTTAGGAAATAATTATACTGAACTCTGTTATCAATGTACCCTGACGAAATGATTTGGACGTACCTTGCGATGTGTAAAGACCGATTTTACCAACAGTATCACATTTTCCATTGCAGGATACAATATTTCACAGGGTCTTAAATGCAAATACAGGGTAGTTGTTATTTCCTCTCCCCAAGTCAACCTTAGACAATGGAGGACAGATGTCCTTGGGACAGTTGCTGGATTCCTTTCAAATTTGCGTGTTTTACTCTTCCCGGCATTATTATGACCCTTTACCTACAGCTCCACCTCCCCCCCTTCCCCCAGGCAATGTTGAAAAGATCTTAGCAAACATCGACACTTATTTTGCTTGTGTAACGTCTGTTCAACCCACCCAGTTCAACATTGTTTGGGGGGGAGGGGGGAATTACTGCGAAGTTTGCTGCTATTGCGTTTACTGTCCCAGCACTTTTAGCCCGCATTGTCTGAAAATCACTCCTCGCACAAAAGTAGCCCAAGCATTGTGAGGAGTGAAGAAAAGTTCATTATAACCTCGGAATGGAACTTCGCAAGGTAGTATGATATATTTGGTGCAATGATACAGGACATTTTCACTAAGTTTAAGCACGTGCGGGCGGACTCAAAATAGGCAGTTCGTGGGTGTGACGTAATCATTTTGCGTTCGAAAATGATTGTCGTTAAAGAAAACGCTTGGTATAGTTATAGCTCGTATCTTGCTAACTTTTCCGGTGGAACGCCTGCAAGTATAATGGTTTATACACAGGAAATAGTCCCTCAGAAGAAGGCTTTAGCGTGGTATCTACAAACATACGGCCGATACAAACATAACAATAGATTGCGTGACACCGAGTCGTGATTTACAAATGTTCAATTTACAATGCTCCCGTTCAGTTCTCGGCTACTTAAGTGGAAATTTCTCGGCTATGAAAACTGAGTCATCATCAGGCTGTGTCTAAACGGTAATGAACGTTTGTTCCTAATGCACTGTGGTTGTTGCTGCGTAAATAGTAAAGCCACCAAGCTATTTGCAACAGTTCTCGCCCTGAACAGCGAAGGAAATGTAATTAAATTAATCCTTTCAAACATCCCTTTAAGGCGAGAACTGTTGAAGAAATAGTGTAGTGATGTAAACCTCTCAACTAAAACATGCCCTTTACAATGAAAATATGACAAACACAACTGAAAGGCATATTTTGTGGCCGTGTGTACAACCAAAGCATCTACAAATTAGTTTGTGAGGGTGAGAACTGTAGGTGAGAACTGTAACACTTATTGAAACGTAAACGACCATTGAAAGTCACGCATCATGCCAATTACATGGCATGTACATCAATTGCTGTGATCTCTAACGGCGTTTTCTAAAATAAATTTGGCAAAATAAAAGCCACAGGGAAGCAATTCCTCTTGCTCGGCTTGTGGGATTTGCTTCCAAAAGTGAAAAAACGCCCATCGAGAATTCATCATTTCCGTATTTACGTGGTCGGCGGAGCCGGCTTTCACCAAAACAAGTGGCGCATCAGATGTCGCAAAGAACGGGGTATCTCCGGCATTAGTTCTATATCCCTGCTGCAGACATTTTTCGGGGCTGGTAAATGAACAATGTCACCTTCTAAAGCCTGTAGAAGATCCGCCCAGGCGATGACTTGTGGGTGCCAGCGAAAATCATTGACAAATATTACCTCCGCCTCTTCAGCCCCAATCCAAGCAAAAGAACCGGTCGCAGGGTTCAAATTCGTTGCCTCCCCGCTTCTAAATAAAAAAATTTCAGCCATTTCGCTCTCTAGAGCAGATGCCTCGCATGCCTATAACAGTTAATACGCGCGGGGCCTGGGAAGGAATGGGCTGCCAAAAAAAGCCAAAGGCCAGGGGTATCGCATGCCTTGTCAGGGTAACTTGTTATTTCTGCCTTAAAACTGTGCATCCTATGAGTGTTTTCAATCTCCTAAAAGCAAAAACACAGATATCTTTGAAAAACCAGAACCTACTAAAAACAGGAAGTTGTTATCAACATGTTTTAGGAAATAATTATACTGAACTCTGTTATCAATGTACCCTGACGAAATGATTTGGACGTACCTTGCGATGTGTAAAGACCGATTTTACCAACAGTATCACATTTTCCATTGCAGGATACAATATTTCACAGGGTCTTAAATGCAAATACAGGGTAGTTGTTATTTCCTCTCCCCAAGTCAACCTTAGACAATGGAGGACAGATGTCCTTGGGACAGTTGCTGGATTCCTTTCAAATTTGCGTGTTTTACTCTTCCCGGCATTATTATGACCCTTTACCTACAGCTCCACCTCCCCCCCTTCCCCCAGGCAATGTTGAAAAGATCTTAGCAAACATCGACACTTATTTTGCTTGTGTAACGTCTGTTCAACCCACCCAGTTCAACATTGTTTGGGGGGGAGGGGGGAATTACTGCGAAGTTTGCTGCTATTGCGTTTACTGTCCCAGCACTTTTAGCCCGCATTGTCTGAAAATCACTCCTCGCACAAAAGTAGCCCAAGCATTGTGAGGAGTGAAGAAAAGTTCATCATAACCTCGGAATGGAACTTCGCAAGGTAGTATGATATATTTGGTGCAATGATACAGGACATTTTCACTAAGTTTAAGCACGTGCGGGCGGACTCAACATAGGCAGTTCGTGAGTGTGACGTAATCATTTTGCGTTCGAAAATGATTGTCGTTAAAGAAAACGCTTGGTATAGTTATAGCTCGTATCTTGCTAACTTTTCCGGTGGAACGCCTGCAAGTATAATGGTTTATACACAGGAAATAGTCCCTCAGAAGAAGGCTTTAGCGTGGTATCTACGAACATACGGCCGATACAAACATAACAATAGATTGCGTGACACCGAGTCGTGATCTACAAATGTTCAATTTACAATGCTCCCGTTCAGTTCTCGGCTACTTAAGTGGAAATTTCTCGGCTATGAAAACTGAGTCATCATCAGGCTGTGTCTAAACGGTAATGAACGTTTGTTCCTAATGCACTGTGGTTGTTGCTGCGTAAATAGTAAAGCCACCAAGCTATTTGCAACAGTTCTCGCCCTGAACAGCGAAGGAAATGTAATTAAATTAATCCTTTCAAACATCCCTTTAAGGCGAGAACTGTTGAAGAAATGGTGTAGTGATGTAAACCTCTCAACTAAAACATGCCCTTTACAATGAAAATATGACAAACACAACTGAAAGGCATATTTTGTGGCCGTGTGTACAACCAAAGCATCTACAAATTAGTTTGTGAGGGTGAGAACTGTAGGTGAGAACTGTAACACTTATTGAAACGTAAACGACCATTGAAAGTCACGCATCATGCCAATTACATGGCATGTACATCAATTGCTGTGATCTCTAACGGCGTTTTCTAAAATAAATTTGGCAAAATAAAAGCCACAGGGAAGCAATTCCTCTTGCTCGGCTTGTGGGATTTGCTTCCAAAAGTGAAAAAACGCCCATCGAGAATTCATCATTTCCGTATTTACGTGGTCGGCGGAGCCGGCTTTCACCAAAACAAGTGGCGCATCAGATGTCGCAAAGAACGGGGTATCTCCGGCATTAGTTCTATATCCCTGCTGCAGACATTTTTCGGGGCTGGTAAATGAACAATGTCACCTTCTAAAGCCTGTAGAAGATCCGCCCAGGCGATGACTTGTGGGTGCCAGCGAAAATCATTGACAAATATTACCTCCGCCTCTTCAGCCCCAATCCAAGCAAAAGAACCGGTCGCAGGGTTCAAATTCGTTGCCTCCCCGCTTCTAAATAAAAAAATTTCAGCCATTTCGCTCTCTAGAGCAGATGCCTCGCATGCCTATAACAGTTAATACGCGCGGGGCCTGGGAAGGAATGGGCTGCCAAAAAAAGCCAAAGGCCAGGGGTATCGCATGCCTTGTCAGGGTAACTTGTTATTTCTGCCTTAAAACTGTGCATCCTATGAGTGTTTTCAATCTCCTAAAAGCAAAAACACAGATATCTTTGAAAAACCAGAACCTACTAAAAACAGGAAGTTGTTATCAACATGTTTTAGGAAATAATTATACTGAACTCTGTTATCAATGTACCCTGACGAAATGATTTGGACGTACCTTGCGATGTGTAAAGACCGATTTTACCAACAGTATCACATTTTCCATTGCAGGATACAATATTTCACAGGGTCTTAAATGCAAATACAGGGTAGTTGTTATTTCCTCTCCCCAAGTCAACCTCAGACAATGGAGGACAGATGTCCTTGGGACAGTTGCTGGATTCCTTTCAAATTTGCGTGTTTTACTCTCCCCGGCATTATTATGACCCTTTACCTACAGCTCCACCTCCCCCCCCTTCCCCCAGGCAATGTTGAAAAGATCTTAGCAAACATCGACACTTATTTTGCTTGTGTAACGTCTGTTCAACCCACCCAGTTCAACATTGTTTGGGGGGGAGGGGGGAATTACTGCGAAGTTTGCTGCTATTGCGTTTACTGTCCCAGCACTTTTAGCCCGCATTGTCTGAAAATCACTCCTCGCACAAAAGTAGCCCAAGCATTGTGAGGAGTGAAGAAAAGTTCATCATAACCTCGGAATGGAACTTCGCAAGGTAGTATGATATATTTGGTGCAATGATACAGGACATTTTCACTAAGTTTAAGCACGTGCGGGCGGACTCAACATAGGCAGTTCGTGAGTGTGACGTAATCATTTTGCGTTCGAAAATGATTGTCGTTAAAGAAAACGCTTGGTATAGTTATAGCTCGTATCTTGCTAACTTTTCCGGTGGAACGCCTGCAAGTATAATGGTTTATACACAGGAAATAGTCCCTCAGAAGAAGGCTTTAGCGTGGTATCTACGAACATACGGCCGATACAAACATAACAATAGATTGCGTGACACCGAGTCGTGATCTACAAATGTTCAATTTACAATGCTCCCGTTCAGTTCTCGGCTACTTAAGTGGAAATTTCTCGGCTATGAAAACTGAGTCATCATCAGGCTGTGTCTAAACGGTAATGAACGTTTGTTCCTAATGCACTGTGGTTGTTGCTGCGTAAATAGTAAAGCCACCAAGCTATTTGCAACAGTTCTCGCCCTGAACAGCGAAGGAAATGTAATTAAATTAATCCTTTCAAACATCCCTTTAAGGCGAGAACTGTTGAAGAAATGGTGTAGTGATGTAAACCTCTCAACTAAAACATGCCCTTTACAATGAAAATATGACAAACACAACTGAAAGGCATATTTTGTGGCCGTGTGTACAACCAAAGCATCTACAAATTAGTTTGTGAGGGTGAGAACTGTAGGTGAGAACTGTAACACTTATTGAAACGTAAACGACCATTGAAAGTCACGCATCATGCCAATTACATGGCATGTACATCAATTGCTGTGATCTCTAACGGCGTTTTCTAAAATAAATTTGGCAAAATAAAAGCCACAGGGAAGCAATTCCTCTTGCTCGGCTTGTGGGATTTGCTTCCAAAAGTGAAAAAACGCCCATCGAGAATTCATCATTTCCGTATTTACGTGGTCGGCGGAGCCGGCTTTCACCAAAACAAGTGGCGCATCAGATGTCGCAAAGAACGGGGTATCTCCGGCATTAGTTCTATATCCCTGCTGCAGACATTTTTCGGGGCTGGTAAATGAACAATGTCACCTTCTAAAGCCTGTAGAAGATCCGCCCAGGCGATGACTTGTGGGTGCCAGCGAAAATCATTGACAAATATTACCTCCGCCTCTTCAGCCCCAATCCAAGCAAAAGAACCGGTCGCAGGGTTCAAATTCGTTGCCTCCCCGCTTCTAAATAAAAAAATTTCAGCCATTTCGCTCTCTAGAGCAGATGCCTCGCATGCCTATAACAGTTAATACGCGCGGGGCCTGGGAAGGAATGGGCTGCCAAAAAAAGCCAAAGGCCAGGGGTATCGCATGCCTTGTCAGGGTAACTTGTTATTTCTGCCTTAAAACTGTGCATCCTATGAGTGTTTTCAATCTCCTAAAAGCAAAAACACAGATATCTTTGAAAAACCAGAACCTACTAAAAACAGGAAGTTGTTATCAACATGTTTTAGGAAATAATTATACTGAACTCTGTTATCAATGTACCCTGACGAAATGATTTGGACGTACCTTGCGATGTGTAAAGACCGATTTTACCAACAGTATCACATTTTCCATTGCAGGATACAATATTTCACAGGGTCTTAAATGCAAATACAGGGTAGTTGTTATTTCCTCTCCCCAAGTCAACCTCAGACAATGGAGGACAGATGTCCTTGGGACAGTTGCTGGATTCCTTTCAAATTTGCGTGTTTTACTCTCCCCGGCATTATTATGACCCTTTACCTACAGCTCCACCTCCCCCCCCTTCCCCCAGGCAATGTTGAAAAGATCTTAGCGAACATCGACACTTATTTTGCTTGTGTAACGTCTGTTCAACCCACCCAGTTCAACATTGTTTGGGGGGGAGGGGGGAATTACTGCGAAGTTTGCTGCTATTGCGTTTACTGTCCCAGCACTTTTAGCCCGCATTGTCTGAAAATCACTCCTCGCACAAAAGTAGCCCAAGCATTGTGAGGAGTGAAGAAAAGTTCATTATAACCTCGGAATGGAACTTCGCAAGGTAGTATGATATATTTGGTGCAATGATACAGGACATTTTCACTAAGTTTAAGCACGTGCGGGCGGACTCAACATAGGCAGTTCGTGAGTGTGACGTAATCATTTTGCGTTCCGAAAATGATTGTCGTTAAAGAAAACGCTTGGTATAGTTATAGCTCGTATCTTGCTAACTTTTCCGGTGGAACGCCTGCAAGTATAATGGTTTATACAGAGGAAATAGTCCCTCAGAAGAAGGCTTTAGCGTGGTATCTACGAACATACGGCCGATACAAACATAACAATAGATTGCGTGACACCGAGTCGTGATCTACAAATGTTCAATTTACAATGCTCCCGTTCAGTTCTCGGCTACTTAAGTGGAAATTTCTCGGCTATGAAAACTGAGTCATCATCAGGCTGTGTCTAAACGGTAATGAACGTTTGTTCCTAATGCACTGTGGTTGTTGCTGCGTAAATAGTAAAGCCACCAAGCTATTTGCAACAGTTCTCGCCCTGAACAGCGAAGGAAATGTAATTAAATTAATCCTTTCAAACATCCCTTTAAGGCGAGAACTGTTGAAGAAATAGTGTAGTGATGTAAACCTCTCAACTAAAACATGCCCTTTACAATGAAAATATGACAAACACAACTGAAAGGCATATTTTGTGGCCGTGTGTACAACCAAAGCATCTACAAATTAGTTTGTGAGGGTGAGAACTGTAGGTGAGAACTGTAACACTTATTGAAACGTAAACGACCATTGAAAGTCACGCATCATGCCAATTACATGGCATGTACATCAATTGCTGTGATCTCTAACGGCGTTTTCTAAAATAAATTTGGCAAAATAAAAGCCACATGGAAGCAATTCCTCTTGCTCGGCTTGTGGGATTTGCTTCCAAAAGTGAAAAAACGCCCATCGAGAATTCATCATTTCCGTATTTACGTGGTCGGCGGAGCCGGCTTTCACCAAAACAAGTGGCGCATCAGATGTCGCAAAGAACGGGGTATCTCCGGCATTAGTTCTATATCCCTGCTGCAGACATTTTTCGGGGCTGGTAAATGAACAATGTCGCCTTCTAAAGCCTGTAGAAGATCCGCCCAGGCGATGACTTGTGGGTGCCAGCGAAAATCATTGACAAATATTACCTCCGCCTCTTCAGCCCCAATCCAAGCAAAAGAACCGGTCGCAGGGTTCAAATTCGTTGCCTCCCCGCTTCTAAATAAAAAAAAATTCAGCCATTTCGCTCTCTAGAGCAGATGCCTCGCATGCCTATAACAGTTAATACGCGCGGGGCCTGGGAAGGAATGGGCTGCCAAAAAAAGCCAAAGGCCAGGGGTATCGCATGCCTTGTCAGGGTAACTTGTTATTTTTGCCTTAAAACTGTGCATCCTATGAGTGTTTTCAATCTCCTAAAAGCAAAAACACAGATATCTTTGAAAAACCAGAACCTACTAAAAACAGGAAGTTGTTATCAACATGTTTTAGGAAATAATTATACTGAACTCTGTTATCAATGTACCCTGACGAAATGATTTGGACGTACCTTGCGATGTGTAAAGACCGATTTTACCAACAGTATCACATTTTCCATTGCAGGATACAATATTTCACAGGGTCTTAAATGCAAATACAGGGTAGTTGTTATTTCCTCTCCCCAAGTCAACCTCAGACAATGGAGGACAGATGTCCTTGGGACAGTTGCTGGATTCCTTTCAAATTTGCGTGTTTTACTCTCCCCGGCATTATTATGACCCTTTACCTACAGCTCCATCTCCCCCCCCTTCCCCCAGGCAATGTTGAAAAGATCTTAGCGAACATCGACACTTATTTTGCTTGTGTAACGTCTGTTCAACCCACCCAGTTCAACATTGTTTGGGGGGGAGGGGGGAATTACTGCGAAGTTTGCTGCTATTGCGTTTACTGTCCCAGCACTTTTAGCCCGCATTGTCTGAAAATCACTCCTCGCACAAAAGTAGCCCAAGCATTGTGAGGAGTGAAGAAAAGTTCATTATAACCTCGGAATGGAACTTCGCAAGGTAGTATGATATATTTGGTGCAATGATACAGGACATTTTCACTAAGTTTAAGCACGTGCGGGCGGACTCAACATAGGCAGTTCGTGAGTGTGACGTAATCATTTTGCGTTCCGAAAATGATTGTCGTTAAAGAAAACGCTTGGTATAGTTATAGCTCGTATCTTGCTAACTTTTCCGGTGGAACGCCTGCAAGTATAATGGTTTATACAGAGGAAATAGTCCCTCAGAAGAAGGCTTTAGCGTGGTATCTACGAACATACGGCCGATACAAACATAACAATAGATTGCGTGACACCGAGTCGTGATCTACAAATGTTCAATTTACAATGCTCCCGTTCAGTTCTCGGCTACTTAAGTGGAAATTTCTCGGCTATGAAAACTGAGTCATCATCAGGCTGTGTCTAAACGGTAATGAACGTTTGTTCCTAATGCACTGTGGTTGTTGCTGCGTAAATAGTAAAGCCACCAAGCTATTTGCAACAGTTCTCGCCCTGAACAGCGAAGGAAATGTAATTAAATTAATCCTTTCAAACATCCCTTTAAGGCGAGAACTGTTGAAGAAATAGTGTAGTGATGTAAACCTCTCAACTAAAACATGCCCTTTACAATGAAAATATGACAAACACAACTGAAAGGCATATTTTGTGGCCGTGTGTACAACCAAAGCATCTACAAATTAGTTTGTGAGGGTGAGAACTGTAGGTGAGAACTGTAACACTTATTGAAACGTAAACGACCATTGAAAGTCACGCATCATGCCAATTACATGGCATGTACATCAATTGCTGTGATCTCTAACGGCGTTTTCTAAAATAAATTTGGCAAAATAAAAGCCACATGGAAGCAATTCCTCTTGCTCGGCTTGTGGGATTTGCTTCCAAAAGTGAAAAAACGCCCATCGAGAATTCATCATTTCCGTATTTACGTGGTCGGCGGAGCCGGCTTTCACCAAAACAAGTGGCGCATCAGATGTCGCAAAGAACGGGGTATCTCCGGCATTAGTTCTATATCCCTGCTGCAGACATTTTTCGGGGCTGGTAAATGAACAATGTCGCCTTCTAAAGCCTGTAGAAGATCCGCCCAGGCGATGACTTGTGGGTGCCAGCGAAAATCATTGACAAATATTACCTCCGCCTCTTCAGCCCCAATCCAAGCAAAAGAACCGGTCGCAGGGTTCAAATTCGTTGCCTCCCCGCTTCTAAATAAAAAAAAATTCAGCCATTTCGCTCTCTAGAGCAGATGCCTCGCATGCCTATAACAGTTAATACGCGCGGGGCCTGGGAAGGAATGGGCTGCCAAAAAAAGCCAAAGGCCAGGGGTATCGCATGCCTTGTCAGGGTAACTTGTTATTTTTGCCTTAAAACTGTGCATCCTATGAGTGTTTTCAATCTCCTAAAAGCAAAAACACAGATATCTTTGAAAAACCAGAACCTACTAAAAACAGGAAGTTGTTATCAACATGTTTTAGGAAATAATTATACTGAACTCTGTTATCAATGTACCCTGACGAAATGATTTGGACGTACCTTGCGATGTGTAAAGACCGATTTTACCAACAGTATCACATTTTCCATTGCAGGATACAATATTTCACAGGGTCTTAAATGCAAATACAGGGTAGTTGTTATTTCCTCTCCCCAAGTCAACCTCAGACAATGGAGGACAGATGTCCTTGGGACAGTTGCTGGATTCCTTTCAAATTTGCGTGTTTTACTCTCCCCGGCATTATTATGACCCTTTACCTACAGCTCCATCTCCCCCCCCTTCCCCCAGGCAATGTTGAAAAGATCTTAGCGAACATCGACACTTATTTTGCTTGTGTAACGTCTGTTCAACCCACCCAGTTCAACATTGTTTGGGGGGGAGGGGGGAATTACTGCGAAGTTTGCTGCTATTGCGTTTACTGTCCCAGCACTTTTAGCCCGCATTGTCTGAAAATCACTCCTCGCACAAAAGTAGCCCAAGCATTGTGAGGAGTGAAGAAAAGTTCATTATAACCTCGGAATGGAACTTCGCAAGGTAGTATGATATATTTGGTGCAATGATACAGGACATTTTCACTAAGTTTAAGCACGTGCGGGCGGACTCAACATAGGCAGTTCGTGAGTGTGACGTAATCATTTTGCGTTCCGAAAATGATTGTCGTTAAAGAAAACGCTTGGTATAGTTATAGCTCGTATCTTGCTAACTTTTCCGGTGGAACGCCTGCAAGTATAATGGTTTATACAGAGGAAATAGTCCCTCAGAAGAAGGCTTTAGCGTGGTATCTACGAACATACGGCCGATACAAACATAACAATAGATTGCGTGACACCGAGTCGTGATCTACAAATGTTCAATTTACAATGCTCCCGTTCAGTTCTCGGCTACTTAAGTGGAAATTTCTCGGCTATGAAAACTGAGTCATCATCAGGCTGTGTCTAAACGGTAATGAACGTTTGTTCCTAATGCACTGTGGTTGTTGCTGCGTAAATAGTAAAGCCACCAAGCTATTTGCAACAGTTCTCGCCCTGAACAGCGAAGGAAATGTAATTAAATTAATCCTTTCAAACATCCCTTTAAGGCGAGAACTGTTGAAGAAATAGTGTAGTGATGTAAACCTCTCAACTAAAACATGCCCTTTACAATGAAAATATGACAAACACAACTGAAAGGCATATTTTGTGGCCGTGTGTACAACCAAAGCATCTACAAATTAGTTTGTGAGGGTGAGAACTGTAGGTGAGAACTGTAACACTTATTGAAACGTAAACGACCATTGAAAGTCACGCATCATGCCAATTACATGGCATGTACATCAATTGCTGTGATCTCTAACGGCGTTTTCTAAAATAAATTTGGCAAAATAAAAGCCACATGGAAGCAATTCCTCTTGCTCGGCTTGTGGGATTTGCTTCCAAAAGTGAAAAAACGCCCATCGAGAATTCATCATTTCCGTATTTACGTGGTCGGCGGAGCCGGCTTTCACCAAAACAAGTGGCGCATCAGATGTCGCAAAGAACGGGGTATCTCCGGCATTAGTTCTATATCCCTGCTGCAGACATTTTTCGGGGCTGGTAAATGAACAATGTCGCCTTCTAAAGCCTGTAGAAGATCCGCCCAGGCGATGACTTGTGGGTGCCAGCGAAAATCATTGACAAATATTACCTCCGCCTCTTCAGCCCCAATCCAAGCAAAAGAACCGGTCGCAGGGTTCAAATTCGTTGCCTCCCCGCTTCTAAATAAAAAAAAATTCAGCCATTTCGCTCTCTAGAGCAGATGCCTCGCATGCCTATAACAGTTAATACGCGCGGGGCCTGGGAAGGAATGGGCTGCCAAAAAAAGCCAAAGGCCAGGGGTATCGCATGCCTTGTCAGGGTAACTTGTTATTTTTGCCTTAAAACTGTGCATCCTATGAGTGTTTTCAATCTCCTAAAAGCAAAAACACAGATATCTTTGAAAAACCAGAACCTACTAAAAACAGGAAGTTGTTATCAACATGTTTTAGGAAATAATTATACTGAACTCTGTTATCAATGTACCCTGACGAAATGATTTGGACGTACCTTGCGATGTGTAAAGACCGATTTTACCAACAGTATCACATTTTCCATTGCAGGATACAATATTTCACAGGGTCTTAAATGCAAATACAGGGTAGTTGTTATTTCCTCTCCCCAAGTCAACCTCAGACAATGGAGGACAGATGTCCTTGGGACAGTTGCTGGATTCCTTTCAAATTTGCGTGTTTTACTCTCCCCGGCATTATTATGACCCTTTACCTACAGCTCCATCTCCCCCCCCTTCCCCCAGGCAATGTTGAAAAGATCTTAGCGAACATCGACACTTATTTTGCTTGTGTAACGTCTGTTCAACCCACCCAGTTCAACATTGTTTGGGGGGGAGGGGGGAATTACTGCGAAGTTTGCTGCTATTGCGTTTACTGTCCCAGCACTTTTAGCCCGCATTGTCTGAAAATCACTCCTCGCACAAAAGTAGCCCAAGCATTGTGAGGAGTGAAGAAAAGTTCATTATAACCTCGGAATGGAACTTCGCAAGGTAGTATGATATATTTGGTGCAATGATACAGGACATTTTCACTAAGTTTAAGCACGTGCGGGCGGACTCAACATAGGCAGTTCGTGAGTGTGACGTAATCATTTTGCGTTCCGAAAATGATTGTCGTTAAAGAAAACGCTTGGTATAGTTATAGCTCGTATCTTGCTAACTTTTCCGGTGGAACGCCTGCAAGTATAATGGTTTATACAGAGGAAATAGTCCCTCAGAAGAAGGCTTTAGCGTGGTATCTACGAACATACGGCCGATACAAACATAACAATAGATTGCGTGACACCGAGTCGTGATCTACAAATGTTCAATTTACAATGCTCCCGTTCAGTTCTCGGCTACTTAAGTGGAAATTTCTCGGCTATGAAAACTGAGTCATCATCAGGCTGTGTCTAAACGGTAATGAACGTTTGTTCCTAATGCACTGTGGTTGTTGCTGCGTAAATAGTAAAGCCACCAAGCTATTTGCAACAGTTCTCGCCCTGAACAGCGAAGGAAATGTAATTAAATTAATCCTTTCAAACATCCCTTTAAGGCGAGAACTGTTGAAGAAATAGTGTAGTGATGTAAACCTCTCAACTAAAACATGCCCTTTACAATGAAAATATGACAAACACAACTGAAAGGCATATTTTGTGGCCGTGTGTACAACCAAAGCATCTACAAATTAGTTTGTGAGGGTGAGAACTGTAGGTGAGAACTGTAACACTTATTGAAACGTAAACGACCATTGAAAGTCACGCATCATGCCAATTACATGGCATGTACATCAATTGCTGTGATCTCTAACGGCGTTTTCTAAAATAAATTTGGCAAAATAAAAGCCACATGGAAGCAATTCCTCTTGCTCGGCTTGTGGGATTTGCTTCCAAAAGTGAAAAAACGCCCATCGAGAATTCATCATTTCCGTATTTACGTGGTCGGCGGAGCCGGCTTTCACCAAAACAAGTGGCGCATCAGATGTCGCAAAGAACGGGGTATCTCCGGCATTAGTTCTATATCCCTGCTGCAGACATTTTTCGGGGCTGGTAAATGAACAATGACGCCTTCTAAAGCCTGTAGAAGATCCGCCCAGGCGATGACTTGTGGGTGCCAGCGAAAATCATTGACAAATATTACCTCCGCCTCTTCAGCCCCAATCCAAGCAAAAGAACCGGTCGCAGGGTTCAAATTCGTTGCCTCCCCGCTTCTAAATAAAAAAAAATTCAGCCATTTCGCTCTCTAGAGCAGATGCCTCGCATGCCTATAACAGTTAATACGCGCGGGGCCTGGGAAGGAATGGGCTGCCAAAAAAAGCCAAAGGCCAGGGGTATCGCATGCCTTGTCAGGGTAACTTGTTATTTTTGCCTTAAAACTGTGCATCCTATGAGTGTTTTCAATCTCCTAAAAGCAAAAACACAGATATCTTTGAAAAACCAGAACCTACTAAAAACAGGAAGTTGTTATCAACATGTTTTAGGAAATAATTATACTGAACTCTGTTATCAATGTACCCTGACGAAATGATTTGGACGTACCTTGCGATGTGTAAAGACCGATTTTACCAACAGTATCACATTTTCCATTGCAGGATACAATATTTCACAGGGTCTTAAATGCAAATACAGGGTAGTTGTTATTTCCTCTCCCCAAGTCAACCTCAGACAATGGAGGACAGATGTCCTTGGGACAGTTGCTGGATTCCTTTCAAATTTGCGTGTTTTACTCTCCCCGGCATTATTATGACCCTTTACCTACAGCTCCATCTCCCCCCCCTTCCCCCAGGCAATGTTGAAAAGATCTTAGCGAACATCGACACTTATTTTGCTTGTGTAACGTCTGTTCAACCCACCCAGTTCAACATTGTTTGGGGGGGAGGGGGGAATTACTGCGAAGTTTGCTGCTATTGCGTTTACTGTCCCAGCACTTTTAGCCCGCATTGTCTGAAAATCACTCCTCGCACAAAAGTAGCCCAAGCATTGTGAGGAGTGAAGAAAAGTTCATTATAACCTCGGAATGGAACTTCGCAAGGTAGTATGATATATTTGGTGCAATGATACAGGACATTTTCACTAAGTTTAAGCACGTGCGGGCGGACTCAACATAGGCAGTTCGTGAGTGTGACGTAATCATTTTGCGTTCCGAAAATGATTGTCGTTAAAGAAAACGCTTGGTATAGTTATAGCTCGTATCTTGCTAACTTTTCCGGTGGAACGCCTGCAAGTATAATGGTTTATACAGAGGAAATAGTCCCTCAGAAGAAGGCTTTAGCGTGGTATCTACGAACATACGGCCGATACAAACATAACAATAGATTGCGTGACACCGAGTCGTGATCTACAAATGTTCAATTTACAATGCTCCCGTTCAGTTCTCGGCTACTTAAGTGGAAATTTCTCGGCTATGAAAACTGAGTCATCATCAGGCTGTGTCTAAACGGTAATGAACGTTTGTTCCTAATGCACTGTGGTTGTTGCTGCGTAAATAGTAAAGCCACCAAGCTATTTGCAACAGTTCTCGCCCTGAACAGCGAAGGAAATGTAATTAAATTAATCCTTTCAAACATCCCTTTAAGGCGAGAACTGTTGAAGAAATAGTGTAGTGATGTAAACCTCTCAACTAAAACATGCCCTTTACAATGAAAATATGACAAACACAACTGAAAGGCATATTTTGTGGCCGTGTGTACAACCAAAGCATCTACAAATTAGTTTGTGAGGGTGAGAACTGTAGGTGAGAACTGTAACACTTATTGAAACGTAAACGACCATTGAAAGTCACGCATCATGCCAATTACATGGCATGTACATCAATTGCTGTGATCTCTAACGGCGTTTTCTAAAATAAATTTGGCAAAATAAAAGCCACATGGAAGCAATTCCTCTTGCTCGGCTTGTGGGATTTGCTTCCAAAAGTGAAAAAACGCCCATCGAGAATTCATCATTTCCGTATTTACGTGGTCGGCGGAGCCGGCTTTCACCAAAACAAGTGGCGCATCAGATGTCGCAAAGAACGGGGTATCTCCGGCATTAGTTCTATATCCCTGCTGCAGACATTTTTCGGGGCTGGTAAATGAACAATGTCGCCTTCTAAAGCCTGTAGAAGATCCGCCCAGGCGATGACTTGTGGGTGCCAGCGAAAATCATTGACAAATATTACCTCCGCCTCTTCAGCCCCAATCCAAGCAAAAGAACCGGTCGCAGGGTTCAAATTCGTTGCCTCCCCGCTTCTAAATAAAAAAAAATTCAGCCATTTCGCTCTCTAGAGCAGATGCCTCGCATGCCTATAACAGTTAATACGCGCGGGGCCTGGGAAGGAATGGGCTGCCAAAAAAAGCCAAAGGCCAGGGGTATCGCATGCCTTGTCAGGGTAACTTGTTATTTTTGCCTTAAAACTGTGCATCCTATGAGTGTTTTCAATCTCCTAAAAGCAAAAACACAGATATCTTTGAAAAACCAGAACCTACTAAAAACAGGAAGTTGTTATCAACATGTTTTAGGAAATAATTATACTGAACTCTGTTATCAATGTACCCTGACGAAATGATTTGGACGTACCTTGCGATGTGTAAAGACCGATTTTACCAACAGTATCACATTTTCCATTGCAGGATACAATATTTCACAGGGTCTTAAATGCAAATACAGGGTAGTTGTTATTTCCTCTCCCCAAGTCAACCTCAGACAATGGAGGACAGATGTCCTTGGGACAGTTGCTGGATTCCTTTCAAATTTGCGTGTTTTACTCTCCCCGGCATTATTATGACCCTTTACCTACAGCTCCATCTCCCCCCCCTTCCCCCAGGCAATGTTGAAAAGATCTTAGCGAACATCGACACTTATTTTGCTTGTGTAACGTCTGTTCAACCCACCCAGTTCAACATTGTTTGGGGGGGAGGGGGGAATTACTGCGAAGTTTGCTGCTATTGCGTTTACTGTCCCAGCACTTTTAGCCCGCATTGTCTGAAAATCACTCCTCGCACAAAAGTAGCCCAAGCATTGTGAGGAGTGAAGAAAAGTTCATTATAACCTCGGAATGGAACTTCGCAAGGTAGTATGATATATTTGGTGCAATGATACAGGACATTTTCACTAAGTTTAAGCACGTGCGGGCGGACTCAACATAGGCAGTTCGTGAGTGTGACGTAATCATTTTGCGTTCCGAAAATGATTGTCGTTAAAGAAAACGCTTGGTATAGTTATAGCTCGTATCTTGCTAACTTTTCCGGTGGAACGCCTGCAAGTATAATGGTTTATACAGAGGAAATAGTCCCTCAGAAGAAGGCTTTAGCGTGGTATCTACGAACATACGGCCGATACAAACATAACAATAGATTGCGTGACACCGAGTCGTGATCTACAAATGTTCAATTTACAATGCTCCCGTTCAGTTCTCGGCTACTTAAGTGGAAATTTCTCGGCTATGAAAACTGAGTCATCATCAGGCTGTGTCTAAACGGTAATGAACGTTTGTTCCTAATGCACTGTGGTTGTTGCTGCGTAAATAGTAAAGCCACCAAGCTATTTGCAACAGTTCTCGCCCTGAACAGCGAAGGAAATGTAATTAAATTAATCCTTTCAAACATCCCTTTAAGGCGAGAACTGTTGAAGAAATAGTGTAGTGATGTAAACCTCTCAACTAAAACATGCCCTTTACAATGAAAATATGACAAACACAACTGAAAGGCATATTTTGTGGCCGTGTGTACAACCAAAGCATCTACAAATTAGTTTGTGAGGGTGAGAACTGTAGGTGAGAACTGTAACACTTATTGAAACGTAAACGACCATTGAAAGTCACGCATCATGCCAATTACATGGCATGTACATCAATTGCTGTGATCTCTAACGGCGTTTTCTAAAATAAATTTGGCAAAATAAAAGCCACATGGAAGCAATTCCTCTTGCTCGGCTTGTGGGATTTGCTTCCAAAAGTGAAAAAACGCCCATCGAGAATTCATCATTTCCGTATTTACGTGGTCGGCGGAGCCGGCTTTCACCAAAACAAGTGGCGCATCAGATGTCGCAAAGAACGGGGTATCTCCGGCATTAGTTCTATATCCCTGCTGCAGACATTTTTCGGGGCTGGTAAATGAACAATGTCGCCTTCTAAAGCCTGTAGAAGATCCGCCCAGGCGATGACTTGTGGGTGCCAGCGAAAATCATTGACAAATATTACCTCCGCCTCTTCAGCCCCAATCCAAGCAAAAGAACCGGTCGCAGGGTTCAAATTCGTTGCCTCCCCGCTTCTAAATAAAAAAAAATTCAGCCATTTCGCTCTCTAGAGCAGATGCCTCGCATGCCTATAACAGTTAATACGCGCGGGGCCTGGGAAGGAATGGGCTGCCAAAAAAAGCCAAAGGCCAGGGGTATCGCATGCCTTGTCAGGGTAACTTGTTATTTTTGCCTTAAAACTGTGCATCCTATGAGTGTTTTCAATCTCCTAAAAGCAAAAACACAGATATCTTTGAAAAACCAGAACCTACTAAAAACAGGAAGTTGTTATCAACATGTTTTAGGAAATAATTATACTGAACTCTGTTATCAATGTACCCTGACGAAATGATTTGGACGTACCTTGCGATGTGTAAAGACCGATTTTACCAACAGTATCACATTTTCCATTGCAGGATACAATATTTCACAGGGTCTTAAATGCAAATACAGGGTAGTTGTTATTTCCTCTCCCCAAGTCAACCTCAGACAATGGAGGACAGATGTCCTTGGGACAGTTGCTGGATTCCTTTCAAATTTGCGTGTTTTACTCTCCCCGGCATTATTATGACCCTTTACCTACAGCTCCATCTCCCCCCCCTTCCCCCAGGCAATGTTGAAAAGATCTTAGCGAACATCGACACTTATTTTGCTTGTGTAACGTCTGTTCAACCCACCCAGTTCAACATTGTTTGGGGGGGAGGGGGGAATTACTGCGAAGTTTGCTGCTATTGCGTTTACTGTCCCAGCACTTTTAGCCCGCATTGTCTGAAAATCACTCCTCGCACAAAAGTAGCCCAAGCATTGTGAGGAGTGAAGAAAAGTTCATTATAACCTCGGAATGGAACTTCGCAAGGTAGTATGATATATTTGGTGCAATGATACAGGACATTTTCACTAAGTTTAAGCACGTGCGGGCGGACTCAACATAGGCAGTTCGTGAGTGTGACGTAATCATTTTGCGTTCCGAAAATGATTGTCGTTAAAGAAAACGCTTGGTATAGTTATAGCTCGTATCTTGCTAACTTTTCCGGTGGAACGCCTGCAAGTATAATGGTTTATACAGAGGAAATAGTCCCTCAGAAGAAGGCTTTAGCGTGGTATCTACGAACATACGGCCGATACAAACATAACAATAGATTGCGTGACACCGAGTCGTGATCTACAAATGTTCAATTTACAATGCTCCCGTTCAGTTCTCGGCTACTTAAGTGGAAATTTCTCGGCTATGAAAACTGAGTCATCATCAGGCTGTGTCTAAACGGTAATGAACGTTTGTTCCTAATGCACTGTGGTTGTTGCTGCGTAAATAGTAAAGCCACCAAGCTATTTGCAACAGTTCTCGCCCTGAACAGCGAAGGAAATGTAATTAAATTAATCCTTTCAAACATCCCTTTAAGGCGAGAACTGTTGAAGAAATAGTGTAGTGATGTAAACCTCTCAACTAAAACATGCCCTTTACAATGAAAATATGACAAACACAACTGAAAGGCATATTTTGTGGCCGTGTGTACAACCAAAGCATCTACAAATTAGTTTGTGAGGGTGAGAACTGTAGGTGAGAACTGTAACACTTATTGAAACGTAAACGACCATTGAAAGTCACGCATCATGCCAATTACATGGCATGTACATCAATTGCTGTGATCTCTAACGGCGTTTTCTAAAATAAATTTGGCAAAATAAAAGCCACATGGAAGCAATTCCTCTTGCTCGGCTTGTGGGATTTGCTTCCAAAAGTGAAAAAACGCCCATCGAGAATTCATCATTTCCGTATTTACGTGGTCGGCGGAGCCGGCTTTCACCAAAACAAGTGGCGCATCAGATGTCGCAAAGAACGGGGTATCTCCGGCATTAGTTCTATATCCCTGCTGCAGACATTTTTCGGGGCTGGTAAATGAACAATGTCGCCTTCTAAAGCCTGTAGAAGATCCGCCCAGGCGATGACTTGTGGGTGCCAGCGAAAATCATTGACAAATATTACCTCCGCCTCTTCAGCCCCAATCCAAGCAAAAGAACCGGTCGCAGGGTTCAAATTCGTTGCCTCCCCGCTTCTAAATAAAAAAAAATTCAGCCATTTCGCTCTCTAGAGCAGATGCCTCGCATGCCTATAACAGTTAATACGCGCGGGGCCTGGGAAGGAATGGGCTGCCAAAAAAAGCCAAAGGCCAGGGGTATCGCATGCCTTGTCAGGGTAACTTGTTATTTTTGCCTTAAAACTGTGCATCCTATGAGTGTTTTCAATCTCCTAAAAGCAAAAACACAGATATCTTTGAAAAACCAGAACCTACTAAAAACAGGAAGTTGTTATCAACATGTTTTAGGAAATAATTATACTGAACTCTGTTATCAATGTACCCTGACGAAATGATTTGGACGTACCTTGCGATGTGTAAAGACCGATTTTACCAACAGTATCACATTTTCCATTGCAGGATACAATATTTCACAGGGTCTTAAATGCAAATACAGGGTAGTTGTTATTTCCTCTCCCCAAGTCAACCTCAGACAATGGAGGACAGATGTCCTTGGGACAGTTGCTGGATTCCTTTCAAATTTGCGTGTTTTACTCTCCCCGGCATTATTATGACCCTTTACCTACAGCTCCATCTCCCCCCCCTTCCCCCAGGCAATGTTGAAAAGATCTTAGCGAACATCGACACTTATTTTGCTTGTGTAACGTCTGTTCAACCCACCCAGTTCAACATTGTTTGGGGGGGAGGGGGGAATTACTGCGAAGTTTGCTGCTATTGCGTTTACTGTCCCAGCACTTTTAGCCCGCATTGTCTGAAAATCACTCCTCGCACAAAAGTAGCCCAAGCATTGTGAGGAGTGAAGAAAAGTTCATTATAACCTCGGAATGGAACTTCGCAAGGTAGTATGATATATTTGGTGCAATGATACAGGACATTTTCACTAAGTTTAAGCACGTGCGGGCGGACTCAACATAGGCAGTTCGTGAGTGTGACGTAATCATTTTGCGTTCCGAAAATGATTGTCGTTAAAGAAAACGCTTGGTATAGTTATAGCTCGTATCTTGCTAACTTTTCCGGTGGAACGCCTGCAAGTATAATGGTTTATACAGAGGAAATAGTCCCTCAGAAGAAGGCTTTAGCGTGGTATCTACGAACATACGGCCGATACAAACATAACAATAGATTGCGTGACACCGAGTCGTGATCTACAAATGTTCAATTTACAATGCTCCCGTTCAGTTCTCGGCTACTTAAGTGGAAATTTCTCGGCTATGAAAACTGAGTCATCATCAGGCTGTGTCTAAACGGTAATGAACGTTTGTTCCTAATGCACTGTGGTTGTTGCTGCGTAAATAGTAAAGCCACCAAGCTATTTGCAACAGTTCTCGCCCTGAACAGCGAAGGAAATGTAATTAAATTAATCCTTTCAAACATCCCTTTAAGGCGAGAACTGTTGAAGAAATAGTGTAGTGATGTAAACCTCTCAACTAAAACATGCCCTTTACAATGAAAATATGACAAACACAACTGAAAGGCATATTTTGTGGCCGTGTGTACAACCAAAGCATCTACAAATTAGTTTGTGAGGGTGAGAACTGTAGGTGAGAACTGTAACACTTATTGAAACGTAAACGACCATTGAAAGTCACGCATCATGCCAATTACATGGCATGTACATCAATTGCTGTGATCTCTAACGGCGTTTTCTAAAATAAATTTGGCAAAATAAAAGCCACATGGAAGCAATTCCTCTTGCTCGGCTTGTGGGATTTGCTTCCAAAAGTGAAAAAACGCCCATCGAGAATTCATCATTTCCGTATTTACGTGGTCGGCGGAGCCGGCTTTCACCAAAACAAGTGGCGCATCAGATGTCGCAAAGAACGGGGTATCTCCGGCATTAGTTCTATATCCCTGCTGCAGACATTTTTCGGGGCTGGTAAATGAACAATGTCGCCTTCTAAAGCCTGTAGAAGATCCGCCCAGGCGATGACTTGTGGGTGCCAGCGAAAATCATTGACAAATATTACCTCCGCCTCTTCAGCCCCAATCCAAGCAAAAGAACCGGTCGCAGGGTTCAAATTCGTTGCCTCCCCGCTTCTAAATAAAAAAAAATTCAGCCATTTCGCTCTCTAGAGCAGATGCCTCGCATGCCTATAACAGTTAATACGCGCGGGGCCTGGGAAGGAATGGGCTGCCAAAAAAAGCCAAAGGCCAGGGGTATCGCATGCCTTGTCAGGGTAACTTGTTATTTTTGCCTTAAAACTGTGCATCCTATGAGTGTTTTCAATCTCCTAAAAGCAAAAACACAGATATCTTTGAAAAACCAGAACCTACTAAAAACAGGAAGTTGTTATCAACATGTTTTAGGAAATAATTATACTGAACTCTGTTATCAATGTACCCTGACGAAATGATTTGGACGTACCTTGCGATGTGTAAAGACCGATTTTACCAACAGTATCACATTTTCCATTGCAGGATACAATATTTCACAGGGTCTTAAATGCAAATACAGGGTAGTTGTTATTTCCTCTCCCCAAGTCAACCTCAGACAATGGAGGACAGATGTCCTTGGGACAGTTGCTGGATTCCTTTCAAATTTGCGTGTTTTACTCTCCCCGGCATTATTATGACCCTTTACCTACAGCTCCATCTCCCCCCCCTTCCCCCAGGCAATGTTGAAAAGATCTTAGCGAACATCGACACTTATTTTGCTTGTGTAACGTCTGTTCAACCCACCCAGTTCAACATTGTTTGGGGGGGAGGGGGGAATTACTGCGAAGTTTGCTGCTATTGCGTTTACTGTCCCAGCACTTTTAGCCCGCATTGTCTGAAAATCACTCCTCGCACAAAAGTAGCCCAAGCATTGTGAGGAGTGAAGAAAAGTTCATTATAACCTCGGAATGGAACTTCGCAAGGTAGTATGATATATTTGGTGCAATGATACAGGACATTTTCACTAAGTTTAAGCACGTGCGGGCGGACTCAACATAGGCAGTTCGTGAGTGTGACGTAATCATTTTGCGTTCCGAAAATGATTGTCGTTAAAGAAAACGCTTGGTATAGTTATAGCTCGTATCTTGCTAACTTTTCCGGTGGAACGCCTGCAAGTATAATGGTTTATACAGAGGAAATAGTCCCTCAGAAGAAGGCTTTAGCGTGGTATCTACGAACATACGGCCGATACAAACATAACAATAGATTGCGTGACACCGAGTCGTGATCTACAAATGTTCAATTTACAATGCTCCCGTTCAGTTCTCGGCTACTTAAGTGGAAATTTCTCGGCTATGAAAACTGAGTCATCATCAGGCTGTGTCTAAACGGTAATGAACGTTTGTTCCTAATGCACTGTGGTTGTTGCTGCGTAAATAGTAAAGCCACCAAGCTATTTGCAACAGTTCTCGCCCTGAACAGCGAAGGAAATGTAATTAAATTAATCCTTTCAAACATCCCTTTAAGGCGAGAACTGTTGAAGAAATAGTGTAGTGATGTAAACCTCTCAACTAAAACATGCCCTTTACAATGAAAATATGACAAACACAACTGAAAGGCATATTTTGTGGCCGTGTGTACAACCAAAGCATCTACAAATTAGTTTGTGAGGGTGAGAACTGTAGGTGAGAACTGTAACACTTATTGAAACGTAAACGACCATTGAAAGTCACGCATCATGCCAATTACATGGCATGTACATCAATTGCTGTGATCTCTAACGGCGTTTTCTAAAATAAATTTGGCAAAATAAAAGCCACATGGAAGCAATTCCTCTTGCTCGGCTTGTGGGATTTGCTTCCAAAAGTGAAAAAACGCCCATCGAGAATTCATCATTTCCGTATTTACGTGGTCGGCGGAGCCGGCTTTCACCAAAACAAGTGGCGCATCAGATGTCGCAAAGAACGGGGTATCTCCGGCATTAGTTCTATATCCCTGCTGCAGACATTTTTCGGGGCTGGTAAATGAACAATGTCGCCTTCTAAAGCCTGTAGAAGATCCGCCCAGGCGATGACTTGTGGGTGCCAGCGAAAATCATTGACAAATATTACCTCCGCCTCTTCAGCCCCAATCCAAGCAAAAGAACCGGTCGCAGGGTTCAAATTCGTTGCCTCCCCGCTTCTAAATAAAAAAAAATTCAGCCATTTCGCTCTCTAGAGCAGATGCCTCGCATGCCTATAACAGTTAATACGCGCGGGGCCTGGGAAGGAATGGGCTGCCAAAAAAAGCCAAAGGCCAGGGGTATCGCATGCCTTGTCAGGGTAACTTGTTATTTTTGCCTTAAAACTGTACATCCTATGAGTGTTTTCAATCTCCTAAAAGCAAAAACACAGATATCTTTGAAAAACCAGAACCTACTAAAAACAGGAAGTTGTTATCAACATGTTTTAGGAAATAATTATACTGAACTCTGTTATCAATGTACCCTGACGAAATGATTTGGACGTACCTTGCGATGTGTAAAGACCGATTTTACCAACAGTATCACATTTTCCATTGCAGGATACAATATTTCACAGGGTCTTAAATGCAAATACAGGGTAGTTGTTATTTCCTCTCCCCAAGTCAACCTCAGACAATGGAGGACAGATGTCCTTGGGACAGTTGCTGGATTCCTTTCAAATTTGCGTGTTTTACTCTCCCCGGCATTATTATGACCCTTTACCTACAGCTCCATCTCCCCCCCCTTCCCCCAGGCAATGTTGAAAAGATCTTAGCGAACATCGACACTTATTTTGCTTGTGTAACGTCTGTTCAACCCACCCAGTTCAACATTGTTTGGGGGGGAGGGGGGAATTACTGCGAAGTTTGCTGCTATTGCGTTTACTGTCCCAGCACTTTTAGCCCGCATTGTCTGAAAATCACTCCTCGCACAAAAGTAGCCCAAGCATTGTGAGGAGTGAAGAAAAGTTCATTATAACCTCGGAATGGAACTTCGCAAGGTAGTATGATATATTTGGTGCAATGATACAGGACATTTTCACTAAGTTTAAGCACGTGCGGGCGGACTCAACATAGGCAGTTCGTGAGTGTGACGTAATCATTTTGCGTTCCGAAAATGATTGTCGTTAAAGAAAACGCTTGGTATAGTTATAGCTCGTATCTTGCTAACTTTTCCGGTGGAACGCCTGCAAGTATAATGGTTTATACAGAGGAAATAGTCCCTCAGAAGAAGGCTTTAGCGTGGTATCTACGA
Source organism: Pavona decussata (assembly GCF_977016875.1). Taxonomy (NCBI): domain Eukaryota; kingdom Metazoa; phylum Cnidaria; class Anthozoa; order Scleractinia; family Agariciidae; genus Pavona; species Pavona decussata. The sequence goes on from NW_028145697.1 coordinate 224,863, forward strand.
ACATACGGCCGATACAAACATAACAATAGATTGCGTGACACCGAGTCGTGATCTACAAATGTTCAATTTACAATGCTCCCGTTCAGTTCTCGGCTACTTAAGTGGAAATTTCTCGGCTATGAAAACTGAGTCATCATCAGGCTGTGTCTAAACGGTAATGAACGTTTGTTCCTAATGCACTGTGGTTGTTGCTGCGTAAATAGTAAAGCCACCAAGCTATTTGCAACAGTTCTCGCCCTGAACAGCGAAGGAAATGTAATTAAATTAATCCTTTCAAACATCCCTTTAAGGCGAGAACTGTTGAAGAAATAGTGTAGTGATGTAAACCTCTCAACTAAAACATGCCCTTTACAATGAAAATATGACAAACACAACTGAAAGGCATATTTTGTGGCCGTGTGTACAACCAAAGCATCTACAAATTAGTTTGTGAGGGTGAGAACTGTAGGTGAGAACTGTAACACTTATTGAAACGTAAACGACCATTGAAAGTCACGCATCATGCCAATTACATGGCATGTACATCAATTGCTGTGATCTCTAACGGCGTTTTCTAAAATAAATTTGGCAAAATAAAAGCCACATGGAAGCAATTCCTCTTGCTCGGCTTGTGGGATTTGCTTCCAAAAGTGAAAAAACGCCCATCGAGAATTCATCATTTCCGTATTTACGTGGTCGGCGGAGCCGGCTTTCACCAAAACAAGTGGCGCATCAGATGTCGCAAAGAACGGGGTATCTCCGGCATTAGTTCTATATCCCTGCTGCAGACATTTTTCGGGGCTGGTAAATGAACAATGTCGCCTTCTAAAGCCTGTAGAAGATCCGCCCAGGCGATGACTTGTGGGTGCCAGCGAAAATCATTGACAAATATTACCTCCGCCTCTTCAGCCCCAATCCAAGCAAAAGAACCGGTCGCAGGGTTCAAATTCGTTGCCTCCCCGCTTCTAAATAAAAAAAAATTCAGCCATTTCGCTCTCTAGAGCAGATGCCTCGCATGCCTATAACAGTTAATACGCGCGGGGCCTGGGAAGGAATGGGCTGCCAAAAAAAGCCAAAGGCCAGGGGTATCGCATGCCTTGTCAGGGTAACTTGTTATTTTTGCCTTAAAACTGTGCATCCTATGAGTGTTTTCAATCTCCTAAAAGCAAAAACACAGATATCTTTGAAAAACCAGAACCTACTAAAAACAGGAAGTTGTTATCAACATGTTTTAGGAAATAATTATACTGAACTCTGTTATCAATGTACCCTGACGAAATGATTTGGACGTACCTTGCGATGTGTAAAGACCGATTTTACCAACAGTATCACATTTTCCATTGCAGGATACAATATTTCACAGGGTCTTAAATGCAAATACAGGGTAGTTGTTATTTCCTCTCCCCAAGTCAACCTCAGACAATGGAGGACAGATGTCCTTGGGACAGTTGCTGGATTCCTTTCAAATTTGCGTGTTTTACTCTCCCCGGCATTATTATGACCCTTTACCTACAGCTCCATCTCCCCCCCCCTTCCCCCAGGCAATGTTGAAAAGATCTTAGCGAACATCGACACTTATTTTGCTTGTGTAACGTCTGTTCAACCCACCCAGTTCAACATTGTTTGGGGGGGAGGGGGGAATTACTGCGAAGTTTGCTGCTATTGCGTTTACTGTCCCAGCACTTTTAGCCCGCATTGTCTGAAAATCACTCCTCGCACAAAAGTAGCCCAAGCATTTTGAGGAGTGAAGAAAAGTTCATTATAACCTCGGAATGGAACTTCGCAAGGTAGTATGATATATTTGGTGCAATGATACAGGACATTTTCACTAAGTTTAAGCACGTGCGGGCGGACTCAACATAGGCAGTTCGTGAGTGTGACGTAATCATTTTGCGTTCCGAAAATGATTGTCGTTAAAGAAAACGCTTGGTATAGTTATAGCTCGTATCTTGCTAACTTTTCCGGTGGAACGCCTGCAAGTATAATGGTTTATACAGAGGAAATAGTCCCTCAGAAGAAGGCTTTAGCGTGGTATCTACGAACATACGGCCGATACAAACATAACAATAGATTGCGTGACACCGAGTCGTGATCTACAAATGTTCAATTTACAATGCTCCCGTTCAGTTCTCGGCTACTTAAGTGGAAATTTCTCGGCTATGAAAACTGAGTCATCATCAGGCTGTGTCTAAACGGTAATGAACGTTTGTTCCTAATGCACTGTGGTTGTTGCTGCGTAAATAGTAAAGCCACCAAGCTATTTGCAACAGTTCTCGCCCTGAACAGCGAAGGAAATGTAATTAAATTAATCCTTTCAAACATCCCTTTAAGGCGAGAACTGTTGAAGAAATGGTATAGTGATGTAAACCTCTCAACTAAAACATGCCCTTTACAATGAAAATATGACAAACACAACTGAAAGGCATATTTTGTGGCCGTGTGTACAACCAAAGCATCTACAAATTAGTTTGTGAGGGTGAGAACTGTAGGTGAGAACTGTAACACTTATTGAAACGTAAACGACCATTGAAAGTCACGCATCATGCCAATTACATGGCATGTACATCAATTGCTGTGATCTCTAACGGCGTTTTCTAAAATAAATTTGGCAAAATAAAAGCCACATGGAAGCAATTCCTCTTGCTCGGCTTGTGGGATTTGCTTCCAAAAGTGAAAAAACGCCCATCGAGAATTCATCATTTCCGTATTTACGTGGTCGGCGGAGCCGGCTTTCACCAAAACAAGTGGCGCATCAGATGTCGCAAAGAACGGGGTATCTCCGGCATTAGTTCTATATCCCTGCTGCAGACATTTTTCGGGGCTGGTAAATGAACAATGTCGCCTTCTAAAGCCTGTAGAAGATCCGCCCAGGCGATGACTTGTGGGTGCCAGCGAAAATCATTGACAAATATTACCTCCGCCTCTTCAGCCCCAATCCAAGCAAAAGAACCGGTCGCAGGGTTCAAATTCGTTGCCTCCCCGCTTCTAAATAAAAAAAATTTCAGCCATTTCGCTCTCTAGAGCAGATGCCTCGCATGCCTATAACAGTTAATACGCGCGGGGCCTGGGAAGGAATGGGCTGCCAAAAAAAGCCAAAGGCCAGGGGTATCGCATGCCTTGTCAGGGTAACTTGTTATTTCTGCCTTAAAACTGTGCATCCTATGAGTGTTTTCAATCTCCTAAAAGCAAAAACACAGATATCTTTGAAAAACCAGAACCTACTAAAAACAGGAAGTTGTTATCAACATGTTTTAGGAAATAATTATACTGAACTCTGTTATCAATGTACCCTGACGAAATGATTTGGACGTACCTTGCGATGTGTAAAGACCGATTTTACCAACAGTATCACATTTTCCATTGCAGGATACAATATTTCACAGGGTCTTAAATGCAAATACAGGGTAGTTGTTATTTCCTCTCCCCAAGTCAACCTCAGACAATGGAGAACAGATGTCCTTGGGACAGTTGCTGGATTCCTTTCAAATTTGCGTGTTTTACTCTCCCCGGCATTATTATGACCCTTTACCTACAGCTCCACCTCCCCCCCTTCACCCAGGCAATGTTGAAAAGATCTTAGCGAACATCGACACTTATTTTGCTTGTGTAACGTCTGTTCAACCCACCCAGTTCAACATTGTTTGGGGGGGAGGGGGGAATTACTGCGAAGTTTGCTGCTATTGCGTTTACTGTCCCAGCACTTTTAGCCCGCATTGTCTGAAAATCACTCCTCGCACAAAAGTAGCCCAAGCATTTTGAGGAGTGAAGAAAAGTTCATTATAACCTCGGAATGGAACTTCGCAAGGTAGTATGATATATTTGGTGCAATGATACAGGACATTTTCACTAAGTTTAAGCACGTGCGGGCGGACTCAACATAGGCAGTTCGTGAGTGTGACGTAATCATTTTGCGTTCCGAAAATGATTGTCGTTAAAGAAAACGCTTGGTATAGTTATAGCTCGTATCTTGCTAACTTTTCCGGTGGAACGCCTGCAAGTATAATGGTTTATACAGAGGAAATAGTCCCTCAGAAGAAGGCTTTAGCGTGGTATCTACGAACATACGGCCGATACAAACATAACAATAGATTGCGTGACACCGAGTCGTGATCTACAAATGTTCAATTTACAATGCTCCCGTTCAGTTCTCGGCTACTTAAGTGGAAATTTCTCGGCTATGAAAACTGAGTCATCATCAGGCTGTGTCTAAACGGTAATGAACGTTTGTTCCTAATGCACTGTGGTTGTTGCTGCGTAAATAGTAAAGCCACCAAGCTATTTGCAACAGTTCTCGCCCTGAACAGCGAAGGAAATGTAATTAAATTAATCCTTTCAAACATCCCTTTAAGGCGAGAACTGTTGAAGAAATGGTATAGTGATGTAAACCTCTCAACTAAAACATGCCCTTTACAATGAAAATATGACAAACACAACTGAAAGGCATATTTTGTGGCCGTGTGTACAACCAAAGCATCTACAAATTAGTTTGTGAGGGTGAGAACTGTAGGTGAGAACTGTAACACTTATTGAAACGTAAACGACCATTGAAAGTCACGCATCATGCCAATTACATGGCATGTACATCAATTGCTGTGATCTCTAACGGCGTTTTCTAAAATAAATTTGGCAAAATAAAAGCCACATGGAAGCAATTCCTCTTGCTCGGCTTGTGGGATTTGCTTCCAAAAGTGAAAAAACGCCCATCGAGAATTCATCATTTCCGTATTTACGTGGTCGGCGGAGCCGGCTTTCACCAAAACAAGTGGCGCATCAGATGTCGCAAAGAACGGGGTATCTCCGGCATTAGTTCTATATCCCTGCTGCAGACATTTTTCGGGGCTGGTAAATGAACAATGTCGCCTTCTAAAGCCTGTAGAAGATCCGCCCAGGCGATGACTTGTGGGTGCCAGCGAAAATCATTGACAAATATTACCTCCGCCTCTTCAGCCCCAATCCAAGCAAAAGAACCGGTCGCAGGGTTCAAATTCGTTGCCTCCCCGCTTCTAAATAAAAAAAATTTCAGCCATTTCGCTCTCTAGAGCAGATGCCTCGCATGCCTATAACAGTTAATACGCGCGGGGCCTGGGAAGGAATGGGCTGCCAAAAAAAGCCAAAGGCCAGGGGTATCGCATGCCTTGTCAGGGTAACTTGTTATTTCTGCCTTAAAACTGTGCATCCTATGAGTGTTTTCAATCTCCTAAAAGCAAAAACACAGATATCTTTGAAAAACCAGAACCTACTAAAAACAGGAAGTTGTTATCAACATGTTTTAGGAAATAATTATACTGAACTCTGTTATCAATGTACCCTGACGAAATGATTTGGACGTACCTTGCGATGTGTAAAGACCGATTTTACCAACAGTATCACATTTTCCATTGCAGGATACAATATTTCACAGGGTCTTAAATGCAAATACAGGGTAGTTGTTATTTCCTCTCCCCAAGTCAACCTCAGACAATGGAGAACAGATGTCCTTGGGACAGTTGCTGGATTCCTTTCAAATTTGCGTGTTTTACTCTCCCCGGCATTATTATGACCCTTTACCTACAGCTCCACCTCCCCCCCTTCACCCAGGCAATGTTGAAAAGATCTTAGCGAACATCGACACTTATTTTGCTTGTGTAACGTCTGTTCAACCCACCCAGTTCAACATTGTTTGGGGGGGAGGGGGGAATTACTGCGAAGTTTGCTGCTATTGCGTTTACTGTCCCAGCACTTTTAGCCCGCATTGTCTGAAAATCACTCCTCGCACAAAAGTAGCCCAAGCATTTTGAGGAGTGAAGAAAAGTTCATTATAACCTCGGAATGGAACTTCGCAAGGTAGTATGATATATTTGGTGCAATGATACAGGACATTTTCACTAAGTTTAAGCACGTGCGGGCGGACTCAACATAGGCAGTTCGTGAGTGTGACGTAATCATTTTGCGTTCCGAAAATGATTGTCGTTAAAGAAAACGCTTGGTATAGTTATAGCTCGTATCTTGCTAACTTTTCCGGTGGAACGCCTGCAAGTATAATGGTTTATACAGAGGAAATAGTCCCTCAGAAGAAGGCTTTAGCGTGGTATCTACGAACATACGGCCGATACAAACATAACAATAGATTGCGTGACACCGAGTCGTGATCTACAAATGTTCAATTTACAATGCTCCCGTTCAGTTCTCGGCTACTTAAGTGGAAATTTCTCGGCTATGAAAACTGAGTCATCATCAGGCTGTGTCTAAACGGTAATGAACGTTTGTTCCTAATGCACTGTGGTTGTTGCTGCGTAAATAGTAAAGCCACCAAGCTATTTGCAACAGTTCTCGCCCTGAACAGCGAAGGAAATGTAATTAAATTAATCCTTTCAAACATCCCTTTAAGGCGAGAACTGTTGAAGAAATGGTATAGTGATGTAAACCTCTCAACTAAAACATGCCCTTTACAATGAAAATATGACAAACACAACTGAAAGGCATATTTTGTGGCCGTGTGTACAACCAAAGCATCTACAAATTAGTTTGTGAGGGTGAGAACTGTAGGTGAGAACTGTAACACTTATTGAAACGTAAACGACCATTGAAAGTCACGCATCATGCCAATTACATGGCATGTACATCAATTGCTGTGATCTCTAACGGCGTTTTCTAAAATAAATTTGGCAAAATAAAAGCCACATGGAAGCAATTCCTCTTGCTCGGCTTGTGGGATTTGCTTCCAAAAGTGAAAAAACGCCCATCGAGAATTCATCATTTCCGTATTTACGTGGTCGGCGGAGCCGGCTTTCACCAAAACAAGTGGCGCATCAGATGTCGCAAAGAACGGGGTATCTCCGGCATTAGTTCTATATCCCTGCTGCAGACATTTTTCGGGGCTGGTAAATGAACAATGTCGCCTTCTAAAGCCTGTAGAAGATCCGCCCAGGCGATGACTTGTGGGTGCCAGCGAAAATCATTGACAAATATTACCTCCGCCTCTTCAGCCCCAATCCAAGCAAAAGAACCGGTCGCAGGGTTCAAATTCGTTGCCTCCCCGCTTCTAAATAAAAAAAATTTCAGCCATTTCGCTCTCTAGAGCAGATGCCTCGCATGCCTATAACAGTTAATACGCGCGGGGCCTGGGAAGGAATGGGCTGCCAAAAAAAGCCAAAGGCCAGGGGTATCGCATGCCTTGTCAGGGTAACTTGTTATTTCTGCCTTAAAACTGTGCATCCTATGAGTGTTTTCAATCTCCTAAAAGCAAAAACACAGATATCTTTGAAAAACCAGAACCTACTAAAAACAGGAAGTTGTTATCAACATGTTTTAGGAAATAATTATACTGAACTCTGTTATCAATGTACCCTGACGAAATGATTTGGACGTACCTTGCGATGTGTAAAGACCGATTTTACCAACAGTATCACATTTTCCATTGCAGGATACAATATTTCACAGGGTCTTAAATGCAAATACAGGGTAGTTGTTATTTCCTCTCCCCAAGTCAACCTCAGACAATGGAGAACAGATGTCCTTGGGACAGTTGCTGGATTCCTTTCAAATTTGCGTGTTTTACTCTCCCCGGCATTATTATGACCCTTTACCTACAGCTCCACCTCCCCCCCTTCACCCAGGCAATGTTGAAAAGATCTTAGCGAACATCGACACTTATTTTGCTTGTGTAACGTCTGTTCAACCCACCCAGTTCAACATTGTTTGGGGGGGAGGGGGGAATTACTGCGAAGTTTGCTGCTATTGCGTTTACTGTCCCAGCACTTTTAGCCCGCATTGTCTGAAAATCACTCCTCGCACAAAAGTAGCCCAAGCATTTTGAGGAGTGAAGAAAAGTTCATTATAACCTCGGAATGGAACTTCGCAAGGTAGTATGATATATTTGGTGCAATGATACAGGACATTTTCACTAAGTTTAAGCACGTGCGGGCGGACTCAACATAGGCAGTTCGTGAGTGTGACGTAATCATTTTGCGTTCCGAAAATGATTGTCGTTAAAGAAAACGCTTGGTATAGTTATAGCTCGTATCTTGCTAACTTTTCCGGTGGAACGCCTGCAAGTATAATGGTTTATACAGAGGAAATAGTCCCTCAGAAGAAGGCTTTAGCGTGGTATCTACGAACATACGGCCGATACAAACATAACAATAGATTGCGTGACACCGAGTCGTGATCTACAAATGTTCAATTTACAATGCTCCCGTTCAGTTCTCGGCTACTTAAGTGGAAATTTCTCGGCTATGAAAACTGAGTCATCATCAGGCTGTGTCTAAACGGTAATGAACGTTTGTTCCTAATGCACTGTGGTTGTTGCTGCGTAAATAGTAAAGCCACCAAGCTATTTGCAACAGTTCTCGCCCTGAACAGCGAAGGAAATGTAATTAAATTAATCCTTTCAAACATCCCTTTAAGGCGAGAACTGTTGAAGAAATGGTATAGTGATGTAAACCTCTCAACTAAAACATGCCCTTTACAATGAAAATATGACAAACACAACTGAAAGGCATATTTTGTGGCCGTGTGTACAACCAAAGCATCTACAAATTAGTTTGTGAGGGTGAGAACTGTAGGTGAGAACTGTAACACTTATTGAAACGTAAACGACCATTGAAAGTCACGCATCATGCCAATTACATGGCATGTACATCAATTGCTGTGATCTCTAACGGCGTTTTCTAAAATAAATTTGGCAAAATAAAAGCCACATGGAAGCAATTCCTCTTGCTCGGCTTGTGGGATTTGCTTCCAAAAGTGAAAAAACGCCCATCGAGAATTCATCATTTCCGTATTTACGTGGTCGGCGGAGCCGGCTTTCACCAAAACAAGTGGCGCATCAGATGTCGCAAAGAACGGGGTATCTCCGGCATTAGTTCTATATCCCTGCTGCAGACATTTTTCGGGGCTGGTAAATGAACAATGTCGCCTTCTAAAGCCTGTAGAAGATCCGCCCAGGCGATGACTTGTGGGTGCCAGCGAAAATCATTGACAAATATTACCTCCGCCTCTTCAGCCCCAATCCAAGCAAAAGAACCGGTCGCAGGGTTCAAATTCGTTGCCTCCCCGCTTCTAAATAAAAAAAATTTCAGCCATTTCGCTCTCTAGAGCAGATGCCTCGCATGCCTATAACAGTTAATACGCGCGGGGCCTGGGAAGGAATGGGCTGCCAAAAAAAGCCAAAGGCCAGGGGTATCGCATGCCTTGTCAGGGTAACTTGTTATTTCTGCCTTAAAACTGTGCATCCTATGAGTGTTTTCAATCTCCTAAAAGCAAAAACACAGATATCTTTGAAAAACCAGAACCTACTAAAAACAGGAAGTTGTTATCAACATGTTTTAGGAAATAATTATACTGAACTCTGTTATCAATGTACCCTGACGAAATGATTTGGACGTACCTTGCGATGTGTAAAGACCGATTTTACCAACAGTATCACATTTTCCATTGCAGGATACAATATTTCACAGGGTCTTAAATGCAAATACAGGGTAGTTGTTATTTCCTCTCCCCAAGTCAACCTCAGACAATGGAGAACAGATGTCCTTGGGACAGTTGCTGGATTCCTTTCAAATTTGCGTGTTTTACTCTCCCCGGCATTATTATGACCCTTTACCTACAGCTCCACCTCCCCCCCTTCACCCAGGCAATGTTGAAAAGATCTTAGCGAACATCGACACTTATTTTGCTTGTGTAACGTCTGTTCAACCCACCCAGTTCAACATTGTTTGGGGGGGAGGGGGGAATTACTGCGAAGTTTGCTGCTATTGCGTTTACTGTCCCAGCACTTTTAGCCCGCATTGTCTGAAAATCACTCCTCGCACAAAAGTAGCCCAAGCATTTTGAGGAGTGAAGAAAAGTTCATTATAACCTCGGAATGGAACTTCGCAAGGTAGTATGATATATTTGGTGCAATGATACAGGACATTTTCACTAAGTTTAAGCACGTGCGGGCGGACTCAACATAGGCAGTTCGTGAGTGTGACGTAATCATTTTGCGTTCCGAAAATGATTGTCGTTAAAGAAAACGCTTGGTATAGTTATAGCTCGTATCTTGCTAACTTTTCCGGTGGAACGCCTGCAAGTATAATGGTTTATACAGAGGAAATAGTCCCTCAGAAGAAGGCTTTAGCGTGGTATCTACGAACATACGGCCGATACAAACATAACAATAGATTGCGTGACACCGAGTCGTGATCTACAAATGTTCAATTTACAATGCTCCCGTTCAGTTCTCGGCTACTTAAGTGGAAATTTCTCGGCTATGAAAACTGAGTCATCATCAGGCTGTGTCTAAACGGTAATGAACGTTTGTTCCTAATGCACTGTGGTTGTTGCTGCGTAAATAGTAAAGCCACCAAGCTATTTGCAACAGTTCTCGCCCTGAACAGCGAAGGAAATGTAATTAAATTAATCCTTTCAAACATCCCTTTAAGGCGAGAACTGTTGAAGAAATGGTATAGTGATGTAAACCTCTCAACTAAAACATGCCCTTTACAATGAAAATATGACAAACACAACTGAAAGGCATATTTTGTGGCCGTGTGTACAACCAAAGCATCTACAAATTAGTTTGTGAGGGTGAGAACTGTAGGTGAGAACTGTAACACTTATTGAAACGTAAACGACCATTGAAAGTCACGCATCATGCCAATTACATGGCATGTACATCAATTGCTGTGATCTCTAACGGCGTTTTCTAAAATAAATTTGGCAAAATAAAAGCCACATGGAAGCAATTCCTCTTGCTCGGCTTGTGGGATTTGCTTCCAAAAGTGAAAAAACGCCCATCGAGAATTCATCATTTCCGTATTTACGTGGTCGGCGGAGCCGGCTTTCACCAAAACAAGTGGCGCATCAGATGTCGCAAAGAACGGGGTATCTCCGGCATTAGTTCTATATCCCTGCTGCAGACATTTTTCGGGGCTGGTAAATGAACAATGTCGCCTTCTAAAGCCTGTAGAAGATCCGCCCAGGCGATGACTTGTGGGTGCCAGCGAAAATCATTGACAAATATTACCTCCGCCTCTTCAGCCCCAATCCAAGCAAAAGAACCGGTCGCAGGGTTCAAATTCGTTGCCTCCCCGCTTCTAAATAAAAAAAATTTCAGCCATTTCGCTCTCTAGAGCAGATGCCTCGCATGCCTATAACAGTTAATACGCGCGGGGCCTGGGAAGGAATGGGCTGCCAAAAAAAGCCAAAGGCCAGGGGTATCGCATGCCTTGTCAGGGTAACTTGTTATTTCTGCCTTAAAACTGTGCATCCTATGAGTGTTTTCAATCTCCTAAAAGCAAAAACACAGATATCTTTGAAAAACCAGAACCTACTAAAAACAGGAAGTTGTTATCAACATGTTTTAGGAAATAATTATACTGAACTCTGTTATCAATGTACCCTGACGAAATGATTTGGACGTACCTTGCGATGTGTAAAGACCGATTTTACCAACAGTATCACATTTTCCATTGCAGGATACAATATTTCACAGGGTCTTAAATGCAAATACAGGGTAGTTGTTATTTCCTCTCCCCAAGTCAACCTCAGACAATGGAGAACAGATGTCCTTGGGACAGTTGCTGGATTCCTTTCAAATTTGCGTGTTTTACTCTCCCCGGCATTATTATGACCCTTTACCTACAGCTCCACCTCCCCCCCTTCACCCAGGCAATGTTGAAAAGATCTTAGCGAACATCGACACTTATTTTGCTTGTGTAACGTCTGTTCAACCCACCCAGTTCAACATTGTTTGGGGGGGAGGGGGGAATTACTGCGAAGTTTGCTGCTATTGCGTTTACTGTCCCAGCACTTTTAGCCCGCATTGTAGGCATGAACGAAGAGGCGAGTGGACGAACAAGCATGAAGCTGGATGAATATCTGAACGACCAAGTGGAATGCTCCTTGTTAACAGCCATAAGCATTTTAAAAGATGATTTTCTGATTTTTTTCCTGACATTCTCGTTTGGGGCACAATGAACAGATTCAGTAGAGAGTTTAAGAAACGCCATACCGGTTAACTGCACTCTTTAAGGAATGTAGAGATAATGAAAAGCGAGCTAGAAATTTTAACTTTCACCAAGGTAAATGCCTCTGACCACATTTTTTAAACTTCTTACCTTGTAGAACTTTCTCGCTTTCAAATTTTGATGTTGGGTTTTATAATTTTTAGATTTTGATTGAGAACTTAATCATTTAAACTTTTGATGTAGAGCAGGTAACAAAAACTCATTGATACTGCGGGAAAGAGTTATCCAGGAGATCAATTTGTCGAAACCGACGTTTTGACTATAGATCAGAATATTCCTGTAAATAGGAACACTATCTCCGTCTAAATAATGCATGAACTTTCATTGTGCACCCTATAACTGACAGTGTTAAAAAGCAAGGAGGACCGTGAAAAAAGAAAATGATCTTTAAAAATTAATATATATCTTTTTTAATCTCAAAACCTCATAAAATAAAATAAAATGTAACGGGTTTTATGTTTTCAAAAGGTTCTATTACTAGAGGAAGTCAATGGTCGTATTCACCTTGCAAAATACTAAGCAACAGTCATTTTAACGATGCCAGTTTATGCCTAAGAGGGGATTATGTAGATACAGACTATTATATAAACCGAAGCGTCTTTGCAACTGTGTTTTCATTCTCACCAGGCCCGTTGAAGGAGTTCAGTGAAATACTTTTTGGAGGTTAGTAGCTGTTTTTTCTAGGTATCAACCTGATTGGTACGATGTCTAAATTAGTTTTAGTTGCAAGAAGAATCATTTTGTTTTTACGAAAGGAATAATATTTTCTGTATTAGCTTTGCTGTGATCTAAGGTATTCCTTTGTATAATAAGAAGTTAACCGCACAAAATGCCGTGTTCAAATTGAAGACTAGAGTTCGTTTTTGATATGGCCTTGTTAAATCATTTTAGTCAACGAAAGACAGGATATGAAAGGTGCTAATTCCGAGAAAACTTCGAAACTCCAATGCTTTTTGAGGAAAAAGTGACCTCAAACTGATAATTTTACCATTTTATTCGCATCACGACGTGCTCCTTTCCCCCCTAACTTTTTGTTGTTGATATCATTTATGTTTTGTTTTGTTTTGTTTGTTTTTTCCATCGGGTAGGTTAACTTTGAAAACGTTGAAGTGAAACAATTAGTTAAAGTTAGTTATGTACTGTCTATTTCTTCCTTCATCTAGACCAGTTGTTTGCGCCGTTTACCATGAAGACTGATGGTGTTCTTCTTATTCTGTTGATGATCACTGTAGTGTCAGAAGCTGGAGGATGTAAAAGTGAGTGACGCGAAAAAAAAAATGCTTAAATAGCGCTAGAATTAGCAGGTTTACTTTTGAGGAATTTTGAAAGCAGAAGACCCATTAACAAAGGGACACAGTGAAGGTTACCTTGTACCTTTAGGGGCGGCTCCAGTTTAACGGTTATATCACAGAAACCCGAAAACCTATATCAAATTAAAGCTTATCGAACTGGGTTTTCAAGTATTTCCAAGTTTTCCGCACAGTCGAAACTTGTAGGTCCGGATAGTCGTGGGCTAGAGTTGAACCAGCCCAATGCGATTTTTATAATTTAAAAGTTTCTTTATTTTCTTTTTTTTTTATTTTTATTTTTTTTTTCTCGAGATCGGTATCCCAAATGCTAAAAAAATGACTTGTTAGGGTTTTCCTTATTCGATTGCATTCAAACATTTTTAAAACTGCACGAAAAAACATGCGGAGTGGACGCACGAAAATGGCTTTCAAGCCAAGGCTTTTTAGAATTATTCGGAATTTTCCGACACTTTTGTATTGATTATAAAGTTTTCTAGCATCTGGCCAAATTTGACTGAAATCGGCCTAATCGTTGTTAAGTTGTAATACTTGAAAGTGCCCCTCAAAGCGAAAATTAAAGTTTGAGAAAATAGCGCTTGAAAAAACATTTTCCCGTCACCTCCTGTGAAAATGTATCGCAACTTTGGACGTACTCATGTTCCAGAGTAATCAACTTCTTCACCATTCCGTTGGATACCTGCGGTGTTTGTTGTAACTCGATTTTATAACCTGTAATCATTATGCGAAAAACTAAACGGGAAAAGCCGACCTCACCAAGCAAAGCTATTGGGCCGAGACAGAAGCGGCAAAGGCAGGAGAAATCACCATAGAACTTTGTCGAGTTTTCGAAACGCGTATTTCGCGCTACTCCAGTCGAAAAGCCGCGCGAAAACATGTATTGGAAATATAGTTGAGAATAGCGAAGTTTCGATACTGCTCATCGAAATTTCGTGTGAAAATTTGCTCTTGAATGAACGTTCGAAAACTTTAATACCGCAAGTAGGAAACAAGTATCCGTTCTACGCTTGAACGGAACGGTTAACGGTTTGGAAATTGGAAATTACACAAATACTGTAAAAAGTTAATTGTGAAAACACTACTAGCAAAGGCGGCGACTGCCCTTGTTACTTGTTATCTTATAGCCACGGCCTACGTGAGACAAGATCAAGGCATGGGAATTCTTATCAGCCTTGATTCTAAGCGTTATTTTTCTATTGGTTTCTGTTTTGTTTTCACTTGCCGAGACTTAATTGTAAGTTTTACGCACCCGAACACAAGATTAAGTGATCTGATATCGTTCAGCAGGCAGGTCGTGAAGTTTTTACAACCGATTCACGGACGCGCGAATTGAATCATGCGCGTCTCTAAAGATTCGTTTGGTCGGAAGATTTCTGGACCTTTACCTACTTTAAAACGTAGCTTAAAACTGTTGTCTTCGTTGTTCTCAGTTTCCTTCTCGAGCAAACGCAAGTTCTTATACTAAATACAGGATATTCGAAGTGCAGGGACGCAAGGGGCTCAAGGCTATAGAAAGCCATTGCTATTAAATACAGAGCAAAAAACCGTTAGCGCGATAATCGCAACGGGTGGTTGATGAGCGGCAGCAAAATGCTGTCAATCAAAGTAAAGTTTAACTTCCGGTGGAAATCACTTACGTCTCAATTTCTCGGCAAATATTCACTCTTTTTATTTATTTATCCATTTATCTATTTATTTATTTATTTATTTATTTATTTATTCATTTATATATTTATTTTGTTGTTGTTGTTGTTTTTGCTGATTGTAAGATCTTACTGGAAAGTAAATTTCCATCACCAAAAAAAAAATTATCTCTGAACGTACACGGTAACTTTAAAGGAAATCCAGGGCTGAAATTTAAATCCACGTCAAACTTAAATTCACGTCAGTGCTTGGCATCCAGCCCCTTCTAGGTGATACGCTTTTGGCCCGAAATAAACTCTGCTGTTCACACCCTAACTGGAACGTGGTTTTTACCATACTAATTAGGTATAAAGTTAGTTCCTTCAATACATCTTTTTTAACTCCGTGACGAAATCTGAGTCGTCAGCATTGAATAGACAACCTTGTATTAAGATGGTTGAAATAACCGCAAATTAGATTACACAACTGAATCAACCGGATAGAGCAAGTGGAATGTGAAACTGTTCCAATTTTAGACGTCAGTCCTATCGTTTGGTTAATTAATTTCACGAATAAAGAGGAATTTTTTTTCCTTTTCAGAACTCAAGGGTAAAATTGACGCCTTGGCAAAAAGTGTGAAAGCACTAATTGACAAGAAAGGTCAGTGCATGTACTTTCCAACAAGTACGCTTTTCCTGGCAATTGTGTTGAAATTGAATCAATATATATCATCTCCTTCCTCCTAGATGACATAAAGGACAACGTCGCTGCTTTATCAACAAAAGTGGACACACTGATACAGAATAAAGGTATTATAAATTTTCTTTCATCACCTTGAGATGACTCTTCCAAGCAGTTATATCTTTTAAGTTTTATTGCTTATGGCTTGAGAAAGCAGTGCAGCGGAGATTATACCCACCACCACCACCATTACCAAAAGAAAAGAAAACAACGAGGGAGGGGAAGGTCTTTGGAGATCTCACTGTTCTATCTCCTCGTCTCAAGTACCACTACCTTTGGTCTCTTACAGCGGGACGATCTCATCAGGGCCCTCAGTTGTTCGAAAGCCGATTAAAGTTAATCCACGATGAAAGATGAATCAATGGTTTCATCCTTCTCGTTAATAATGGTTTTGGAGTCTGATTCTGAGCTAATGGTAAAGAAAAGTCCAAGTCAAAACTAAGGGACAAAAATCTTTCTGAAGGACTTTTATTGATGAGTAATTAAACTCGAATTAAAGTTCGCGTTAACCCAGAATAATCCTAATCGGGCTTTGAACAACTCAGCCCAGGAGTCATGAGGAAATTTGCCTGGGTTTGCTTTCTCCACTTATTATTAAGGAAACTATGACCAACAGGCCTAATTAGTCAAACAAATATAGTGTAAAATGTTACGATTGCATATGGTTATCAAATGCAATTGATTGTAAATACAGACTACAGGAAACTTCAAATATTTTGCGTATCTCTATATAATTATAGGAGCACAAGAAGAAGTTCTGAAAACTGGAAACAATTTTGGAAGTACGAACCCTCGACAATTGTTCTTCCAAACTTCGAAAATTCTTTCTTTTATTTAATTTTATGAAAGAGTGTAGATGTTTTCCAAATTAATTGTTAGACAAGTTATCCTGCCAGCTCAATATCATTTATAGAAATAAAGCAGTGTTTCCCAACATCTTGCAAATGCATTTGGAGAAATATTGTTTTTACAATATAGGTACTGGGAATGAAAAAAATCATGTTCTGATCAAATGAAATAAAAGCATCGAAAACAACAATACACCACTGTCATGGTATATTATGTTTATTTACCTATATTTTTTTTTTTTTTTTTTTTTTTTTCTCTTAGATGACACTAAAGCTGAAATTAAAGCTTTGAAAGGATTGATTCAGGCGCAAAGTAAGTTACCTGTTTATTTTTATTTTTTTATTATTATTATTATTATTATTATTTATTTTTTTTTTTTTTGCGCTTATCCATTTCACGTCTACAAATGTAGTATTTCCAGACCGTTAAGGAGAGTTTGAGGTGTTTGAACTAAATTCTTATTCATGTTTCCATATACTTACCTTTAGTTACCTTATTCATAAACATACAGACACAAACAACAGCCCCTATGTCAAGCTAAATTCCGACCCTGTGTGTTTTGGTGCCCTGGGAAGCCAATTCGGTTCTTTTAAAGCTTCAACGGGTGGCAAGCTAATGAAGATTAAACTGGTCCATCTGTACGGGTACGTGTCTTGCATAGGTACCGAACCGAAATATTGGTCTCACTGGGGATGCGGTTATTTCAACGAAAATAGCAACACCGACTGGACTGCTATCTCCATAACAACCGCAGACAATACCGTCCTCTTCCCGCCAAAAGAAATCAACAGAGGCACGTACCACTGGGCTCTGATTCCCGGATATAACTCACGCACGCCTGAGCTTGTCATGTCCATTTATGACAACCCTGTAGAGGTGACCGCTGGCCAACAGCTGCGTGTGTGGTACAGCGAGGATTTGTACCAAGATTCTTATACCAACAACCATGGAAGGGTCTGTGCTGATGTTTTCGGCTACTTCATGTAATAAGATGCTCCACCAGCTCTAATGTTAGGCATATAAAATGTATTAAACTACGCAGTTGTAGAGGAAAGGGAACGAAAGAATAAAAAATGAATGCTCCTTGATGTTTTGAAGTGCATTTTGTTACCTTTAGCAAGCACATGCTGACAATTGATTCTAACGTCCCAACATAGTTTAATTCAACCGTACACTAGTATTAACAAAAAGTTTTCAGTAGCATTTTTTGAAGCCATCCTGCTGGTTCGACTGACACATGAAAATTAAAATGCTTTGAGATTCCAGCAAATAGTTTGGGTCAAAGTTGAATTATGAAAACTTAATAAGGCGAAGAATAGTAATAAGGCGAAGAAGAATTGAGATGGGTATTGAATGACTTAAGACTTGGTTCGACTATTACCTCAGCCAGAAGTGAGTTCCCCTCTGGTATAGTTCCTGCATAAAATCTGAATTGGCCAGTATTACTCGCAGGGGTTAATTGTATAAATATCTTGAGATGGTAATGTCTAGTTATCTGCTGGTCTAACATATTCATATATCAGAAGGGCTACCTTCCCTATTAACAGCTTTATTTGTGAAAATGTCCGTTTAAGGTGAGTTTCAATCCTTTTATTTCGTATACGTGTGCACGGATAGCAATACGGCATAACAAGCGCCGGAAAGCGGATAGGCGTCGATGGGCTCCAAGTTTTTTTTTTTTTTTTTTTTCTTAAACCAATTTATTACAATAAATGTTGTGCCGCTTGCACTACTGACACAAATGATCATGATAGATCAGAGAATTTCCTTGCTAGGGCTAACGGCCTACAGGATATTCAAAGGGTTAACTTCGTCACTTTAAAAAAACTGCAGAGGGATTCTCTACTACGTCGTTTGTTTTATTAGTGCTAGCGGCACAACATTCATTGTACCTTTCACATTCACATTAGTTGCCGCAAATACCATCATAATCACCCGCGACTCTCTCCCATCTTGCCTCTAGCTCAGTCAGAAGAAAAATCGTTGATGAAATCCAGAGGTCCTAGTATCGATTCCCGCCGTGGTGGAATAGTTTTATTTTTCCTCCTGTGGTCTCCCATGTCCTTACTAAGACTTACGCTCAGTGGGAAATTCATGGGTTCACTCATTAAGCACTTTAGTACACGCTTTGATACGCATTAAGTTAAACAATAGAAGTCCGTGTTTTTTGTGTGGTACAAACCAACATAAAAGTACTTGTCTAAGACCTCTTATAACATAGAGGGCAAAATTACTGAATGCTGATTGGTCGAAACAGAGGGCATTTTTAGTTAATTTTGCTTTCAACGAGGGCAAAATTACTCACTCCTGATTGGTCGAGCACCGAAAATACTTGCTCCTGATTGGCTGAGCACGCCATTTCTACATTTAGTTGGTTTCTTCATTTTGTGCACAGCAAGAACAACGACATCTTTCAGGTTCTTTGGAGTATTAAGCCGGGTTGTTCGTGCCAAAAGACTTGGAAATCAAGTGCTACACCTAAATGGAAATTCCTGAAGACGAACCTTCGTTTCTTAGAAGAAACAGCAAAAGATTATTTGTGTCAAAAGTTAAAACTTGATCGGATTTGTTTGGTTGAAAAACTGAAATCATTCATGGACGAGAGGCCCGCGACCAAACGCTTTCACCTCGCTACGGCTTCTTCCAACAAACAATATCCGAACAATAATAACAGTACCCGGCTCAGTTTTTATGGTAGGAAGAAGCAGGTGAAATTAAGTGGAACAAATTACTCTGCAAGTTCCTTCTTTGGACCAACGGTTTGCTATTTTTATCGATCTGTGTTCGTGTGATTTTCATGCGGTAGAAAGCTTAACAGTGCAGCTACAGGTGAATTTGTTTTTTTCTCGTCAGTTTACTCATGAATTAAACTTGTATTTTCACTTAATTACATGTTATAATAATCAACTTTTCCCGTTTTGTCTGATTTGTAAGTTAAGAGAAAGGTGAATTGTTTGTTTGTTTGTTTGTTTTGCTCACGCAATGAGTCCTCATAGAATTAAGGATTAATTTTCACTTGTATTTTCAAAGTTCTCGCAAATTACCCTCGTCGCTGCGCGACTCGGGCAATTTGCGAAAACTTTTGAAAATACGCGTGAAAATTAATCCTTAATTCTACTCGGCCTCATGCGATTACATATACAAATAGGTGAAACAATCACAGGTTTGAGTACAGCTGTCAATTTTGAGACCCCCAAATTTCGTATCCGCGAAAAAGCAAGAAATAGGCCATCGTCTAGCTCACACAACTATCACTAAAAAAACAAACCGATTGTAATGTTATACCCTCCAGTCCTTCTTCTTTCAAAATCAACAATAATCGCTTTTTGGTTATTGAAGCAGCAAGCTGTTAGAGGACTTATATTTCACGAAGATGTTTGATTTTCCTGCCACAGCAGGGATCGCTACATTCGTTGTGTGACCGCTCTTGAGTTCTCCCGGCGCTATTCCACAGTAGAATATACTACACACATGAAATAAATTACCTGTAACTTGAAAAACAATGTTCCTTGGGTGCATCTAAAAAAAAAAAAAAAGATGAAACGGGTACTGAAGAAACAATAACAACAAAACGCCGCCATCTTGGAAACTCAGAACCCAGGAAGGACTGGGAGCTAATTGTTCCCTAGTAGGGTAGTGTACGTCGAGATGCTGAGGACGGTAGGGAGATGCGAGGTTAACAGACTGCTGACCTTTTCTGGGGGATGTTTGCAGAGAATTTTCGAGCTTAAGACACAGAGCCTATTGGCGAGGTATCTTTTCTTGAACAAGCAACTAGAGCGCTTAATATCAAATTTCGTAATTTTGCTTTTCAACATTAAGAAACGCATTATAATTTTTAACAGTTGATCGTTTCAGGCTGTAAACGTGGAGTAACTTCATCTTAATCGAGGATGGTGTCATGCAATTTTCTATTCTTTGCAATATTTTATAGGATTCTTGTACATAGTTAGTTTCGTGTCATCATTTAAGTGTGTGGTATGTCTTAAGTGCTGGTGTTTTTAATTTATTATTTGGATTTGACTCTACATGTTACTTTTCATAGTTAATGAATTATTGTCTAATTTAATCCTATTGTTCCTCTGTATTTTTAAAAAAAATGTTAAGTACTAATAGTAAGATTTGTTGTTATGTGAATATCAATCGAGTTCTGTGGTGTAAAAAAAATGATAGTGAATGAGAAACAAGAAGGCGAAGGAGTGGAGTTGGACTGGTTGGTTTTGGGAAAGAAGATAAGAAGTGGGAAGGCGACACTGCTAAGAATCATCAGTGGGAAGCTGGCCGTTTTCACGACAAAACTCATTTACCGGTGGCAGCGTTAGCCAAGTTGAAAAGAAAGAATCCGAAGAAAGCGGTCGTGGACGAAAAATAATAGTAATAAGACCGTTTATTAAAATACACTTCGCAGTCCGAAGACTGAATTGCGTGTACAAATAATTAAATTGTATGAAACTGAAGACATAATATATACAAATAAGTAAAAAAGCGCGTTCATTAGCGTTATGCAGAAGAACATGCCCCTGTCCGACAGTGTACGTGTGGATATAGCTGACGACGACGAGCCTATTTCTGTAAATGACTATATGGTCGCCAAGGCACTCCGCGCCATTAAAAATTCTCGCGCTGGCGGTCCTGACCATTTACCAAACTGGGTCCTAAAAACATACGCCGATATCCTTGCTGCTCCGATCGCTGACATCTTAAACTGCTCTTTTCTCGAATGTAAAGTCTCTATTGCTTGGAAACTTGCTGACGCCCAAACCTCTGCCCAAGGCCTCCTCAATCTCAGACTTTAATAAGCACCTCAGACCAATATCTCTAACGTGTTTTTTGTCCAAAGTCGCAGAAGGCTTTGTTATCGACATGTCCCTTAAACCAGCGGTTTTGCAGGTTATTGATCCCGCCCAGTTTGGATTTATTCCCGGCTCGTCTACCACGCATGCGTTCATATCTATGTTCCACCGATGGCTGAGCGCCACAGACGGTACTGGGGCCTCTGTACGAACTGCCCTCCTTGATTTCCGGAAAGCTTTTCACTTAGGGGACCATCATACTCTCATTGCCAAGCTTTATAGCCTTGGGGTTAAACCGAGTTTTATCAACTGGATAATTGACTTCCTTAAGGAACAGAAAGCAAAGAGTTAAGCTTGGGAACTGTTTTTCTTCTTGGCTTCATGTTCCCGCCGGAGTACCCTAAGGCACAAAACTCTTGCGAATTGAAACGACGCCAACAACAACAACAACGAAAAAAGGTAACGAAGCACGGTTTTTATTGTAAAGAGTTCATGAACTGGAAACGTTGTCGCGTAAAGTTTTCGCAGACTGTTGGCAAAGCGTGTGGAGGAAAAGGAAATTCGCTTGAGGAGAACATTTGAAGAGAGGAGAGAAGTGTTTGTGGGTTTTTTGGAGAGCTTGGAATGGTACGGCATTTCGTCGCAGGAAACTTGAGAAACTGAACCTTGTCTTCTTTGTTTTGTTCTTTTAGTCGTCGAAGCGAACAATTTTGTATCTTTGTTATGTAGGAAACGATTTATTTTAAGTGTTATCGCATTAGTTTGTTTTTGTAAGCATTAACGTCGACTTTAGTATTTAGTATTTAACATTTAGTTATTAGTGTATATAATTTCTTGCATCTTGTATGAGTCGGCTTATAATATTATTAGTTTAACTATTTACCTGTTTATTAGTTTTCAACCTACCTTAGCTTACTCTTATTACGTTGCGAGGTTGCGGGAAGGGGCTTTTGCTCCCACATTGGTTTAAGGCCCGTTTAAACGGTTTCAACATTTGACCAACATTCGTCAGGCTGATTCGTTCAACAAAAGTTGAAAGAGTGTTCAAACGGCTTCAACACTATTCAACACTTTCGAGAACAAAGGAAATGTTGTATGGATGTTGAATGAAAGTTTAAACCGATTTAAATTCGATTCAACACGTTTTCAAAAAGCTTTCAACGTTTTTACACTTTCAACAATTTTGAACGACCTGTTCAAACTACCCAAACAATTCAACGAAGTGTTGAACTCATGTTGAACCAAATGTTGAAACCGTTCAAATGGGTCTTTACTTTTCCTCGCGCTTTGGCGGTCCCAAGGGAAGCCCCACTCGCGACGAGATGGGCGCCCGTTGTGGAGGAAATGTTCTTTTGTTTGTTTGTTTGTTTTTGTTTTGTTTAGTTGTTTTTCAAAAGGAATTGAAGAAAGATTTCAGTTGTGGTTTTTGAACTTTTATAAATTACAAACTATAGTTAGCTTTCATACATAGGCCTAATTCCTCCCTTCGCACCACCAAGCTAGTTACGGGTTATCTTGTGTATAGTTAAATATATGTCATCAAACTCTTAGATTCGATAAACTACCAGACAACAAAAAAATATACCATCAAAAACTGACTGTCCCACTTAAAAGGGTTTGTCAATGAATCCAACTTCTTTAGTTTTTCAAGACAAGTAAAGTGCAAGACATTTCTCACCATGCCACAAACTCACAACTCTACAAACCGCTCCATTATTTTCATGTCTTACCTCAGACAAGTAACTGATCAAATAATTTAAAAACACAATGGAAAATAGAAAGATTAACCTGAAGTAATTATTATCTCTCTTAGCTTTCTCAAATGTAATTAATTATTAATGTAATTGTAAATCAGTACTATGTATGTTGATGTAAGTAATCATTATCTCTCTTAGCTTTCTCACATGTAATTAATTAATTAATTAATTAATTATTAATGTAATTGTAAATCAGTACTAGGTATGTTGATGTAAGCAATTTATATCTATTCCCTTTTTTTGTGCGTTTCAGTGTAGCTTTGTATTTTAGTATTATTTTTGCAAATAAATAATTAAAAGAAAACTGATCAAGTTCTATGCTTTGTATTGAGCGAAGGCGTCCAAGCTAGCGATGGTGGAAGACGAATGTACATCCAATATGTGCATGGTAGTGGTAAGAAAGCCTTGGGCGACTTTATTCCAGTGGTAGGAAAAGGAATAGTGCGGAGGTGGCCTAGAAAAGGGCTGAGGGAATGTACATTTATTCATGTGATAATGGGTAACAAAACTTTTCATCATTTGCTTTATCATTACTGAACCAGCAAGATTGCAGTACTCGTCAAATTGTGTAAGTCCTAAGTTTGGTGCCATTATCTATTTATGTATTTTTTTCATAGGACGTAGACTTTCTATCTGTGTACAAGTTAAGAGCTTTTATTTCGAGGTTAAACTTTGCAACACCTTCGTCGTACCTACAAAAATGTGCGGGTTTAGACCGGTGAGGGTAAAAGGCGGCATGAGTTTGCGGAATGGCATGTGGCATGACCTGTGGCATGGCATAATTATGCGAAATACGATACTTGCGGAATGACTAAAAGAAATAAATTAACTGAAGAGTGCGTCTCTTTTTGGCGCCAATTTTAATATATTCGAGGTTGCGGAAAATGCAACAGATGGACTGATTAAATAAACAGGCCTGCAGCTGGGATAGAACATCGCAGATCTGTGATTAGGAAAAAGTGAGGGTGAAAAAATCGATGAATGCTGTTTTGTTCCCACATTCAAGGAAATATGAGTACATGTGCCAATTCTCGGACATGTTTTGCATTTATCACAATAACTTACTTCAGAAGAACGGGAGCAAGCTGAGAATTTTCTAATACATAGTTCCTTCCTTTAATACCTAAACACGTCCTAAAAATTGGCTGATTAAACACCTGAGGTTTCTCCGTAATTTTGAAAAATATTGTAGACGTTGAGCGGCCTATTCTCGGAAGCGTACGATCGTTCGCAGTTGGTTAATCGCCTCTTCTGAAAAAAAAAATCCCCTTCTTCATGTTAAGGCTGGTTTCCATATGATCGCGGATCGCAGATCGCAGATCGCAATACTTCTGCGATTGTCTGCGATCACGATCGATCGCAGAAGATAGAACTAAGTTCTATCTCCTGCGATCGTCTGCGACCCCCTGCGATCAATTGCGATTGTGCGATCATACGGAAACCAAAGTTTTGCGATCCACGATCGAAACGCTTCCCATAATATTTCGGGTTCTCTCCCACGATTCAACGCTCGTGTGTTCGATTGTAGGAACGGTCTACGTAGCAACAATCATTTCGTTGTCATTTCGAGGAATTTATGGAGGAAGTTGCTCGTTATGAATGTGTTTACAATCGCAGCAGCAAAGATTTTAACGACAAGAACAAAAAGGCCAACTGTTGGGACAAAATCGGGCAGAAGTTTTATTTATCGGCAGGGGAAGCGGAGGCCAAATTTCGCAACATAAGAACTGCGTACGGTCGTTATCGAATCCAAAACCGATGTTTTCGACGGTTTTGGAGCTGACGACGACTCGCTTCATGTCAAACAGAAGAAGTAAATTTGCTTTGGGCAAAATTTCCGCTCTTCCACGTTCGCGATGCTGTTTGCTTTTCGGCCTACACGCGCGTGTATATTTGACACTTCCACTGACCAAAACGTAAGGCTACGGTCTGCTCTCTGCGATCGTCTGCGATTGTTTGCGATCTGCGATCGTCTGCGATCATATGGAAACCAGCCTTTAAATAGAACATGGTTCTATCTTCTGTGATCGTCTGCGATCACGATCGCAGGATCGCAGACGATCGCAAAAGTATGTTTCCATATGATCGCAGACGATCGCAAATCTTATTGCGATCTGCAATCCGCAATCATATGGAAACCTATGGATGGCGACATGGTGCAAATTCCAGCAACTCAATATCCATTTACATTCACGATTAATATTTTGATCAACAAATAAAACCGTTCACATTCAGCATTTATATCTATATTCTGGATCTATATTCTGGCAGCGTAAAGCGGTGCCCACAAGTTTTATTCCATACATTAGTAGATTGGTGTTAGTGTTTTTGAGTTGAAATAGACTAGACCCTAAGTCAGGTCCCAATTTTTGTGAAAATAGGCTTTAACTACAAGTATGTCACGTTTAATGCATTCTGAAGTTTAGGAGGAGGTATATTGAAAAAATTGTAACTCAGTCAAAATTTAACAGAAAACAAAAGTTAAACCTTTAAATTGTTATTGACAAATGGAACTTCAATGTGTAAAATATTCAAGCCGTTTCAACAGCACCGGCTATGTGTAGATAAAATTGTAGAGTCTCCAAAGGTAACTTGGGTAGTTTCTAAGTCACCTTGTAAACCGTCTCGCCAACAACGAAAAAGATCGCATTGAGCTCAGTAAATGTCATATTTTTTAGGGAATATAACGATTCATGTACATAGAAAAAATCATCCAAATACGGTGAAATAACGAAATTGGCCTTATCCCTTCTAACGCAGACAGCCTCTTAAGCTCGGCTGATGCCTTTCGAGGGGTTCCGTTTGCAATAATCTTTTGTTCACGTTTAAATATGTGCAATTGATATTTAACGTGACAGGAAGTTTGATTTTTATGCCAAACTAATCAAAGAATGATTTACTGAGTTTGGCGTAAGATTCCTTTTTGTTTTCTGATAAGTGGACTTTCTGATATCTTGGTCGTTTTCTTTAAAAAAAGGAGACTCTGAGCACGCAGAATATTACATTTTACGGCAATAAATTTGGTTTGGGCATCAGAGCACATGGCTTCATACACAAAAGGCTCCTCTGTTGTAAGAATCTTAAGTCATGTTACGACACGTGTATTAATGTTAAGGCATTGTTAACCAAAACAGGACATTTCCCTTTCATAACAACTACTGAATGCTTGAGTTTAGTCAATGAAGACTTCCTTTCCAAGTGTTAGCTTTGAGTCAGTTTTGTGCGGAAATGGAGATTTTTTTCGCCGAACAACAATTATATATTAGAGAGCTCTACTGAGTTAGGAGACGGGATAATAGAACAAAGCAGACACGCAAACGAAAGCACAAGCGCAAGAACAATCAAACGAACAAATTTAAACCGGAGTTAATAGCCGAATACTGATCCGAGTTACCTTTCAAACGGTTCACCGGGCCCGCACCCGGCATGAACAAAATAGAGTGGACGGACAAGCACGATCGCGAAACTAAATGAAAAACTGAACGACCACACTATTTTTTTACCGGCTGTCATTCTCGTCAGGGGCACAATGAACAGAACGGTAGAGAGTTTAAGAAACGCTGTAGAGTGAAGGAAGAAATCGGTAGAAGTAATTAAAAGAGAGCGAACAATTTATACGAACTCTAGGGTGAGTTTCTCTGACAAGACGTTCAAACCGTCGATCCAAATTTTCGCACATTTTCCATCCTGTCACCTTCATCCCTGATGCAGGCCAGGTAACAAAAAATCATTGAAACTGCTCAAAAGAGTTATCCAGGAGATCAATTTTTGGAAAGCAACGTTTTGGGAATTGATCTGAATATTCCTGCTTTAATTTCTAATTCTTCCTTGTTTAGAGTATCCTTCAATGCATAAGTTATTTAGTAAAAAAAAAAAAACAGAAAACGTCTTCACACAATCAACGACATTTCGGGCACTGAGCTGATGCGAAAACTCTTTAATGAGAACACATTGTTTTGCAACAACTTTGAGTTTGAAGCTTCATTTTAACGATAACCACTAACGTTTTTAAAAATTAATTTACCATTCAACTAACAGGAACATGAACATGATAGATAACTTCCTCTTACATTAAAAATGTAGTAAATTGCTCATGAATACAAATTATCAGAAATTGGCCTTTACGATCGATCTAACGTCCAAACTAATTGTAGTTCTGCCGAATGTAATTTTTTTTTTTTTTGCCAAGTGACCGTATTTTTTAGATATAAAGAATTTTTAACCAAGGCCTATGAACATTTAACCTTATAATCAATGCCATTGTCTAGTCCTCTCGTAAACAGGAACACTATATCCGTTTAAATAATGCATTATATATTATGTACCCAATTACTTGACCTCAAAAAACGTGTTCACCTGTTTACCATCCACGTCACGTATATTACCTGTAATATTTAACGAAATCTGTCTTTAACCAGTATTTCATGGATGAGAGAACTTATGTCAATGATTTTGTCCTTGCATCTATATACCTAGCTATCTGCACTTCTTGCCCCAACAACAAAATCGCTCGCCAAAATGTTCCTACTTGTAATATATTCCGGGAATAAAACTTGGGCAGATAGGCAAGCTCGCAAACTGGGTCGCGGACGAGCCACGAAGACCTGCTCTTTTCCCAAAATCAGCTCTGCTTCGCTGATCAGTACCGCCGCATTTTGATAAGTAACAGCTTGCCATATGCGCCGATATATTTGAGTTGCTTTCAGAAAGCAAGCTCTCCTTGTCTGTGCTGGATCCACAACGAGTCTGTAATTCATACAGGGAACAATTGGATGGAATAGCAAACATTTTTAAATAATGTCGACTTTTTGGAATGACTTTTTGGAGGGTTTTGACAAAATATTCAAATCGAAACACCTTCTGGAATAAGACTAAAATGAACAGTGGAGTCTTGATACGTTGATAAATAAACACTGCGTCATAAAACGTAAAGAAACCAGTTCACATACTATAAGAGGGAGAAAGGAACTTTTTTCCCAGCTTATTCTTTGTCTTGGAGGGAATTTTTAACTACTGATTCTATTCATACATAAATAGAATCGTAGAATGAATATTGAATAATTTATATGCCGTGAAATGAACAACTGTCAGTCACGCAAAATAAACACTGCTATAGCACATCGTGGAAAAGAAAAACAGCTCAAGAGGTTTCATTTAAAATACCATTAAAAGGATAGATCTTCTATAAAATGTGGCTGGATGGCCAGAAATATTTACCTAGTGATTATTGTTGTATTTCTAAAAGAGCTCGGATCAGAAATGTGTCTATCGGTCTGACGCCTTGATGTTTAGTTTCGATTGAAACCCGTGAATATTAGGGATATAGCGGAGCTCTTTACGGCACGCAGCACAAAGTGCCCACAAATTATATTCCATACATCAGTAGATTGGTGTTAGTGCGTTTGAGTTGAAATAGCCTTGACCCTAAGTCAGGTCCCAATTTTTTTAAGAAAATAGGCCTTACTACATGTATGTCACGTTTAATGCATTATGAAGTTTAGGAGGGGATATATTGAAAAAAATTGTAACTCAGTCAAAATTTCACAGAAAACAAAAGTTAAACCTTTAAATTGGTTTGACAAACGGAACCTCAATGTATAAAATATTCGAGCCGTTTTTGCAAGGAATGACGTTTTGAAAACACCGGTTATGTATAGATAAATTGCAGAATCCCCGCAGGTAAATTGGGTAGTTTTGAGATCACCTTGTAAACCGTCTCGCCAACAACGAAAAAGATCGCATTGAGCTCAGTAAATGTAATATTTCTTTACAGGATATATCGATTGATGTACATAGAAAAAAATCACCGAAATACGGTGAAAAGTCGAAATTTTCCTTATCTCTTTTTAACGCGGAAGGCCTCTGAAGCTCGGCTGATGCCATTCGAGGGGTTCCGTTTGCAATAATCTTTTGTTCACATTTAATTATGTGCAATTGATTTTTAATGTGACAGGAAGTTTGATTTTTATGCCAAACTGATCAAAGAATTATTTACTGAGTTTGGCCTAAGGTTCCTGTTTGTTGACTGCTAAGTGGGTTTTCTGATATCTTGGTCGTTTTCTTTAAAAAAAGAAAAAAGGAGACTCTGAGCAGGCAGAAGAAAACATTTTACGGCAATAAATTTGTTTTGGGCATTAGCATACATGGCTTCATGCACACATTGGCTCCTCTGTTTTAAGAATCTTAAGTCATGTTACGACACGTGTATTAATGTTAAGGCATTGCTAACCAAAACAGGACATTTGCCTTTCATAACAACTACTGATCATAAATGCTTGAGTTTAGCCAACGAAGACTTCCATTCCAAGTGTTAGCTTTGAGTTAGTTTTGTGCGGAAATGGAGATTTTTTTCGCTGAAAAACAGTTATATATTAGAGAGCTCTACTGAGTTAAGGGACAGGGTTAATGGAACAAAGCAGACACGCAAACGAAAGCACAAGCGCAAGAACAATCAAAGGAACAAATTTAAACCGGAGTTAATAGCCGAATACTGATCCGAATTACCGATCAAACGGTTCACCGTGCCTGCACCCGGCATGAACAATATAGAGTGGACGGAAAAGCACGAAACTAAATGAACAACTGAACGACCACAGCTCTTTTGTTTGTATCCATAACTATTTAATTTATTTTTTTTTCCGACTGTTATTGTGGTCAGGGGCACAATAAACAGACCGGCAGAGAGTTTCAGAAACGCTGTAGAGTAAAGGAAGAAATCAGTAGAAGTAGTAATTAAAAGCAAGCGATCAATATAAACGAACTCTTGGGTGAGTTTCTCTTAGACTGTCGATCCAAATTTAGGTACATTTTCCATCCTGTCACCTTCATCCCTGATGCAGGCCAGGTAACAAAAACTCATTGAAACTGCTCAAAAGAGTTATCCAGGAGATCAATTTATGTAAAGCAACGTTTTGACAATTGATCTGAACATTCCTGCTTTAATTTCCAATTCTTCCTTGTTAATATCGTTCACTTCAGGTATAAGTTCCCCTTCCCCAATACCAGCCGCAGGAAGTCTACACCAGTTTCAATCATGCATTAGTAATCCATAAAAGGGTTATTTCATGACTTTCGTTTTATTTATTTATTTTTTTTTTTACGTCAATTCAAGAAACGGAGGTACAACAACATGGAAGTCCATTTCCCGTTAAGGAAACCAATCGAATTTCTAATAAAAAGGATTTAGAACATGGAAGCAAATTTTCTTTTCGGGATTTTTAATTTTTCGTAGTTAAACAACCACACAATCAACGACATTTCGGGCACTGAGCTAATGAGAAAACACATTGTTTTGCAACAACTTTAAGTTTGAAGCTTCATTTTAACGATAACCACTAACGCTTTTAAAACTTAATTTACCATTCAACTAAAACGAAGAATATGCTTAATCGGTGTATTGCTAGATCATTCTTGAGTGGTTCACGGGAACATGGTAGGTAACTTCCCCTTACACTAAAAGTACACTTTATTACACATGAATACAAATTATTAGAACCAGGTCCTTGACGATCGATGTGGCGTCTAATTAATTGTATTTTTTGCAGAATTTAAGATTATTTTCGCCTAGTGTCCGTACATTTAAGATATAAAACAATTTTAATCAAGGCCTATGAACATTTAACCTTGTAATCAATGCCATTCACTAGTTCTCTCGTAAACAGGAACACTATCTCCGTTTAAATAATGCATGAGTTTTCAGTGAAAGAAAGAAAAAGTCTTTACACAATCAATCACTGAGCTATTTCAAAAACTCTTTAATGTGAACACATTGTTTTGCAACAACTTTAAGTTTGAAGCTTCATTTTAACGATAACCACTAACGTTTTCAAAAATTAATTTACCATTCAACTAACAGGAACATAAACATGATAGATAACTTCCCCTTACATTAAAAATGTACTAAATTGCTCATGAATACAAATTATCACAACGTGGCCTTGACGATCGATCTAACGTTCAAACTAATTGTAGTTCTGCCGAATGTAAGTTTTTTTCGCCAAGTGACCGTATTTTTTAAATATAAAGGATTTTTAACAAAGGCCTATGAACATTTAAACTTATAATCAATGCCATTGACTAGTCCTCTCTTAAACAGGAACACTTATCCGTTTAAATAATGCATTATTTATTCTGTACCTCTTAACACAGTCAAAAAGCAAGGAAAACTGTGAAAGAAAAAAAAAGACTTCATAAATTTAAAAAAAGTCGTTTTTTCTTTTAATCTCAAACAGTCGTAAAATAAAAATTATCGTAGATCGACTTGTTTTTCACGTTCAAGAAAGGTTCAGTTGTAGAGAGGAAGTGGATGGTTGTAATGGCATTGGGAAAAAACTAAGCAACAGCCATGTCCAACAGTACGCATTTTTGCCGAGGGGACAATTATGTAGATATAAACGAGTATATAACCAGCGTCTTTGCAACTGTGTTTTCATTCTCATCAGGCTGTTGAAGGAGTTTAGTAAAATTCTCTTTGGAGGTTAGTAGCCGTTCATTTTTAGTGTTTTACCTTATTGTTGTGATATAAAGTTAGGCTTTAGTTTTAAAAAAAGAATCATAGTATTTTATAACGATTTTATAAAGATTTCATATGACGATTTTATAAAGATTTCATTGTCTTTATCAGCAATGCTTTTTTTTTTTTATCAAAACACTCAGTTGAGCGGGAAATTTAACTGAATTTCCACAAATTTTAATTGACGAATACCGAAACTACCCTTTTATGGCCTTCATGACATTTTTCTCGGTGTGCGAAACCCATTTTTTCCCACTGCTGTAATCTAAAGTTGATTCCTGTGTGTAAAAAGCAGTTAACCACATAACATTTCGTGTTCAAAGTAAAGTCTAGTGCTGAGGTTTGATACTATATAATTAAAGTGAATATTGCTGTGAAGATAATGTAAGAGTGTGTTTTCGACTTTAATTTTAGAATACAGTTGTTAAGTCCTTACTCCATCGTGTACGTGATACCTTTTAAATACTGAAGCGAAAGAATGGAACAAATATAGTTACGTACTATTCATTGCTTCCTTCATCCAGATCTGTTATTTGCGCCGTTTACCATGAAGACTGTTGGTGGTCTTCTGATTCTTTTGATGATCACTGTAGCGTCAGAAGCTGGAGGACGCAAAAGTGAGTGATGCGAAAAAAAAAAAACTATATTTAGTTAAATAGCGCTAGACTTAGAAGGTTTACTTTTGAGGAATTTTGGAAGCAGAAGACCGATTAACTAAGAGAAAGATCGAAAGAAAACCTGGGCTACCTCAAATATAATACTCAAACACCTCTCCTAAAAGGAACTATTTCATTTTGAATCCCCGTGAGTCCTGAGCATAAAAAAGGTCACAAAAAAATGAAATGCTGCAGTAAAGTTTTGCGCGGTGTCATTTGTGTTGGGGATCTCAATAGAATCCAGAATATTCTTTATAATAAGAGAGTGATAAATTGACAAGAAACCTTTCGATGTCTTCACGGTGTCATTTATCTAGAAGCATATTTTAATGTCATAAGCCTATGTTCATCGAATTTGATATTATCATTATTTTACATACGTGATTTCACTGGCAATTGTTTTTTTCAAATATTGGAAAACTTGGTTTTCGTTCAAGCGATGTTTTATTATTTTCCGCTGCCTTCAAGACATTTTCGTAGTTCTAAAGTTTATCGAAAAAAGCTCTATTTATTGGCTGTTAAATTCGTGACGCGATGTCAAAGCATATGAAACACACCTGAAGGCACATACTGAACACCTTGCAAGTTTGTAGCTTAAAACAGCATTTAATCGGAGATCAGGGAAAGGGAGGG
The DNA here is from genome assembly GCF_977016875.1 of Pavona decussata. NCBI lineage: Eukaryota > Metazoa > Cnidaria > Anthozoa > Scleractinia > Agariciidae > Pavona > Pavona decussata. The sequence continues at coordinate 257,703 of NW_028145697.1, forward strand.
AGCCCTGCCAGAATAGAAACTAAAGGAGAGTAAAATGAACACATCATGATTTGAGAGAGGGATCCCTCCAGGGCCATGAGAATACCTTACTGTCTGCTTTTGGTTTTCGCGCTACGCAATGAACGTTTTTAGCGGCTAAGTTATTGTGGGGTTTAAATAATCTTTAATTTTTCTTGTCGTCTTTGTTTGGCTTGTTTTTTATTTACTTTTATATTATCATTAATGTTCTTATTCACACAGAATTGCTGAAGAAAATCGACGACTTGGAAAAAAAAGTGACTGCACTGAGTCAGAAAATAGGTAAGTTAGTTTACTACGAAATTTCTCGCATACAATTTTGATTCGATTTTGAGACGACATTACGGCTTCGCGACTCCGGCCAATACGGAATATATTTTCTCCCAACTAGCCGTCATTATAGAGCCCTAATGTCGTCTCAAAATCGAATTGTTTTTTATCGCGATACAAACATTTTGCTGGAGAGAGTAAACGGCTAAAGTACAAATCGTGCGCTGATTGAAAGAGAAATTCTTACTTCAGTCAAACTGTAGCCATGGTAATATCCGTACGCAAAATTTTTTCTCGGGGCGGGTTATTTGAATTTTTGGCTTTAATTTTTACGTCAAAACAAAGAAAAGGCAAAAATTTACAGTCCATAAAGTACCTACCATTGGTGAAATAGACAAGCTAGTAGGTTTAAACATTTTACCAGCAAATTTTAATATTGAAAATTTGTTACCGAGAGATAAACAACAACATGGAAACAGTGATGAATAAACCTTACAACCAGTAGCAAAAATAAAAGAAAGCAACCAGACCAGTAACTTAGATGCCGTGGAGATTTAGAAATTTGAAAGACACCATGCAAGCGGCGAAGAATACAGTAAAAATTACCGAGTCTGGCGTTCGACGCTTGCGCTAGCTACGTCGACAAGAAGATCAAATTGACAGACCTGACTTGAACCATGAAAGACAACGCAGCAGAGCTCTTAAAGCATTGTTTTCTAGAGATAAGAGGCATCAGGAAAGAAACTTACGGCGAAGAATAGGAGCCAGCAACGTTGATAGCCTACCGAAAAGGCTTGAAAGCTATTTTCTGGAGAGGCGCGAAGGTGAAATTTTCGTCATATAAAAATTTGGCGATATGATACTAATTAAACAAAAAACTTTGAGCAAAGCGAAAGCATCTCAAAGCGTCTGAAAAGGGGAGTAGTCCAAGTAAATCAGATCCTTTTGCTTTAAAAATGCCATAATTTATTGGAATTAAAGCTCACTGTTATTTACCGTGGCCGTTCTCACACTTTAGAACTTCTTTTAAGTAAATTTCTCTTCAACAGATTTATAATCACTCTTTTTCGCTTACCTTCAAGAAAAAAGTTAGTTGTATCCCCTGTATATGGTACATGTTCACCGCCAAAAAAATATTATAAGTGTTCCTTGAACAGTGTCAGAAGCTTTGTAAACTCAAATGAAATGAAATAAACAACACCATCCAACGTCGCATGTTCATTCACAGAAGTACAATTTGGATCTGTGCGCGCCAAACCCATTTAAGTGCCGTGCTGTCATTCTTACATGACAGCTTTAGAGCCAATCAGAAACCGTTATTTTGAGACGCCATTATCACAAAACAACCTCGCCTCAACGTAATGAGAAGATCCTCCAGGATCGCAATAAAGAAAATTAACGCTTCATGAAATAAAACGCGAATTTAAAAAAATCGCGTTAATTTCGGCGTCATTAATTAAGTGTGCATTAATTTCCGCGACCTTAATTTGCATTATTTTTTGGTACCAAATTTTAGATTCACTCCTCAAAGGAAAAAAGCATTGTTTTATCAGGGTGGATACCCGTCGGTATCATGTTTAAAAAATGAGCAGGAATGTTTAATCGGGTTTAAAACCACAAGCGCAGCTGGGAGTTTTTTGAACGGCTTCAAAAATATTCCTTGAAAAGCATGTGTCAATAAAGTTCATAACAATTATGCTTTTGTGAACGTTGGAAATTAGCATACGAGAAAAACAACGCGAACTGTAATGAGAACACCGCATACTAATAAGGAGGTGGTTTATGGATATAAAGTCACTGCACGTGATGTATGATCGACCATTTGATAGGTCAATAGGCTATGAATTACTAATAAGTTTCTGAAGGGCAGTGCATAAAACGCTCGAAGACGCCAGGTTCCTTTGCCTAACATCTACGTTTAGGGATAATTCCACGAACGTTGTTTGCATTTCAGATTTTTCACTTCGTGTTAAAATAAATTTGCTCCTGTTGTCTGACCAAATTCTGTTATCTATGTAAATCGCGTTAATTTACCTTATTTTAAATTTTTAGCACCTCTTCTGCGTTAATTTCCTTTTTTTATTTTTTTATTTTTTTTTTTTCATTTTCATCAGACTCATCACACTTTAATAATCACTCCTCGCAAGGCTTTTCGGTAACTATTTACAATATGAATCACTAATACTAATATCAGTACAAAACCAATAAAATATACCCAGTAAACTATTACTTCAAGTCGCGTCAATTTGGAATATCTTAGTAAACACAGGCGTTTTTTTTTTTTTTTACTATAATAAAGTAATGCAAAGAGCTATTGAGGTCGCTTCGACATAAGGTGAAAGCAAAGCAGAAAGTAGGCTGTTCTCAGAAAGAAAAACGAAAAACATTGGATTTTTTTTTTTAGTTTTGTTTAAATATCAGAATTTGAGGAGTCCACTCTGGTTCACCCGTCCGTCCATCCACATTATGTCTGTCTGTTTCTATTGTTATTGACTGATCCATAGTTTGACTGATTTCTTGCTTAATTGTCCGATTAACTGTCTGATTTCCGAATGATTTGCTCTTAGCAATCGATTCTTGATTCATTTATTCATTAATTTATTGATTCATTGCCTGATTGGCTAACTGAATTATTAACCCACAGACATGAAAGATCCATGGTTGAAATTAAATTCAGCCCCAGTGTGTTTTGGCGCTAAGGATGGCAATTTCGGTTCGTTTAATGCGTCAACTGGTGGCAACCTTATGAAGATAAAGCTAGTTCATCTCTATGGTTACGTGACATGTTTGGTTGGCCATGACAATTATTGGTCGCACTGGGGTTGTGGTTATCACTTATTTAACGGAAACCCGGATTATACTGACGTCTCCTTGACAACCGAATCCGATGCCATTCTCTTCCCGCCAAGCCAGATCGTTAGAAGCGATAAGTGGACCCTGGTACCAGGATACAACTCGCGTTCGCCTGAGATTGTCATGTCTATTTATGACACTCCAGTGGCGGTGACCAAAGATCAAGAGCTGCGCGTATGGTACACTGAGGATTTGATGAACGGCCATGAACACGACAACGGCGGAAGAGTCTGTGCTGATGTTTTTGGTTACTTTATGTAGCTGCAAGGTCGCACCCTGGTTGACCAGGGAATAAAAGAAAGGGAATAAAATTACTTAAAAAGACAAAGCACATTTGTAAATTCCAGTTCCATCTCTATACTGACCCCATCAGTACTTCTTGCTAAATACCGTTGTTAGCACAAGCCGAATAAAAATGGCCCCTTTCAATCGTATTGACATATCTATCTATCCATTGGAAACTGAAAAATAAAATTCAAATTTAAATTTAAATTTGGGTACTTCTGGATAGAAAAGTATGGCCATATCATTAAAAGAAATGTGATTTCTATATAGCGATTGAAATCCGCTTCACAATGGCTACAAATGCAGGATAAAACTGATAAAAAGTCTAAGCAGTAAAGGTAAAAATTCAAAAGTAATCGTTTTATATTTCAGGTTAGGAATCCGTAAGTTTCAGTTTGTGGGCTACAGAAATATTGAAAAGCCATCTTAAAGGGGAAGTATCACGCAAATTTGCTGCCATTTCAAAACCCTAAAATGTGCTGTCAGCAGAGACAACGAAATGATTGTCAAGTTTGTTTTAAATGATCACCCCAGTGCAATAAAACTGTCGATTAATGCCTCTGGCCAGAGACAGAGTGAGTAGGTCGAAATGGATTGAAACTTGAAAAATGTTAGGCTAATGTTTGTCAACTTTTCGCATTTTTGTTTCCAAAATGTACTGGAACAGATCAAGAGTTGTTCCTCTCAAGAATTGAGTTCATTTCTTTCCTCTCGTCATTCTAGAATTATTTGGCAGCTGATTGAAGGTCTTATTTCATCATTTTCAAAAAAGACATAAGAAACCCCATGATACCTTCCCTTTAAATGTCCTCAAACTTAACGAGGTCAAGAGTTCTATAGCAATGAGGAGTTTAAGAAACTTCTACGGCGACGGCAACGAGAACGTCATAAAACAATAGAATTTAATGAGAAAAACAAAGCCCCTGCAAAATTGGGCGGATAACGTCTTTTTGAAGAAAAAAAAGGGCGGGGGGAGGGGGGGGGGGGGGCGGGGGTGGAGGGGCAACCTTAACTGTAAAATTAAGGGAGAACTAGTGACTTTGGATGGCCACATCTTCTCCAGTTGGAGGCACAAGGCAACCACGTTCGCTATGTTAAAGGACCCTAGACAGCCTCCGCCGTGTTCGATGCCATCGAAATCATTGATATTGCATGGTGAAGTGAAATCTTATTGCTTTACTTGTAAGTTGTGTTCCTGAAAGTATGTTTCATTATCTTTGGTAGTTTTACAGTGATTTCCTTCATTTCGACATGCTCCGAATTAAATATAATAGCCAAACTCTCGCATGTAAACAAAAACAAAGGTGTGACTGACTAGGGCCCTTTAAAAGAGGTCTATGTAAAGAAAGCCATTTAAAATTATTGTCGTTCTGACGTCAACAGTCACGTTAACACGGTGTACTAAAAATCCTGTACGTTGAAAAATTATGTTAGGCTAGATGAATCGACTGTTATCACCATCACATGAAATACCACTTTAAGATTAGTCATTTGACGAAGTTTGGTACTGTTTAGTTGAACAACGAACAAGTTAGGGACCTTGAAATATGGTTCCAAATCCATACTAACGTCTCTAATTTTGAGACGCAGTCCCCCACACCATATAAACTCTCAAAATTTTTCTTATTTCAGTGACATATTTACAAATTGACAAATATGGTAATTGTCAACTCAGTTTCTTTGAAATGGTTGCTATATGACAGCAGTTTACAGCGGTAACAAAAATGAGCAAGAGGACGTCGTCTCAAAATTGAGACATGGAACCATGTTTCAAAGTCTGTAACTTGTTTTTTATTCACCTAACTAGCACCAAACACGGTCAAATGACAAATCTTAAAAAGCCAACACTATAACTCGTTCGTCCTCGTACTTACCTGACATGGGGTCTTTTTTGCTTTTTCCAAGTCTGCATGGAACGTTTTGGCAGTGTAGTTGCCGCAGTATACGATGTCCGTTTCTGGACTTCTTGATAGTAACGCCTCGTGACATGCAGCGTCTTTGTCTAAGACCGCTTTAGTGATCTTTATCTTTATCTTTATCTTTTCTCATCGAGCATGTTCCCTTCTGCCCCGCCAGATGTTCCTTCCCAGTTGGCGCCTTGACCTCGCTTTGTTCTGTGAGCGTATCCGATGATGTTTCCCGTTTTAGCATCATGCATAGTAGCAGAAGCGTTGTTGGAGTAGTGACCTCTTGTTAGGTAAAACCCATCGAACATGACCTCTAACTTCTTTTCGTTTCCGCGCGCTCGGATAATTTTGCGAGCCTGGTCAACACTCCAATTTGTAATTTTCTCTACTTCTGGGGCAATCCACTCCATAACTCATATCCACTGTTTCTCGCTGAAGTGGCTCATTCCTAGCGTGCCGAGGACATGATTGTAGTCTTTGTAATATTGGCCACATACAAGAAATGAAAGAAGGATGCAGTTCGTAAGCCAAGTTTTTGGTTTAGTGCGAGTCGGAATAACTTCGTCGCTGGTTGATATGGTGAACGCATTTTTACATTTGGAACAAACGCAGTCCAACTTAAAAATCCCTGTTTTTGGTTCATTTACTTTCACACATTTAAGCTTTCCTGGGTTACTGCACTTTTTGCAATTACTTTCTGAGACGGACTTTTGAAATTTTTCTGAACTACAGATTACGAAAGGGGACTGTTTTATGCTCAGTTCCTTTTTGGTTAGCTGTCCAGGGTCATGGCTTTTATTGCGAAAAATGCCGTCCATTTTCTAGATTAGAGAGTTTAAGATACCTGGACGGCTGACCTGGAGGACGGTAGAATTGGACGCGGAGGGCTGGGTCGTTGACGACTTCTTGGCGGGAAACTTTTCACGTTAAGTCTTAGGCTGAGGACAGCGGTGTTTAAGCTTCTCTAATCGCATTATGGCGTCGTTAAGAAAGGCTCGCGAAATGGTTGTTATTGCTTACGCAGAGAAAATATTGACCGACGAAGAATTTATAGTTCTTTATGAAGCTAATAGGCCAATTAATTTAGAGCTACCTTACTACGAGTATGAGGAATTTAACTTGGAGGAAAACATTAGTGAAGCCGAATGCAAAGCCGAGTTTGGATTTGAAAGAGGACATATCGAACTTCTTGCTAATGTCCTTCAATTACCACCCACCTTTAAGTGTCCACAGGGCAGTGTTTGCGACCGAACAGAAGGCCTCTGTATCCTTCTTCGCCGACTCGCATATCCATGCCGTTACCGCGACATGGTCAGCAGGTTTGTAAACCCAGTTCCTGTTTTGTGTATGACATCGAACGTTGTACTCAACTTAATCTTCAATCTGCATCATCACCGAATTACAAGCTGGAATCGCTCTATCCTAAATCCACTTGCCATTCATCAATATGCTAATGCTGTGTCTGACAAAGTTACTTATTTACCAATTTCGACAGTAGCTCCATCATGTTTTGTTGTTGCTGCTGCATCATTTGCATCATCTCCCTTTGATTCTCAAATAATCGTGCTTGCTCCTTTTCTTTCAGCTCAAGCTCTTTTTTTCTGACCTCTAGCTCTTGTTCAGATTTTTCTCGAAGGAATTCTATGGAATCGTTGCCTCCTCTTCTCTTCTTCTTCTTTGGTTCCGCATGAGTTTCATCACTGGTCAGTCTTGTTTTGGTCTGACCGTAGCTTTCCATTGCTTTTTGACGTATTTCTTCTGCTTTGTGTTTATCTTCTTCTGCTTTAGCTTGCTTGGAGTCTTTGGCTTCCACCGGGAAAGATTCTTCCAGTGCACAAATCTCCGCAAGAGCTTAGTCAAGCTCTGAAGTGGGCTCTATGTCAGTTTCAGACGACATTTCTTCCTCTCGAGTTTTACGCTTGAACTTTTCCTTGATCAATTTAAATCGACCTCGCACTGGACGCTTGGTCACACGAAATTATTTTCGCTGTTTGACAGTTATTCAGGCGATTCGAAACTTCTTCCCAAATTTTACCTTTCTCGACCGTTCTTTCTCTAAACTGGTAAGGTTGACTGACGAGTATTTCACGGCAGAGTAGGACATCATGCTCTTCCTTCCATTCCATGCTCGCTAAGTCTGTAAATAAAGATGAAGCAAATCACGAAAAAATCTCTTACTCCGCATTTGGCGCTTCCAAATCAGAGCTTAGTATAAAAGATCACTTTTTTCATTCATAAGGTGAACCGGCAGAGCATACAAGTTCCTTTTTGTTTTGGAAAGCAAGTAAATTTCGAATCCTTTCACGTGTTTAAGCCAGCTGAAATGCTTCGCCGTGACTGCGAAGCAAAGTGAAAATGGTTATTTCTAATTTGAACCCTCTTTTTATCGCTTTATTGGCAAAACCAAGAAATCACAAAGAATGTTCATCTAACGGAATTCGAAAAATTAAAAATACATGGAAAAATATGGGAAAATCATGAAAACAGTACTCACGTTGACTGGTGGACGGCAAAAGCCCTCTTCTCACGTCCTCGACACAGGCTGGACTGCAATCCGCGTGGACCAGGCATGCGATATGTGGTCTACACGCAAAATTTACTTCCGGTCAGCCGTCCAGGTATCCTAAACTCCCTATTGTTTCTTCATAGCCCTCAGTCTCGTTTGGTTCGTCAGTTGGTACTTTTTCGCAAGGCAGGTTTGAATTTTGCACTTCGCTTGCCGCAGTTTTCTCCGTAGAGAGTGGGGTGACCATTTCTACCTCCACTGTCCTTTCCTCAGTCTTAGTTGCCACTGTAATTTTCAAACACAGTTCTTCTCCAAAGAAGTTTACTTGACAGCCAGCATCCTTTTTACCTAGCGAAGGCGGCGACCATCGACTGCTTGCAGCCTCCGAAGCTCGCCGCTTTCTCTTTCCAATCTTTATCCCCGACGTGAATCAACCCATTTTTTTTTTTACCTTTTTGTATTTTAATTTTTTGTGTTTGTTTTTGTCGTTTTTAAACTTTTAAAACGACTGTAATTGAAACAATTAAGAGATTGTTATCAACTTTTTGCGGTCTTGAGTGGGCTCTCTGATCGGCTCACGAAATGATGACGTCAGTCACCGGAAGTGATATTTCAATTCTGTAGCAACGCGCGCGCCCGCGCGAAAAATCCGTCAGTGGGCCCTTGAAGTAGTCTTTTGTATTGCCTAATTTCATACCGTGGAGTCTGGAACTAGTTCGGCTGTTTGCCGGACGGAAGTCGATTTGTTTCGCGGGAGTTTCAAAGATGGCGGACGTAAAAAAATCGAAAAACAGTAAATGGCACTGGAGCTGTGCCAGTGCGTTGTGCACAAATACGTTTCGTACTAAAGGGATAACATATTACACGTTATCGTCTGATACTGAGTTGCAAAAAGGCTATGCAAAGGTTCTAGTGAACGAGAATGTCAACTGGAGGAAGCATGTGATTTGCAGCGGTCACAAAAGGCCAAACGGAGGTAGAGAAAAATGCAGAATATTTCAATCAACAAATGAGTTTAATGAGAAAAGCATTGGAGGAGAAACAGTTCAAAGACGAAACGCATAAGAAACACCCCGCTAAAATGTAATATATGACTGGATTATCAGTTCATGAATTTTACTGTCTTTTTCTGATGCATATAACCTTTTCTAGGCGCAATGGTTTATCCAGACTGCAAAGTGGACACTGACAGCTCGTCACACCGCCTCAGGAAACTTGACAAACAGACAAAATTTGTGAGTTTTTTAACAATCTGTAAACATGCATTGGATCTTGGGATAATGGGGTGGATGACATCTACTAGAGCATCAACAATGTCCAGAGTGATTGTTGGTTGGTGTGTTTTTCTTAGCAGTATATTCGAGTTCATCTACACCACTCCACTGCCTGGTTTTGTAGACAAGTTCATGCCTAAAAACTTCATAGAAGCAGGGTATCAAGATACTGCAGCTGTTGGGGATGCAACCGAGGTTTGGATTTCTCAATCTGAGAACTTCGATTTAAACAACATCACATTCTCATCCTACAAAAACCACACAACAGGGAAGATATGTTTATGGTCACTGCCTCCTGGGTTCCTTCTGCATTGTACTGATGCCTACACAGGAAGTATAAGTGATGCAGACATCACTGAACAGTCACAGGTGCTAGATTCGGTGCCTAAAGGAAAGACTCATGACTGACAAGGGGTTTAATATAGCTGATTTGTGTCATCAGAAGGGTCTCTTGCACAACAGGGCCCCCATGAAATTCAAGTCAGAGTTTGATGAAACAGAAATAGTTAAGAATTTTGATATTGCGACTCTTCGAAATTACATTGGTAGGATTAGAGACTGGCAAATACTGAACAGGTGCTGACCAGGTGCCAGAATTGATTTATTGGGTTGCTGTTTCCACATATTTGCACACATTGTGAACATGTTAAAAACACCAGTTGGACCAAACTAATATAATAACAGCTGTGTGTAGGTCTACATAAAATAATGTTTACATCAAGGAAATCTTAACAATAGCCAATATTTGCTTTATCACACCTGAGCTACACTTATGGTACCTTGCCATTACATTTAAGCAGAGATATCCGCACGAGTCTCAATTTCAAGTTACAATAGCTCTAGCTCAACTGTAAATATATAAATATTGGTAATTCAATGTGATCATTCCTTAGCAGGCTAACAGTGTTCATGATACAGCAGTTACATCCAGATTCACTGATTACATATCAAATTCATTTTTTTTAAGTTAACATGAAACACTACTTTCTTTATTTTTTTTTTTTTTTTGCCATTTGGTTAACCCACATCCTAAATAGCCGCAAAGTTTCAAAGCTAGGAATGTTTCCCAGTAACTGCTTTCCCAGCTTAGAGAGGTAGCTCTCTTCATCATAATGCCATTCACTACAACCTCTTGCTTTAAAATGTGATCAGTAATTTCTTTCATGACATCAATCAACAGATCATTCCTTTGTAGGAAGAAAAAATTAGAGCTCTTATTCTCAGGGAGATAAGATTGTAAAAACAATACCTGGGGGCCCCTGTGCCACATATTTGAAAATTTGCTTGAATGAGATGTGACTCCGTGGCTTTCTCTAAAGGGGCTTCAGAATTTTCTGCCCTGGTTTTCACTTCAACAAGAAACGCTTCCGTGATGCCATCAGGACTGGCTCCATAGTTTGGATCTGTCGGATGCCTAAAAAATCCACAGCTTGATACTGGAGCGCCTATAACGATGTCATATAAGCACTATCAAGATCACTGGTAACACATAAGTTTAAGGATTGTTGCTTGGCTTATCACATGTATTCAAGGAGCTGGTACTGTTCCTGTTCTACATGTATATGTATCATAAAAAAAAAATTTGCATCATGTAGTGTAAGCTGTGATTGGTTTTTATATCAGCCAATGTAAACATGGGTAGCATCATAGCATCATGTAACATTAATTTCGTAGGCTGTACTTTGTGAAAGAAATAGAAAAGGTAACTTTCTGTTGAGTCAACATAATAATTAGCTCACGCCTGCGGCTCAGATTCACAAAAATGCCTGTTTGAGTCATGTTATGAAAGCATACACACAATTTTCTATTTCTTAAATTAATTCTTTGATCCCATTGTTGAATAATTTTCTGTAGGAAACTGTAATTTGCAATTTTGTAAATTGTAATGCTATACTCACCAGAAAGTTTGGAGAAACTCTGTGAAGCTTCTTTCTCATAATAGTTTCCTCTTTGAAAATTCTTGAATCTTTTTGGTCTGTAGGTGCTTTCATCTACTTTGTTTAGAATGTAAAACCAAGATGAATCAAACTCTTTGTTGCCATTGAATCTCAATAATGATGGCAATTTGCTTGCTGTGATTACACCAATACGACATGCAAGCCACTCAGGGCTACCTTCAGCTTCATCAATGTATTGGCTGCTTTTATTGAGCTTTACTTCATTTAACTCTGGAAGCTTGACAGTTATTGTGTCATCCTGTGATTGTGTAAGCAAATTTAGCAGGCTGTGGGTTTTTTCATCAGAAAATAAATTTGTGTTACAGGCTGAGTCTGTAGAGGTGAAATGCCCCATGATGTTAATTTCCTGCCTGGGGTTGTGAGCAACAGGAACCAATGGCAAGTGCCATTTACCTCCAGCATCAGTTGGAAATGTTGGATTGAGAAAATCCTCATTGTAGATTGTCGATTGCTTTGCATAGTTATGTTCTTTGTGAATAATGCTACTTAAGTAGGCACTTCGGTAGGAGAGGTGGAAATACAATCCTGATTGTTTGATTTCATATTTGTTCAATGTTGCATTTTGGCACATTACTCAACACCTGAGTGTTCATTTCATAAATGTCTCGTTTTAACCAATCACTTTTTTCCTTGCTAACTGATGCAGCAGCAACTTTCTTGCTCTTCCGTTTTTGTTGCACAGATCTTGCAGACCGGGAGTTTCTAAACTACTTCAGGCGAATATGAGATGCAGCCTTTGCTTTTGCTTCATTTTTCTTCGCAAATGGCCGGTGCCATTTTTGAAGTTTCTCTGTGCATGATAAACACAAAAAAAGCTTCTTGCTGCTTGATAAATGTTCCAACTGCAGAAGTATAACTATCACATGGCAACAAAGACCACATTTCCCTACTGGACACTCACAAAAACCCTTTTGTGGAATGTTGTCAACAAACGTAATAGTAGCCGTTCGGGTTACTTCCGAAGAAAAGCTTTTTAAAATGCTGGATTTGACGAATACTTTGTTGCCATCTTGCAAGGCCTTGATGGTTTTCATTCGCCTCGAAGAGAACATACGCTGAGCTTTGCGAAACTGCCCAACCATTCCCTGCCCTTGGCTTGACTGATATTTTTTTAATGATCTCCATTTGGACTTTTGGAAAGAGCAAAGTATCACATCTCCATCGTGCTGTAGGTGGTGGAATTTCCTCCCTTTCAAGAGATGTTGAAAACTGGTACTCGATGGATATGTCCTTCACTCTTTTCTCCAATAAATCTTCGTCTTTGAATGGAAGCAATCGCTGGATCAAGTCCTTTTTTGTTCCCGATGATTTACGTTGGAGCTCATGGCAAAATCTTTCTAACTGTTTAAAGGGAGAGTTTCACGGTTCGGTGCATGCGCGAGCGATAACGTAAGCGCTGTCAAGCCAATTTTTTTTTGGACCAATTAGAAGCGAGTACACAACACCGGCGGGATACGGCGGGCAAGTCTTATAACTTGCTGGCATAAAAATAAAACTGACCGGCCAGTGTTTCGGTCCCATTTCAGAAAGAAACAAAAAGGCTGTCCATGTAAAACACATGGGGATTTTTGCAGCGCCGCTTCGTGAATGTCCCATGACATTCAAGAAATGCCAGAACTTTTGCGAACGTATACGGTTTTATTTTAGTACAATGTCGATATCTCGCGGCATCGACCTTTTTTTATTACGCGCGGTTCGAAAAGCCGAGAAGCTCCCTCAAACTTACGTACTTAAGAGTTATTGTCTGAGAAAACCAGGCAGGTGGTCAAAGATCGGGGTCGGCCAAATTATTCCATACTAACATCATAGATAGGTTAGGTGGACTTATGGATAAATATACTAACGTTTGCTCTTCAAGTGTTTTGGTATAGGAGATATGAGATCCACTCTCCATCACCCCCTCAGGTCCTAGTTTTTCTGGTAAATTTGACCCAAATTTGACAGCCAGCAAAAACTGTACAATTTAGCGAACGAAGTTCGTGTTTTGTACCTGATATAAATGGGCATAGAACTTCTTGTAAAAAGCCAGAGATATGCGAAATAAGCAAAAGTCATTCTACAATATTTAGTTTTGGAATACCTATATTTCGTATCTGCAAATGAGCACGAAATTAGCCGCTTTCGACTTCACGCAGAACACACAACTAAAACTTCAGCAAAAACTGGATGCAAAAACCAAACACTCTTACCCTCTATCTATTAAAATCAGCAATAATCTTTTTGGGCCATTCAAACAGCAAGATGCTACATCACCTCCATTTCTCCTACTACTCGATGTCATGTACAGCACGACACGACGCAATCAATGGGCTGTTTAAGCCGCTTCTGGATTTCGCATTGGGTTTGTCTTAAGTTAAAAATATTCAGTTGATCAAATAAGTTCCACGAAAAATTCAAATCCCCTCTCTTGCGAATTTAACGGAAAGAAAATTAAGAAAACGCGAAAATAAACAAAACGACGCCATGTTGAATTTGTTCACTCGGGATAGACTGGGGACTAGTTGATTGGTTGTAAGGGAGCCAGGGGCCAGCCAGGGTTGTTCCACGCGGTTTTTGATAAGTAAGCTTTTTGATTTAAGGAAGGCTGGTTTAGGCTCATGCCGTAAGTGGCAAGGAATAACAAAAATATTGGGAAATGAAGATACCAACGAGCGGTTACAACCATTTTCCTTGCTTATTAAATGGCCTACATGTTGTTATGCTTGCTGGGCAGGGAAAATCGTTTTGAAATTTAATTTGCATTTTGTGGGCTTTGATTAGGCGAAGTTTCTGGGTCAAGCTGTCTTGTACTGTCAAAGACGGGATTACAACGAATCAAATAAGAGCCAAAAACACAAGAGTAATTTGGAGAAACAATACCGTAGCCCAGTTGGAAGTCTTGTTGGCAGATTCACTTGCAGAAACTCTATTTTGTTTCAATACAAAGGGAAAAAAATCCGAAAAAATAACGTCATATTATTTTATATCGTAAGAGACTATACACGTACGAAACTATTTTATGACAATTTTGTTCTTACCATATTTACATTTATTACGTGACATATGGTCTTCGCTCCAGTCTTCTGCAACAGTACTTACATTGCAGTCAGAAGCGTAATGTACAACGCAAAATGAGCTGCTCATTTTCAACTCTTGACAGTCCAACACGGTCCAACACCATACGCGCCAAATGAGCTTTATGTTGTTCCTCTAAAACCATGCAGAAAGGACTTAACAGATTATCTAACTAATCTGGGTGTCAGTGGATCGAAGTCGAGGCTTAGGGACACCGATTAACGAGGCTGATGTTATTCTCAATCGCGCCAGATTGCATTCTCTATCAGAGGAAGACAGGGAAATGTCCAAAGCACAAATACGAATTAACAACACATTACCAGAAGTTAAAATCCAGTTGTTCTCACCCATCTCACAGAGGTGAAGCGAAAAAATTAAAAAATCCTCGTCGGGTAGGCAAACAGGTGTCGGAAGAAATATACCAGGAGTTTCAAGTTTCAGTTCCCATAGGATCCGGTATGTACAATAAGCCAATATTTAAATTATTTTCTCGCAATTCACCTATTTTTGGTAATTAATTTACTCTTTATATGTTACCTAAAGATATTTTCACCTTACGTGTAGTTTCTTATCAGTTCGGAAATCTCTGCTAATTTATCAGATGCGTTGTTTTGTTACAATGTAACAAACATCTCATTCAATTGAAATCAACATTTCAAATATTGTTTCAGCCCTGAGTAACTCATGCAGATTTAAAGTGGAGGATGCTACCTCAAAATTTGAGGACAAGCTTACGGTGAATGTTTTGAATTAATAGTAAGATTACTGTTCCCTTGGACCGATATATAACTTCTTTATTTATTCGACCCGGAGACAATTTTGTGATGATCCCAGTAATGTTTAATAGTTGGGCGTTGCAGATTCTACGTTAAAGTGATGTTATTAGTTTATTCTCTGATAAGCGTTCTTGACGGTCCGGCAGCTCCTCCTTCCCATCTCCTATCATATTTATCAAGATATCAAAGCGGAGATAATACAGCCAAAACTAATTTTTTGTTAATTTGTTGTGTAAGTTTTCAACAGCAGCTTTTATAACCAAAAAGCGCATACTCCTAAGGGCCTTCTGGTGTACAAGACAAGCCGGAATGATAAGTCCAACGCTTTTATTAAAAGAAAATGACGTATTCAGTGAGGGCTCCTTGGTAAATATTTCGCTTCACGACATGTGTTCATTGACAGACCAACGGAACTAGCAAAGTTCAAAATAAGTAAACAAAAGATCGGAAATCAAAAACAAACAAACCTTGGAAAAGGCAGTTATCTATAGGAAAAAGGAAATTCCAACCCAAAGGGGATCTGTAAGGAAAATTCTTTTTTCTAAATATCAAGCGCACATTTTCCGTCAGTTATCTTTAGTTTTACGCAGTTCATTTTAAAGGTAGAAAAAATTCCCTGACACTGTTTCTACTTATTTCACACGTCCAATCTGATTGCTTTGCGGTAAAGGTAGAGATCATATTTCAGCTTTCCTCAGTGATTCAGAGGGGAGCGTGTCGTGTAGAGAGATTAACCTAGGAGAGTCAATTTATTGAGTAATAACTGTGATCAGTTTGCTTATACATTGTACGGAAATTTGTTTTACTAGTGTTATGTAGTACAAGTGTCAAATAACGGTACTTCTTTCGAAGTTACTGAACAGAAACTTTCTTATAAAGGCATTGCAATTTTTGTTTTCAAATTCAACAATTCCAGTTGTTTATGCTTTAGCGTGCTTTATCGAGTTGTGAAGAACGCGGGAGTTGGATATCTCTGATTTCTTGACGGTGGAAATGTACATCAAAAGCCGCGCGCTCAAAAAAATCCAACGAAGTTATTTTTAGACGCTATTGCGCGGTTCTGCTGGTTCTATTTTGAGCATGATTCGTTCATGTCATTATTTGTTCAGATCTTGAGCTGTTTATCGCGACAAACAGACGTTTCTAGCAACAATGCGCCGGCGATAGGTCCTTCCCTGTCCCCTCCCTACCCAAAGTAAAAATAAGTAGGTCCCAGTCCCTTAAGAGCAATCCAACTCAAAATGGCGTCGTTCTGTTTAGTTCGTATCTCTTTTTAAATTTTCCATCTGTTAAATTGGCCAGAGAGGGGTTCTGATTTTTTTGGGACCACTTTAGTCAACTGCATATATTTAACCGTGGAGAAATCCAATGTGGAATCCAAGAGCGGCTTAATCGGCACATTGCTTGCGTCGTGTCGTGCTGTACATGACAACGAATGGTAGGAGTAATGGAGGTGGTGAAGCATCTTGCTGTTTGAATGGCCCAAAAAGATTATTGATGATTGTGATAGAGGGAAGGTAAGAGTGTTTGGTTCTAGCATCCGATTGTTGCTGAAGATTAAGTTGTGCGTTCTGCGTGAGTTCGAAAATGGCTAATTTCTTGCTCATTCGCAGATGCGAAATATAGGTATTCCAAAACTAAATGTTGCAGAGTGACTTTTGCTTATTTCGCATATCTCTGGCTTTTTACAAGAAGTTCCATGACCATTTATATCAGGTACAAAACACGAACTCCGTTCGCTAAATTGTACAGTTTTTGCTGGCTGTCAAATTTGGGTCATATTTACCAGAAAAACTAGGACCTGAGGGGGTGATGGAGAGTGGATCTCATTTCTCCTATACCGAAACACTTGAAGAGGAAACTTTAGTAACTTTATCCATAAGTCCACCTAACCTATCTATGATGTTAGTATGGAATAATTTGGCAGACCACCATCTTTCAGCTTTTTCAGATTTTGCCCGGTTTTCTCAGACATTGACTCTTAAATCCAGTATTTCATCAGCATTCAATGATAAACTTACTATGGTGTGCGATAGCCTGATTTTATTAGACCAGCGAGAGGGCGAAGAACGAGAAATCCGCAAGCTTCAAGAAGCGGTTCGACCGTTTAGTAACAACAACACTGAGCGTCCTTCCGAGATGCTGGAATGCATTTGAGAAAACTCTGCCATGGTGGCAAATCAAAACTGCGTTTGCCATTCGCAATGACCATAATTTTATAGATAAATGAATACCTTACAATGGTTTTTGTAGTTTGCCGCAAATCTTTTGGATTTTTTTTTTCTACTGCCCGCTATTCGAGCCCGCTAATAGACGACTACAACTAACTCGCACATTTGATCTCATATTTATTCGCTTCGCGTCTCAGTGTTGTACAATTTTTTTCCGTCGAAAGCAAAACACTGATGTTTGATGCTGTTTGTCCTTCGAATTCTCCGTTTTTGACAGTTGAATTCCGTATGAACAAACAGTACGATTGAAATCTAGAAAATCCTCGAGAGTTCATCCAAAGCCAGTTGGTGACCTTTGCCATTTCCAGCGAAAGCAGATGTGTCGCGAAATCGTTGTCTATTTTAAACAGACTTCTCTCTTTACCAATTTTCCACGTTTGGTGGACGTATCTTGTTAACCACACAGGATTTCTACATCCACTCCACTCTGTCCGCTTTAACTTCTGTGCTTCCAGAGAGTCCACAGAACGTCCCGTCGCCGGTCGGCTGCGAAGTCTCCTTGCCGATCCATCGACAAAAATGTCGTTTTCGGATGCTAAAACACTTTTAACCTTACAAAAATCGAACTTATATTTACAACACGAAACAAAGATTACAAAAAGTGAAGAACGAAGAGCGGATGATCCAAATTCGAGCGCGATTTCATCAGATTGTTCCACCACAAGCTCGCATCGAATTTAGTGTCGACCCGTACAATTTATTTTTGAGCCAGTCTGCTCGCGCATGCGCTTGACCGTGAAACTCGGCCTTTAACTTCCAGAGATTCAAGAGAACCCTTTGTCAGCTCTTGTTTGATTGTTCCGGAAATTGTTGTTTTCGCCGCCATTTTGTTTTGGCCACTTCCTTCCGGTAAACAGCTTAAGAGTAAATGTCCCTAAGCATCAAATGTAATCGTCAAATCGCGGACACAGCTCAAAATTCGATTTCGCTCATACTTTTTCTATAGATAGGCCTTTGACCCAAACTAAACAAAACAGGGTTAGTTCGTTTTAAAATTCGTTTCCTTAAGAGTAATTTAATAAAAACGTTTGCGTTGGTTTTGAGGCTAATTTGGATCGAAATTTCACAATATTCATAGCATTCTAGTGTTCGTTAAAAATACACTGTAAATCTTCCTTTGCTGGAACTTTATAGTTTGGTCTCTAGAAAATTCAGCAGTGATAAGAAAAGCGGTTATTTTCTTCCTTAACAACGGTCATGGGTTTTTTCTTGAAGCCACCTTCGATACTCTTTTCAAATAGTTTTGAGGTACCTTAAAATAACTCCCTAAAAATCATGTCGGTACGCCAAACTAGGACCTCAAACTATACTGCAGATACAAATAAAGGATAGATGTCAAAAGTTATGCTGGCATTTTTTTGGGATGTCGGTTAGTTGTGTGATACGACTTCATTGAAGTTTGCTAATATGACAAATTTGCCGACGGACGCCATTTTGAAAACTAAGGGACAACACTAAAATCAGGAATCCGGAATCCGGAATACGGAACAGAAAACTGGACTCCGGATCCAGAGGAATCCTCAAGATTGATCAATTAGATTGTACAAAAATTGTCTGAAAATATCGTCAACGCAAATGTTATATTTTTCGATTCGTGGCACCAGAGATAAAATCTAATTAAGTCATTATTTCCCGCAAATGAAAAATGATTGGTCTCACGGTTAAAACATTTAAAAACGATCGAGCGTACAGTAAAGAAAAGAAATTTGATAGTCTATATCTTCATTTTGAAACTATGTTAAGGTTTTCTGGAGACAATCTTTGTACAACCTAATTGTTGAATCTTGAGGCTTCCGCTGGAACCGGATTCTGGATTCTGGATTTCGGATTTCAGATTCCGGATTCCTGCTTTTAGTGCTGCCCCTTTGGAATGGGTTTCCTGGAGAACCAGACACTGACTGAGCATGTATTTGAGTTTGTTTGTTTGTTTGCTTTTTTTCGAAAGCGTCAGTCCAAAATTTCCCTTCTTTTGTGGTTCAAATATCCAAGAATAAAATGTTTCGGGACTACTACAGATTTTCACATATCCGACAAAGAAATGGATTGAAATAAGCTTACCTGTTTGTATCAAATTACCATTGTCGAAGGGCCGTTTCTCACAGTAAACGTCACATGGCCTTCCATCATTACTTTACCCCTTCAATCTACCTCAAGACGGCAGTATAAGTCCAAAGTGTATTGAACTCCATAATGTCTATGATTATGTACCTGTTCTGTCCAAAACGGTGTGCTGTGGCCCACGGCAATCGTGAAACCGTAGCAATGACAAGTATTGTTTGAATACGTGCCTCGGTTAAAGAGTCTCTTGCAAAATGAAGAAAGCAAATCAGTCGAAACGAAACTCGAAATGGAATAAAAACAAATATCATGAAAGGATAAATGCCGTCATTACATCAAATTCGAAGCAAAGACAGTTATCTCGCAAACCCAGTTCTCAGTTTAATAAAACTTATTAGAATATTTACTGAAATGAACAACCTTTCGGAGCCGACTCTTTTCTTTCATGTTTCCGAAATGCGGCTGTTAACCGAAAGCTGATACGTCTGGTCAGAAGAAGAAAAATGTCTTTCTCTCTTTTGGTCGGTGACGAATGTGGATGTGATTCAAGAAGTAGGATTCTGTCGTGTGGGATCCTACCTCTTGTGTCGTGCAACAAGAGTGTATCAGGTCACAAAAAACTGTTGAAATTTAGTGGCTGTGAAACGGAAGTCGAGCTCATACTAGCAAGAAGTGCCAGCCTGTTTTCAAACACCGCCGAACATCCAGGAAATGACCATATGTCCCTTGCACCGTGAACGTTTGGGTATTGGTTGGCGGTAATCTCGTACCCTGATCTCAGTCGGTTCGGGAATGTCGAGATTAGGTTGGCGATCGATAAAGTCATGCAGCTTGGCGAGCGAGAAGAAGTTATCAAATTTTTCAGTTAAAATGTTGAGGGAGCTTTGTGAGAATCTGGGATTAAATGTGGATGGAACTTACCGTTCATTGATCTGCTTACCCAGCTTGTTGGGGAAAGGTCATGTGCACGTAAATGACACCTGCCAAAATTATAATTATTATGATTATTATTATGATTATTATTATGATTATTATTATTATTATTATTATTATTATTATTATTATTATTATTATTATTATTATTATTATTATTATTATTACAGTCAACTCTCTTGTAAGCGACCACCCTTGGTGCACGACAAAGTGGTTGCTTACGGGAGGTGGTCGCTTACGGGAAAGATCAACAAACTAAGCCTAATACTGGATTGATTAATTAATTACAAAAAAATGTTACGTTAGCAGCTAAAATCAGGCAAATAGAAACTTATTTATTTGATTTTTTCACATTTATTCATTCTTCTTATGAAACTTTGTATAACATGATTCATGGTTCATTTTGGAACAGATCACTGTAACAATTCCCGTTTACCTAAAGATCTAATTGTAGCCATCTTCTCTGTCTGTAAACTGTCATTATCTGTCGGCAGTACGGGGAAGCGTCATCAAAATTGAACTTTTGTCACTTCTGAGTAATGATTTACGTGCGATCATACGTGATTATGTTGTGTGGTCGCTTACCGGAAACAGAAAACAAAAGAATGTGTAATTTCTGGCCTATGAAGTGGTCGCGGTCCCTTAAGAAATTTGAGTGGTGGTCGCTTACGAGACAGCTCTTGAAACAGTATTTAACTGAGAAACAAAACCGTTGTTTACAAGGTGGTCGCTTACGGAAGGTGGTCGCTTATGAGAAGTGGTCGCTATGAGAGAGTTGACTGTATCATTATTATGATTATTATTATTATTATTATTATTATTATTATTATTATTATTATTATTATTATTATTATTAGTTATTATTATTATTATTATTATTATTATAACCTTCCCAAATCTCACATTGTAAGCTGCAATTGGACAGTGCAACATAAGCTAAAGTTGCCAAAAATTTGGCATTAATAAAGGAGTGTTAGGGAAGACAAGTCTGCCAGAATACGTTTTCATATAGAATTGTTTATTTTGACGAACCCCTAAGGTGTTTAGTTTATGTGTGGTTGGTGCACTTCATGCAGTCCTCGTTTAATCAGAATTGGATACAATGAAAGTGTTTGCAATAGGTTAAGGACGAAGATCGAAGGGCCATACTCTCTACCTCCGCTAGAATCTGGGCTAAAATAAATTCTTGCTCTTTTTCAGTCACAATTTTTGAGCGACAAATAGAAGACGCTGTGCATGAGTTTGCCCCGCGCGCGAAAGTCCTGCGAAACGGTAACTGTCTTGTCGCGCGCGACCGTGAGTTTCATTTTAAAGAAAATGGGTGGGAGGGTGGGGGCATAGACCCTATGCAAAAATGACTGACATTTTAATATCCTTTTGTTTGCATTCAAATTAGCCTCACTAGCTTCGTTATTGAGTTTAAAAATCAAAAGAGTATTTTACCTTGAACGAGGCTAGTGAATGCAACAAACGGGAATGTTAAAATGTCAGTCATTTTTGCATAAGGTATATGAAAACCCAGTTATATGGTACAAGCTGATAACAGTCAACTTAAAAACATTTATTCATTTTCTATTTTTAGTCAACCTTAGCCTGAAAGTGCTTTAAAAAGCCTTGACTTTTATTTAATCTTTTTTAAGTTCGTAAAACAAATGTGTACTGCAGTAAGCCACCCATTTGCCGGTTTATTGGTTGGAGTTCCCGTTGAGTTAATTCATGTCTTCCTAGACAAATAGCGACAAGAAGTTTATTGTCTTTTTTCGCTTAGCTTAAGTTATAAAATATGTTTGCCAGTTTTGACCTTTTCCAGTCTCAAGGTTCGCGTAAGCGAGTTTTGCCAAAGAAGGGGTATTGGACGTTGCGTGCGCGTGACGCAAAAGTATCACAAAGTGACGTTCCGTGTTGATCACGTGAATTTCTGTAAAACTGTATTCGAAATAGACGAAAATACTGCACAAATTTCTGGTTGGAACGGCTGAGCTCGCGGTGAAAGATTCACAATGGTTTGTAGCTTGGCTTGTATAGTAGGGAACGTAAGATTAAACCGAGAACTAAAAAAATAACGGCAAAGAAATCAAGTTTGTTGAAGGTCAGTGACAGGAATGAGGTGAGTCACGGCAAAAATGTAGAAATTATGCAAAACCATTGCCAGACGCGATTTTGTTATGTAAACTTGCTACACTTTAGGTTATGATTTCAATTCACAAAAAAGAACATAAAAGGGATTTACCGCAGTTGATACTTCGTACAAATAGATGTTTCAAGCGGCTTATTTGAATAAAACAATGTAAGTTTTATAAACAATTCAAGTGTGTTTGTTGTTCATTTCAAAATGGCGGATAGTGAAAATATGCTCAGTTTAGAAATGTTTTTTTCTTAACGTACGAAAGATCCCAAGAAATTGAAGCGATAGAAACTGAAAACTATCATAAATTGTACCCCCAGAAGGTTTTTCGGTGAGATTCTTTGAGTACCACAGGTAGTTATGGCTAGTTTGTTGGAGGTCCTAACAAAGCCTTTAAGAGAAGCCGTTGGCATTCCTTAAAAAAAAAAATCGTAAAATATTTATAAGAAGAGTTGCCTCGCTATGTTACAAGTCAGAGAACTAAAAAAGCATTTAATGAATAGGATTTGCGGGTAAGAGATTCAAAAGTTACGATTGCTTGATTCGGTAGCTTAATGAATGTTGACATTATTTGAGGCTTTGTTGACCAAAAATGCCGTTGATAATTTAAAATTCGTTTCTCGTAAACGAGTGGTTATTTGGTTAAATGGATGTCCTTTTCATAAGTGTGGTACTAGGGCCTATCAATCTACAAAGTATGAGCGAATTCGAATTTTGAGCTGTGTCCGGGATTTCTTTGGTTTTTACAGACATTTACTCTTAACTAGTTCCAGACCCCTACGGTATGAAATCAGGCAATGGTAGTGTCAATTCATATATTAGATAAAATTTGCAACTCGGCCCAGTGCCCTGCTCAACCTAAGAGTGGCCTATTGAGCGGAGGCGTTCAAATTAGCGATGGTGGAAGAGAAATGTACATCCAATATGTGATAAAGGTAAAAAAAGCCTTGGCGACTTTATTCCAGTGGTAGTGAAAGGATTATTGTGGAGGTGGCCGAAGTAAAAAGGCTGAAGGAATGTACTTTTATCCGTGTGATAGTGAGTAACAAAAGTTTCATCATTTGCCTTGTCATTTCTGAACCGGCAAGATTGCTCTGTTCGTCAAAATGTGTTATACCAAAGCTTGGTGCCATTGTCTATTTATTTATTACTTAATAGGACGTGGACTTTCTGTCTGTGACAAGTTAAAAGATGTTGAAAATGATGATTATTCTAGAAAGTGACGCAGGCATACTCGGAAAAAAGAAATCCGAGATCTCCTATCAGGAGTCGAACCTAAGACCTTCCGATTACTAGTTGGGATGGGATGTTTGTCCCATGAACCTAGTTTAATGGCCTTAGCTCCCACGAGTCTCCTGTAGCTCAGTGGTAGAGCATCCGAACTAGTAATCGGAAGGTCTTAGGTTCGACTCCTGATAGGAGATCTCGGATTTCTTTTTTCCGAGTATGCCTGCGTCACTTTCTAGAATAATCATCATTCTCATTCATTCACCAGGCTGGAAATATACCATCACATTTCTTTCTTAAAAGATGTTGTTTCGAGGTTCAACTTTGCAAGACCTTCGTCGTTAAATACCTAGAAAAATGTGCGGGTTTTAGCTAGAAAGGATACTGCATCCAGCAAAACTACAACTGGCTTGGATGTTTAAGCTCGGCCGAGGCCATTCGAGGAGTTCCAATTGGTAAAATAGTTTGTTCGCGTTTAATTACTTGTAGTTGATTTTAGCGTGACAGAAAGAACGATTTACTGAGTTTATCATAAGGTTCCTGTTTCTTTTTTGCTAAGTGAAATTTCTGATATCTTAGTCGTTGTACTTTAAAATAGGAGACTGAGCAGACAGACGATTATATTTCACGACAAAAAAGTTGGTTTGGGCATAAGCGTGCATGGCTTCATGCACACACAAGGCTACCCTGTTTTAAGAATATTATGTCATGTTACGACGTGTTTATTCTTAACAATAAGAGGACATTTTTTCATAACAACTACTGAATGCTTGAGTTTGGTCAACGCAGACTTCCATGCCAAGTGTTAGCTTTGAGTTATAGTTTTGGGTGGAAATGGAGATTTTTTGGCTGAAAAAAATATATATATTGGAGAGCTCTAAGTTGGTAGAGGATAATGGAACAAAGCAGACGCGCAAATGAAGGCACAAGCAAAAGAACAATCGAACGAACAAAACAGATTTAATAGCCGAATATCCGAGTTAGCGATCAAACGGTCCAGCGAGCTCCCACCCGGCACGAACAAAACAGAGCGGACGGACAAGCACGAAACTAAATGAACAACTGAACGACCACAGCTCTTTTGTTTGCACCCATAACTATTTTTTGCTGTCATTCTCGTCAGGGACACAATAAACAGACCCCGCAGAGAGTTTAAGAAACGCTGTACAGTGAAGGAAGAAATCGGTAGAAGTAATTAAAAGCAAGCGAACAATTTTAACTAACTCTAGATTGAAACTCTTTGACCACACTTTCAAATTTTCGATCTAAATAAACGCACTTTTCCATTCTGTAGACCTTCATCCTTGATGCAGGCCAGGTAATGAAAACTCATTGAAACTGCTCAAAAGAGTTATCAAGCAGATCAATTTATGTAAAGCAACGTTTTGACAATTGATCTGAATATTCCTGCTTTAATTTCAAATTCTTCTTTGTTAGTATCGTTCACTGCATGTCTAAAGTTAAACCTCCCCTCCCCCAATACCAGCCGCAGGAAGTCTACACCAATTTCAATCATGCATTAGTAATCCATAAAAAGGGGTATTTCATCACTTTCGAATTATTTTCACGTCAATTCAATAAATGAACGGATCTAAAACAACAAGAAGGTCGTTCGCCTTTAAGTAAACCAATCATGTATCTAATGAAAGGATTTAGATCATTAAAGTAAATTTTCTTTTAGGGATTTTTTAATTTTACGTAGTTAAACAACGAAACAATGAACGACATTCCGGGCACTAAAAAAACTAACCTTTTAAAATTAAATCATGTGACCATTCAGCAAACAGGAAGAATATGCTTAATTGATGTATTACTACATCATTCTTGAGTAGTTAACGCGAAAATAGTAGGTAACTTCCTCTTACATTAAAAATGCACTAAATTACACAAGAATTCAAATTATTAGAACCTGGTCCTTTATGATCGATCTAACATCTAAACTAACTGTAGTTCTGCCGAATGTAAATTTTTCTCTCCCAATAGCCGTATTTTTAAGATGTAAAGACTTTAAACCAAGGCCTATGAACATGCCATTCACTAATTCTGTCGTAAACAGGAACACTATCTTCGTTTAAATAATACATGAGTTTTCATTATGAACTCCTTAACGCAGTTGAAAAGCAAGGAAAACTGTGAAAGAATTAAAACGTCTTATCTTTACAACAACTTTAAGTTTGAAGGTAAATTTTAACGATAACCACCAACGTTCTTAAAACTTATTTTACCATTCAACAAACAGGAAGAATATGCTTAATCGGTGTATTACTAAATGATTCTTGAGTAGTTAGCGCGAACATAGTAGGTAACTTCCTGTTACATTAAAAATACACTAATTTACACATGAAAACAAATTATTAGAACCACGGTCCTTGACGATCAATCTGGCGTCTAAACTAATTGTATTTCTGCAGGATGTAAAATTCTTTTCCCCTAGTATCCTTATATTTAAGATATAAAAGATTTTTAACGAAGGCCTTGACAGTTAACCTTGTAATCAATGCCATTCACTAATTCTCTCGTAAACAGGAACACTCTCTTTGTTTAAATAATGTATGAGTTTTCATTATGCACCCCTTAACGCAGTTAAAAAGCAACTGAAGAAAAACAGTGAAAGAAAGAAAACGTCTTTATAAATTAAGAAAAACCTTTTTTTTTTCTTTTAATCTCAAACAGTCGTAAAATAAACGTTATCGTAGAGCGACTTGGTTTTTACGTTTATAAAAGGTTCAGTTATAGAGAGGAAGTGGATGGTTGTAACGGCATTGGGAAAAAACTAAGCAACAGCCATGTTAAACGGTACGCATTTTTGCCGAGGGAACAATTATGTACATATATAAACGAGTATGTGACCAGCATTTTTGCAACTGTGTTTTCATTCTCATCAGTCTGTTGAAGGAGTTCAGTAAACTTCTTTTTGAAGGTTAGTAGCTGTTTGTTCTCGCTGTTTTACCTTATTGTTGTGATATCAAGTTAGTTTTAGTTTTAAAAAAGATTCATAGTATTTTTAACAAAAGAAATAAGATTTTAAGTCTTCATCAGCAATGCTTTTATTTTGATCAAAGTTCTCAACTGAGCAGGCAATTTAATTTCCACAAATTTCAATTGACGAGTATCCGAAATTCCCCTCATATCGTCTTCATGACATCTTCTCAGTGTCATGCGATACGTATTTTTTTCCTTTGCTGTAATCTAACGTATTCCTGTGTGCAGTTAACAAGCCGTTAACCACATAAAATTTCGTGTTCAAAGTAAAGTCCAGTGCTGGGGTTTGACACGATCTCACTTAAATGAATATCCAACGAGGAATAAGATATGGAAGGTGCTAATTCAGAGAGAACTTCTTTCCAAAACAAAATGTTCCTCTTAATCAGGAAGAAAAAACCTTCAAACTGATAATTTTTCCCCGATTTTATTCTAATTCGCGTCTTAATATGTTTCCTTTTCTTTCTATACTTCCTTTTTTTCCAGTCTCAAATACACATGTTTACTCTTAAGTTTTAATATCTGAAGGGAAATAATAAAATAAATATAGTTACGTCCTATTCATTGCTTCCTTCATCTAGACCTGTCATTTGCGCCGTTTACAATGAAGACTGTTGGTGTTCTTCTGATTCTTTTGATGATCACTGTAGCGTCAGAAGCTGGAGGACGGAAAAGTGAGTAACGCAAAAAAAAAAAAAACTACATTTGGTTAAATAGTGCGGCTAGACTTAGCAAGTGTACTTTTGAGGAATTTTGGAAGCGGAAGACCGCTTAACTAAGAGAAAGATCGAAAGAAAACCTTGGCTACCTCAAATATAATACTCAAACACCTCTCCTAAAAGGAACTATTTCCTTTTGAATCCCCGTCAGTCCTTAGCGTCAAAAAGGTTACAAAAAATAAAATGCTGCACTGAAGTTTTTGCGCGGTGTCATTTGTGTTGGGGATCGCAATAGAATCCAGAATATTCTTTATAATAAGAGAGTGATAAATTGTCAAGAAAACTTCTCGGTGTCATTTATCTAGAAACATATTTTAATGTCATAAGCCTATGTCCATCGAGTTTTATATTATCAGCAATTTACATGCGGGATTTTACAGGGATATTTTTTAAATATTGAAAACTTCGTTTTCGTTCAAGTGATATTTTATTATTTTCCGCTGTTTTTAAGACATTTTCGTGGTTCTGCAGTTTATCGAAAAAAGCCCTGGATAATGGCTGTTAAATTCGTGACGCGATGTCAAAGCATATGAAACACACCTGAAGGCACATACTGAACACCTTGCAAGTTCATAGCTTAAAACAGCATTTAATCGGAGATCAGGGAAAGGGGAACTCCCCCCATTGTCCCACAAGACCCAGGGAACCCTGCCAGAATAGAAACTAAAGGAGAGTAAAATCAACAGATCATGATTTGAGAGAGGGATCCCTCCATGGCCATGAGAATACCTTATTGTCTGCTTTTGATTTTCGCACTACGTAATGAACGTTATTAGGGCTAAGTTTCTGTGGTGTTTAAATAATCTTTAATTTTTCTTGTCGTCTTTGTTTGGCGTCTTTTTTTTTATTTTTTTTATTTACTTTTATATTATCTGATTATCGTTAATGTTTTTATTCCCACAGAACTGCTGAAGAAAATCGACGACTTGGAAAAAAAGCTGACTGCACTGATTCAGAAAAAAGGTAAGTCAGTTTACTTCAAAATTTGTCGCATACATTTTTAACGAACAATTCCGTTTAAGGTAATGCGAAAAGGTATTGAGTTCGCTTCGACATAAGGTGAAAAGAAAGCGCAAAGTAGGCCGTTCTCAGAAACGAGAACATTAGATTTTTTTTTTTTTTTTTTTTCAGTTATGTTTAATATCAGAAATTGAGTGCACCCTGGTTTACCCGTCCCTCCGTCCACATTATGTCTGTCTATTTCTATCGTTTATATTGACTGTTTCATAGTTTGATTGATTTACCGCTTAACTATCTGATTGGCCGACTGATTCACCGATTGATTGATTCTTTGCAATTAATTCGTGGTTCATTGATCCATTGAGTAATTGGCTGATTGACTGTTTAATCTACAGACCTGAAGAGTCCATGGGTGAAATTAAATTCCGTCGGCCCCAGTATGGTTAAGCGCCAAGGACAACAAGTTAGGTTCCTTTAAACTGAATCCATCGCTGGGATGGCGGGGCAATAAAACAGAACATGAAAAATATGTTGCTTAAACTTTGCGTCAATTTTATGCCAAAAAGTTCGACCAAAGAAATCATGCCATAAACTAGGTATATCTTATTCCATGCGCTTTCTTCGTTGTTTACGTCATTCGCACGCGCCATATACTAACGGACAGATAATGGCGGGTGTATTCCAGCACTCTTACCAGAAAAGAGAAGCCAAAATAGCAAGATTTTTTGTGGTGGAAAAATAAATCATTTTGCTCATTGCTCATATTTTTCCTCGCCTGGTCGGGGCTCGGAAAAATACTACGCTACTCGCAAAATATCCGTGCGTATTATATGTAAAACCATCGAATAACATAACATAATATTATAGAACATTATGTAATGTAATGTAATGTAAGTAGTAAAGTAAAGCACCGGTTATGATCAAGGCGACTCAGTTGGCTTACTGAACCTTATTTTGCCAAATCGGTTAAAGCAAAATAACACTATTTTTAAACTAAATACAGATCCCTTCGTAAAGCTGAACCCCAAGCCTGTGTGTTTCGGTGCAAAGGGGGCAACTTTTGGTTCGTTTAAAGCCCTGGCTGGTGGTGACCTAATGAAGATAAAGCTGGTTCACTTGTATGGCTACGTCTCCTGCCATAACACCTCTCCCAAATGTTGGTCTCATTGGGGATGCGGCTATTGGAACCTAGATGGTAACACCGATTGGGTCGTTATGTCGGTGACAGATGAAGCTAATACCGAGCTCTTCCCGCCAAAGGAAATCAACAGGCACTACAATTGGGCTTTGATCCCCGGGTACAATTCGCGTTCACCTGAGCTTGTCATGTCCATTTTTCAAACTCCCGTGAAGATAACCGCTGGCCAACAGCTACGACTGTGGTACACCGAAGATTTGAAGAACTCGCTCGAAAGCACTAACGAGGGAAGAGTATGTGCCGATGTTTACGGTTACTTCATATAACTGGGAGGCTGGGCCATTTCTTTTCAAAGTGGACGTTCATTGTATTTAGTTAGATGGTTGTAAAACAAAGAGAAATAAACCAAGCGGGTAAGGGGAAATGTTTCATGTGCTTTGATTTTCAATTCCTTGACATCCAATAAGACAGTGCCAACGCCATTTTCCTTTTCTTGGCTCTTGTTTTCACAAGATACGAGCTTAAAGAAATCACATACTGTTGCTAAACGCCCACATTGCCCTCTGTATTATACTTCCCATTCATAGTTTTAACAAGGGAAGTAAAGTTGAATATCAAAACCTTCAATCTTTGGTGATCATTTCCCTCGTTCTTTTGGCCTTTAAAGGGGCACTGTCATGGCGGTCAAAATTGTATTTTATAAAGAACCCTTTTTCTAACATGAAATTGCTGTTAGGGCGCCGGCAAGAAAATAATAAGACATTTATCCGGGGAAGAACAAGCTAAAGCCAGTTATTAGTGACTACTCTACAATAACACAGCCTAAAGAACTTGAAAAAATTGGTTGCAATCCATTTCCATCCTAGTCATCCGCAGCCAAACATAATTAATACTACTTTCTGTGCATTAGTAGGGTTATTGTTAACCAAAATGAACCTTTAAATTTTGACGATTCCATCGATTAAAATATGTTTTTTTGGCTATTCAAAATAACACCAAAATAGGTGACACTGCCCCTTTAAGTTTGTAAGTAGTGAAATTGTTTAGAGAACTTACTTTGCTAAGCACTATTGGGATTTGACGGGGTAAACACCCTGTCAACGAGAGCAGGCTCGAGACTATCTTCCTTCAGGTCAGCTTCTATTTGGTATGATGCAGTAAGCTCTCACAGCTTTCTCGCACGTTGAGAAATTTGCCCATGAGTAATTTAAATCTTCAAAGCCAAACTTATTCACAGGTTGTACAACCGAGTTTCGCTTATTTCGGTTCATGAGAGTTACGTCATTTGAGACGATCTTAAATTCCCCTGCGTCAAAAGTTTTAGTGGTAAGATGTAAGAAGTGAATGTATTTTGGCTTTTTAAATGTATAATGTTAAGAGCAAACGGAAAACTTTTTATTCTTCTTTCTCTTTCGATTCCTTTTCTTTTTTACATCATTCAATGCTGGATTGCTCAGCGAGGTCACCGTTGGAGGATCTCCCTGCGGTGTTGACATCTTCTGTTTCTTGCTCCTCTTTCGGCGCTTGTTCCTTAAAGATATCCCACCATCATTTGATGCAACCCCACCTTTTGTCTCTGTCGGCGATGATTCCGAAACTTTGAGTTTAGATGTTGCTTGTGATGGAAATTCAATGTCCACATCTTTGCATTCTAATTTGCGTTTCCTACTTGTGTTCACGTTCTCAAAATGCGCAAGTTTAGTAATCATTTGGCTGTCTTTTCTTACAAACAGTGCCACGAAAAATCCATTGGTACAATCCTCACTTGGCGATGCACGAATGCACTTCTCTGCTGTAAAAAGCACAGTGAAATAAATTACGCTCAGAGGGTGTAGACCTTGTTACGACTTTGTAAGCCATTAACTAGTCACTAAAAGAGACGCGGCAGAATTCAAAGAATGTTAAGGTTACCCGGTACCTTCAGAGGTGTCTTCAGAGGTGTCTCGCGTCCAAGCGATGTAGCGCGTCCGGTTTAAACTGTAGATACCTGAACCCCTGTATCAAATTAAAGCTTATAGAGCTGGCTATCCAACTAAACCAAGAATTTTGAAATAAAATGAATTGCCGAATTTTCAGCGCTGTTTTCTCGAGAAAAATTTTTTTCACTTGGAGGAGCCCCTTGAAATGGCTAAATTTGTTCGTTTGCCTTCAAATCTGGACACTAGCTAGTTTAACATATAAACAACAAAAACGTGTCTGCGAATTTTTTCTTTCGAAATATTTTTTCTCCAAGAGCGATTTTTGTACGATTACTCCACATTTTTTTCATCCTATTTCGAAAATGCTCTATAACTTTTCACTGCGATTGAATATGGCAAAACGCAGACACGTTTTTTTTAGCGCTTTGGGTCCGAAACCTGAGGAGCAAATTAAATTAGAAACAAACAAAATTCACTTCGACTTGTAGCTTTAAAAAGGTGATTCGGACGCTCGCAATTAGAGGTCGTGAAAAATTCGACAATTTATTTTATTTCAAAACTCTTGGTATGGTTTGATAGTCAGCTCTATAAGCTTTAATTTGATATAGGGGTTTAGGTATCTACAGTTTAAACTGGACGCGCTACATCGCTTAAACGCGAGACACCTCTGAAGGTATCGGGTAACCTTAAGAAGCATCCCGAACGCCAGTGTTCATCAATAAATAGCACCACAGAAAGTATTGCTCAGCTAAATTAGAGTTCAATCAATAGACTCAAACCACAGAACCAGATTTACAATATACTAAAGGAAAGACAAAAACAGTACCTTTCATTTGAAGGGTCGACAGTTAGGATTTTATCCAGACTCAAAAGTCATGTTTACACCGTGTACAGCTTGGTATACGTAACAACACCAAAAGAAAGTAACGCTCGACTTTGTACAAAATTATTATTTAATTCACGGACAAACACGTTCGAACCTCCTTATGTACAGCACAATAAACAGCACCACACAAAAGCAATGATCAGTAGCTTTCATTTGATGCTTGCACGTACTCAAAAATCACTAAGACGGACCACCATTTACTTACCAAAGAAAAGTACTGAAAAGCAACAATCAAACGGTGGAACCACCCTTTTAGTTAAGTATAATAATTATAAACACAGTCTGCTGAATTACTTTGCAGACTTAAGGACTTCATCGCAAATGTAAATAAAGGTTTGAATTACTTTGTACAGCAAAGATTTATTAGAATGGTAGCAAGTTAGCCTGTCACAAGAAGGCCTTCCGTCAATTAAAAAAAACACTTCGCACACCACAATAATCAACACCACAGGAAAGTATTGCTCAGTATCTGTAATTTGAATGATCAGACTTTTAATAGCCCAGTCGAGCGCCCGTAGGGGCGAGGAGGGATGAGAGGGTATTGTATTCACAGGTTCTACTTTTAAGCGCAAAAAGGTTTCCATCAACAGACTTCGAAGTTAGAGCCACTTTGCACAACCTGATAGTGAATAAGACCATGGTAAAGAAACTGTCATAAGCTTCAAATTGGATAGTTATACTTCGGGATTTAGATTCGGCAACTGTCTAAATTGAACGCGTTTCAAACTACCTCCTTGAAAGACAGCTAGTCCTCTGTGTGTCCAAGACGGAAGACAATCCTCCAGTATAAATCTGCCACCAGTAGCTTTTAAAGCCGCCTTGACTACATCCTCATTTTCCTTCAGAAGTGAGTTGCACAAGAGAAAGATTAAAATATGTATGGCTACCAAATTAAACATTCAGTAGCTGTTTCCTCTTACGTTTTTTTATCTCACAAGAAAACGATTTCAAGATTGCCACATAATTAAACCTTCAGAAGCTGTATCCTCCTCTGTTTCTTCGGAAGCCTATTTTGATGTATTACTAGTCACTTAATACTACCAAAATAGGAAAGAAAAAAAGGGAATTGTCGAACCCCCACCCCTTTTAATCTATTTGAAGGCGCTGCGCAGTTTCAACACTTTTATGAAGTTGGAAACAGCCTGGCTGGCCGTTCTGTGAGTTAATTTGTTGCACACAATGTAGATCGGAAAAATTATATAGTAAGACACAAAAATTGGAGGAAAAAAAATGAAGCGATCAACAAGACGTGAAGTTACTTTTTTTTTTAACTCAGGTTTTTCGAAGCAGTTGCTGTCGTTGTTTGTTTGTTTGTTTGTTTGTTTTGCACATACCTGTTGATGAATGGAGCATGTGGAGTACACGACCCTCTTTACAAAAGGAAAGGACAGTGCATGGTTCAACACTGACAATTGAAACTTGGCGAGTGATTCAAGTCTCTTCTGGAGGAGAAATAAAAAAAAAAACTTACGAAAAATACAGTTTACGAAGAGTCCCTTCTTTTTCTTGGAGATAGTAAAGCCAGCAAACCGCGTAAGCACGTAAGAAAGTTTCCCGCGAGGAGACGGGACGCGCGAGGGGAATCGTCCCTCTGCGTGCCGTGTCTCCTCGCGGAAGGCAATTTTCTCGCGCGCACTCGCGTGGTTCCGCGCTCGCTTTACTATCCCTAAGAAAAAGAAGGGATTGCTTGTAGTCTAAAAAATACAAAGCACCGTTTTAATGGTTTTCTCAAAAAGAATTCTCATAAAAAAAACCTTCTGCGAATCCTTAAGCGTAGACTACAAAACAGACGGTACTTTTGGAGCTGGTCTGCTGTAAGAAAGCGCCTGGTCTTAGGGCTACATGTAATTACAAAAGGCAGGTTTGCCAAAATTTCGGTCGTCTGTTAACTATAACAAAAATCAACACTGCGATTACACGAGAAATGGGCCAGCAGTGCGCTTGGTTGATTTTCCATGCAATCGCGTTCACCCGGGCCAGCAATTTCTCATGACAAAATTCTGCACTGGTTACAGCAAAATTAATATTCGTCGAAAACTGGATATTTCTACGTGACATATGAAGGAACAGAAAGCAATAATGCTACTTGAATGCTGGAAAGGGTGAATGCTAAGGAACAGGCATTGCACCGGTAAGTTCTGCTTCGTGACCTTTCGTCGCGAAGACGCTTCTATACTGAATCTAAGACTTCACACGCACAGTGAGTAAACAAACTGATTACAGGGGAGGGGGGGGGGGGTACTGTGGCAAATTTGTCCATTTTGCGGCAGGGGCAAGGCTGCGATCAGCGTGGTTTACCTAAAGACTGACAGTGAATATATGAAAATTCATATATGTGAACTGAGGAAGAAAGAATGAATAAGTGAACGATCATCGCAGTTATATACGCAACTTAAGCAGTTGCAAAAAGAAAGCCGGACAAAAATTCATGCCCTTCATTACCTAAAGATTGCTTACCAAACACAAAAGAGAAAGACAGAAACAGTATACCCTTACGAGCTGTATCCGAATTTTTTTCTCTTCGAGGCAAAGAACGTACATATACATGTATACACTATTTCTATTCATGCAAACGGTTTGAGATCAAACCATCAAACTATTCTGCAAGCCACATAAACTGTTAAAAAAAATCAAGCGCTGCATCGTAAAATGCAATTCAAACAACAACAGGCAAAAAACAATAGCAACGACAACGAAGATGTACACGAGTACCTGGGCACCCACGCTGATAACAATGCACTGCAATCTAATCATTTGCCATTGAAATGAATACCTCTTACTAACCGAGTCTTTTCCCGTTGATTAATGCGGGCCATAAATCAACGGGAAAAAAAACGAGGATCCGTAACTTACATTGCGGACTGAGAAAACGAGGTTAGTAAGATATTCTTATATGTCTGAGGTTAACCGGGCGCGCGGGAAAGGAAACTTTCAAATTTAGCGGGTCGTACAGTGAAATACGGCCCACAAAATTGACCAATCACGTCGCGCGTACTAGCTAACTGAGAGATATAATAAATTTTGCTAAGTGTTATTACCTGTTTCTCACTCGTTCCTTGTGCTTCATCTACAAGTTTGTCCATCCTGTTCACAATACCCGAGCCACTACAAGACGGATCCACCACAATATACTCAACATTGCTGTACTTTGCAACTGAAGGCTCCACCTAAGATGTTTAAAAAAACTGCCTTTGATGTACTGGATACGATTTAAAAGGGTAGTGCCACGGGGAGTTGGTGAGTTCAACAACCCAGAAACGTTTTCTATCAATACTTTCTCAAACCTACAAATAATGATCCAGATTTGCTATTAATCATAACAAAAACAAAATTCTCGAATCTGATTGGTTATCAGCAGGCCCGGTTTGAGCATTAATTGGACAGTTCACGCGCGTCATGCCTGATGTAATAGTTCAACGGGAAAAAGCATGTCGAAAGATAGTCGCTATTCTCTGCTATGCACTTACACTAAAAGTGACTGTAAAAAAAAACCCTAGAATGACAATAAAAAGATAAAAATTGCAGTGCGGATTAAACACGGCAATACAGTTTCCCTCAATCACTTAAACAGGAAATTCGACCGGTATAAAAGGGACCCGCTGGCCTGGCCATTCTCGCCTCCAGTTGCGTCTTTTTCCATGCGTCTTTTTCTACGACCCTAGCAGATAAAATTGGCCTAGTTTTCGGAAAAAAAAAAAACGCTGTTATATATTAAACCGAATTAGAATCTGATGTCTCATATTGCTGTGGTGGTATTATGAAATTTTGAGGCATATTCAGAGGACGCTTGAGTCAAAAACTTACCACGGCTGAAAAGCGTCTAAATTTGTATTTCACACCCACAAAGGTGTGAAAGGAAGGACGGGCTTGACCTTTTATAGCGGAACTTCTGGTTTAAACGTTTCGACTCCTCTATTTCCACTGACCTCCAAAAAACTACAGTTTGTTGTGGTAACACAATCCACCCCGGCTGTGCTCATCAGCTTGTGCATCACTGTTAGCCTCTTTTTATCAGTGTCAAATGCAAATATTTTGCTGCAAGTAGAGTATGAAAGAAACAGTGAAATTCGCACTGCACACTATAATTATAATAACTTAAGATTAGGTTTATTTTTACGTTAAATCCTTTACACGCAGCATAGTTAATAAAAGGCAATGGTTGTGAGGCCTGGCAAACTTCTTTTGTTACAGCTGTATATGTTTTTGTTAGCATTTTTGGCCTTGACCGTGCACAAACCACAACAAATTTTGAAATGTGTCGGAGCAACTGACCAAGCGAAGCATTCCTGTTAAAATATTCAGCTGTGGTGTGAATATTAAAACAAAGGATTATGCACGGTCGCGGCACTGCCAACATAACTTGCAGCACCACTGTTTTCATAGCAAGGTTCATATTAACCAGTCCCTCAATTAACTATGCACGCAGACAGTTTTTCTCACACTCCTCTAAAGTAATTCATGTTAAGGTACCATATAGTCACCCATATATCCCTAACCCTAACCCTGGCCCTCCATATAGTCACCCTTACCTTACCATGAA
Organism: Pavona decussata; assembly: GCF_977016875.1. Lineage (NCBI taxonomy): Eukaryota > Metazoa > Cnidaria > Anthozoa > Scleractinia > Agariciidae > Pavona > Pavona decussata. The sequence goes on from NW_028145697.1 coordinate 294,322, forward strand.
TTATATGCCCAAAATGTTATATGTTATCGGAAAAAAAAAAAAAACAAAACAAAACAAAACAAAACAAAAAAAACCAAAAAAAGCTGTAAAAAGTGTTTAAAAATTTAAATGATTTGGTGAACATCACGACCAACTGTTGAGACAAAAAACGGAGCTCAAAATAGTATTTTGGAGCTCAGAGAGAAGTTGTAAAATGGGAAACACAACAGGTGAGATTCTTCAAATGTTCTGATTGACTTTCGATTACATTTGAGATCCACAAAAACTCCCATGTTAAGTAAACTTTGGTTACATGTGCTGTAGTGAGTAACGTCATTATCAAGATGAAAAAAAACTGCACTGAGAAGACACCAAGAAGCTCAGTGAACCTCTAAACTCAAAAGTGTTTTGTTACCATCTGATAATTAAAATCGCCTATAATGTGATAATTTATGGAATACTTAATGTACACCCTCATACAGTACTGTAAATGAACATGAATGAAATAATTTGAAGCCCGTTTTGTAGTGAGTCCCTTTGAAACATGACTAGAGCTCGCATATCGTGAAGCAAAAATGCAAATATTACAGTCAAACCAGTGTAGCAAGTTAACGTTCTTTTCATACTGTACATTTATGTCACAGGTACCCAAAACATACCCTTCGTTGTTCATTAAACTTGCCAAGTGACTGCTTTTGTTACCAGGAGCTGCGCAAGCGTCAATCACGTGAGATCCAGGAGGCGGAAGCAGAACATGTGCTGGAAGGCAGCTAGCCTAGGGACATTTTAATTCATAAAGCTAACAGTCTGGGTCCTTGTTATTATATGCTCATGAAGAAAATCAGTTCAATAAACACTGTGTTCTTTACGTGTATTTGTATATAAGCTCTACGAGGAAAATTGTTCTTATTCCTGATGATGCCGTTGATCGACGAAAGCTTGGATTTTAACGTTTGATTTGAACAGTAGCAAGGCCTCATTTGAACTTTAATATAATTATTGTACTTCTGTTCTGGACAATTCTTCTCTATACCAATAAAATGCCCAAAAATGCACAAGAATGAGATGCATGTGTAAGACCCTTATGATAGATAGATATGGACATCACTAAGTATCAACTAATCTTAATTCTATCAAACATATTATTTTCAAGGCTATAGTTTTGTACCGTGACAAAAACAAAAGTACAAAAATATTCCATAACATTTATTCATTGCGCATATGTCACACATTGACATTCCAGTCCTAACAGTATGCAGGATGTTTGTTTCCACCAATGTAATTTAATGGCCTTAGCTCCCATGAGTCTCCTATAGCTCAGTGGTAGAGCATCCGAACTAGTAATCAGAAGGTCTTAGGTTTGACTCCTGAAAGGAACACTCAGATTTCCTTTTACTGAGTAATTGCCAGTGTCACTCACTGAATAATACATCATTCTCAAATAGTAAATCATAAAAAAAAACAACAACAACAATATGTACATCTATCAATGACCCTGGAACAAAAAGCCAAAAATTACCATTGAACAGTAATAATTTCTTCCAATACCTTGTCTTGGAGAAGAATGTATCCACTGACATATAAAGGATGATCATGAAGATCTGTACCAGGAGGAAACACAAGAACGTCTGGGAGGTGTTCATCACACATGAAATGTTTGTTACAAGACTTTTTGCTCTGGAAATAAGAATAACAGAAAACAGTAAATTAGGATTTACAAAGAGCATCTAAAATTCAAGGAGGACCTATGCAAAAATGTGTCACTGGAACCTGAAAGATCACAATTAATTTAATAGCAGATTAAAAAGCAAATACATGTAGTACCCAATGTGTTCTGTACTCAATTGTACATGTACTATGGTTTCCACACTGACAGAAAAGTAGTACTTACACAGTTTCTATTGGATGGTGATGCATGAAAAAGGCTTTCATTTTGACCACCATGAACAGAATAATAAACATCACAAGAAAGCCCTGTTCAACTGGTTTCATTTGATTGATCACACAGTAGCATTCTACATGTATACATGTTGCAGGTTAAAATGAATCCAGGTTAAAATGATTTCAACCTAGGTTGATTTGTATTTTCCTTTGTTAAGGTTGAGTAATTTACATCTGAAACAAAGGAAAATACAAATCAACCTAGGATGAAATCATTTTAACCTGGGATTCAGTTTAACCTACAACATACATACAGTACAGTGTAGACTCAAATAGACTGTAATTATTACAGTAAAAGGTACAAAGTACACATGTGAATATCACTCTGAGACTACAAACTTCACTAGATACACAGAAAAGAACTGCACAGTAAAGCACCCTCGTTTGAATCTCCATATACATGTACATGTGCTAGAACTGCCCCTCTATGGAACATGTTTAAATGTTAAGTACTATAACATTTCAGACAGTAAGTCATTTTTAAGAAAATGTTCAGAGTTCCAGAATGATAACCAGAAACAAAACATATGTTCAGGTAACTTATGTTCATTACTAGCAGACTGCTGCACAAACATCAACTGGAAAACTCACCTGTGCTACATAGGATGCAACATCCTGTTGATGAAGTTGTTCATAACCATTTTGCGTAAACTCTTGAATTACATTTTGTACAGATGTCTTCAATCTGTTGATTCTTACATATCGTGGAATACAACCTAAATGTAGTGAGCAAAATAAAATGAAATAAATATGATGTGAAGTTACATGTAGGGGAAGTGGTCAAAACCACAGTACTATACTCGAACAGGACCCACCAAACTCCAAAATAGATGGTGGCCTCTGCCTGCATCTCCCTTCCTCAACCTCAAAAGATGGTGTTTTTATTTCATAGCCACCCCTCCACCCAGCAGTAAAAAATGACTTCACTTTTCTTGTTTATCTAGCCAATTGGTGACTCTTGCCAGCTTAATACTTATGTGTCAACTCAAATTTTAAAGCCAATAAAGTTTTGTCGGTGGTGTTCATCAGACAGGTGGTGTCTTTGATAACCCCCTACCCCAGACAAGGCGGATCCTCTTCGCACAAACTTGTTATGACCAGTTCGCTAGATTAGAGTCTGCTGTCAGCACTTTCTATAGTTAAGTTAAGTAATTTTGTTTTTACCCCCCCCCCCCCCCTCTCCTCCTTCCCTGGCTTTTTTTGGTCTTGTGAGGGTCACAGGGTAAGAGGTGGGGGAGGGGGCTCTACAGATGGGTCATCTACATGTACAGTGTACATAGTAGACCACACAAGATAGTACTGTATAAAGACTTGCATGCGCATGTAAAAATGTCATGGTCATGAATACTTGGGAATGAGCGTTCAAATAGCTGGTTTCAATAATATTTATTTCTTAAACAGTCACATACATGTACAGAACTGTTGTACATAAATTATAATTGAAGCCTTTTCACCAAAAAAGTAGACAACTCGTTGAGTCTGAAAGGGCTGATTTTTCAGCCACATCCTGGCACTTGATCAAGGTAATTAAAACATATACTGGCAATAATTATATAAAATTGTAACAATTGGTGTATAAAAATACAGTATCATGTACATGTATTCAAAGGCAATAAGGCAATATTAAGGCAATATTTAGAAATGGCATATTCTACAGCTTTAGATGCAACAATTGTCCCATCTAAAGCTGTAGAATACACCATTTTTAAATAACTTCCTAAAATAATGAGTTTCTTTTTATTGACACCTGTTTCAAGAGCGTCCTTGGGTAAAAGGTCTTCATTCCTATGAACCTTAGCTCGGATTTTCAAACGGGCCAAACATGACTGCAGGGCAGACTTGTGTTTTGTAATATACTGCTTCAGTTCTCCACCACACTGAATTCCTTGTCCAAACAGAAAATCGTAAACCAACACCAAGGCATAGTTATGCTTGAGCTAAAACAGAGAGCCTTTCAATTAATATTAAAAACAAAATTTAGTATACCTCTTAGATTACCTATTTTTCTGTTGCACAACAGCTACAGCTGTACACTCTGACAGAGCATAATTTACTAGCCACTGCTGAAAGGTGGACTGATAAAGAGGTTTGCTATTGTCAGTAAATGAACTGATGTTAAATACTAGAAAACATTAATAGAAGAAAGATCCTCACAGTTGTTTATGCAATGAAAGCAGTTGTGAAAAGAAAACCTGAAAGAAATTTGGGCTCGAATGGGATTCAAACCATGACCTCTGCGATGCCTGTGCAGTGCTCGAAAACAGAGGTGGCCATTAGTAAAGGCTCAACTGTACATTGTACTTAAAATTGGTCAAAATTATTTACACTCTGTTCCCACCTCTTCATTTATGAAATCAATGTTACAGTAATTAAGTAAAGCTATTGCCTAGTGTTCAGTAGTCTAGCAGGCCAACTGCAGTCAATGGCACCCAACAAATAACCAACAAGGCCAGCTGAATGAATGTTTAGTAATATTATTAGCAACAGCACTAAACACAGCACCTTCGGCATCAAAGAAATTTCCTTCACATGTCTAAGTAGCAGGACACAGGTGTCAAATCTTTTGTAAGATGGGCATGCTAAGTTGCATGTAGTAAATGAGCACTGCTGCAGCAGTTATCCAGCTTTTTACTTCATTACCATTATATTAAACAAAATAATTTTGATTAAACTTCCAGATTACAAGCGAAGTGTTCTAAACACTCCACCACCCTTCCTCCCTTTACAAGTTGCTGTTCTAACTGATTTTGGTATTTTGTAGTTAAAAGTGAATCATTCTGGTCTTACCTTTTTCTCAAGTTTTAAAAGCTTTGTTTCTTCAAAGATTTCTTCAAGAATCTGTCTGTCTATAATAAGTAAATATAAAATAAAACAAAGGAATAATATCTCAGCTAAATTAGAAACCAGGTATGCACTACTTATCCAAAAACATTAAATGGATGGTGATCGATGAATTGCACAAAATTTGTGCAAAATTTGTGTAATTACTTTAGATAGTCAGGTACAGTGAAAATATATCAGACCATCCTTGGAAACCAGGAAAAGGTGGTCAAGATGGGGTAAAGACTTGACAAGCAAAATCAGGACTCTTGAACATACAGTCCCTAGTTCTGATTTTGCCTCTTGGTTCATGAAGGCTGTAGCTTAAGAAAAATTCCAAGTACCCTACAAGGCCAAAAACGAGGAAGTTAGGAGTCCAACATGCGAAGTGTTAGATGCTGCTACAAAAACATTTAGGTAACCAGAGCATTTTCTTGGGCACTCCAGGCTACTGGGCTCCTGTTAGGCAAAAGCCTTTTGTCACTGAGTTTCTAAGGATAGGAATATCATACAAGAGCTGTGTGTAGGTATGCACTGTAATTGTTCCTGACAATATCCAGGTGATTGTAGCTGGTGCCTTTTGTCTCATTTGAAACTAGTAGCTCAACTGTAGAGTAACAAAAGACGTGATATAGAAGGCATCTCTGGCTGCCACCCTGATCCATGTTAACATTGCTTGATCTCACCCCACCCATCTGGACCAATGACGACACAAATTAGACAGATCAACACTGGGGAACTCCACACCCAACTCTACAGTAGCAATTGGCTTCTTTCTACTTCCCCTTCCAATTAACATGTAAGGATGATTGAAGGAGACTGGGTGAACGGCTTAATCTCGGCTCCCAATGACGTGATCATCTGAGCTGAGACAAGGTGTTTAAATCACAGCCAGCATGATTTATCACTTATTTTAAGACCCTGGTAGGTGGTCAGACTGGGGCCTGAACCTGATACCTTCCATTCACCAGTGCTTTGCTCTCCAAATTGAGCTACAATACATGTCACCAGCTCAGGCAGTGATGTGGAGATTGATGCATGTATAAAACAGAATGTTCCTTTGAGTCTGTCAATATTAAATTCTCATGTGCAATTATTCACATGAAAGCTAGTGCATACACTTGCTTGTAACTGGCTGTTTCCCATACCTCTTAGCTAGGTCAATTTGCTTACATGTTTGTCTAAAATTACTTTTTTGTATTCAAGAGTTTAACAACAAAGATGCAGTATGCTAATGGCCACTCATGGCAAGGTCAGCGGTTCTAATGGAGGTTAGCACATGCACAGAGCACCTCATTGTGGTAGCATGGGAGATTTTTTAGGAGTTTCTGGTAGGTTTGCCTGTTTTTCTCTATTCTTCCACTTTTCTCCCTCTCAAACTGCTGTCGCATTATAATGGGTGACTGGATGACTATCCATGGGGGCTCATGGCTGGGTTGTGGGGATTGCCAGCAATGGGAGTGTGTTTAATACTGTTTAAGGGCCAGCAGGCACCCATCCCCCACTCAGCTTGATGCCATTGTTTTAATATTATTATTATCATACATGTAATGAATCTAAAGTGTAACTTTTCAACTACTACTCAGATTTAGTCAATAGAATTGACTCCAATATTGGATTTTATCTAACGTATCCTCTTTGTTAGTCTCACATGTAAAACTGCCGAAGCGAAAACTTTCATTCATCCTCACATGTGACACGTGCAGTGGAAATATCGGGTAAATGGTATATGTGAAATACTCCGGGGAAAATTACTACAGTATCCTACATGTCCCGACTGTTTTGTATAAATTATGCTGTACTGAGCCGTCCTAAATTTTTGACCTGTGGACAAAAACCTAAATATTTTTGCCACGCCGATGAAAATTCAGTACTACATATGTAATTTCATGTGGTGCTATTCGTTAAGGGTTTGTGGTGCTTTTAATTCTGTTTCATGCAAAATCAAACCTGTGATTTTATTAGCGTTGCTACTCAACAAAATAAGCTCACCTACATTTCAACGTTTCACAAACGAGAGCGTAGAGTTTCTTCTTGTTGGTAAAATGACTGTTGATGGCCAAAGACTTCGCAGTTCCTTGTTTCTTCATTACTTTGTCGACAATGTTCGCAGCATAAGAATACAACGCCGCCGCCATTTTGAAAATGCGTAGTGTCCGCTGACCAGTATAGATTGTTAGCACGTATTACGGGCGCTCAAGCGCGCGCTCGCATACAATAGCCGCTTAACAAATCAAAACTCTGCAATTGGGTTTTGAAATGAACCAGTTTGTACTAAAGAGGGTTATTTCTATGAAGGATATTCAACATAACCTCAGCACTGTGAAGGATCGGGCAGTTTACCCCTCAGTCAGAAATGAAGTAAAGTACTAACGATAAACAAACAAACAAACGATGGAGGCGCGGTCAGAATGTAAAATGTAGAGTCCGTCGCCTACAACATGTGCATTTAGTAAAAGAAGTTGCATTTCTCTGAATTTATACATTCAATGTATTTATAAATTTAACGTACACTTAATGATGAAATAATAGTTGACATAGTTTCAGTAAATATTTAATGATGAACTTATAAAATCTCGACGTTTTGACGTCGTCATGACACCATCATGATTAAGAGAAAGATCATTATTCAAATGTTGCGAAAAGACCTTAAAGTTGAAAAAGATTAACCTAAGACATTAAACAAGGACCTTGAGGGTAAAGAGAACTGACCTACTTGGGGTTTGTAATGCCGTTTGGCGAATAGTTTCTGAGATGAACCGTAGCTGGGTCTCTAACTCTAAAGCGTTTCTAGTATAGATCTTGAGGATTCTATCAGACTGTTCAATAGTTTGTTTGACTGACTCTTTTATTAAACAGGGAAGAGGCTCTGTTTTGCTGCTAAAGTAACGTTTCTTGAGTAATTCTTGTCGACCGTCTAATATCGTTTTCGATCTGTCATTATCAAACACAAGCAAGGTTTCAAACTTGTTTAAGATCTACTAGTATGCTTAATAAATGTCCTTGATGATTCTCCTGCATGGCTTCTCAAGACAAAGCCCATTGAATCTCAATGTTATTTACTGTAACCTTCCCGAGGCACAACATAAGAGATTGAAAAAATTCCAAGGTCAACCTAGTCTTAAAACTGAATTGACTGGAAACTTAAGCCAGATAAATACAAGCCTTCTGCAGTCTTAAGAGTAGTTTCACTGAAAACTTTTCGAAAAAGCTATTCCCAATCTGTTGTAATGAAGCGATCTCGAACCGACGATATCAATGTTCGTAACAAATTTCAGCCCAGTTTGAGACTACTTCGACTTCGAGAAATCCTGGTAACAGAATACCTGATAGCATGAACAACTGCATTCAACAAATTGTATTCTGTTCGATTCAGTGTTTTTTTTTTTTTTTTTTTTTTTTTTACTGAAATAGCATTTGGCAAACCAGTAGAGCTGTGTGGTTTTGAAGGCAGAGTTTTTCATTTATTCAGAAACTCTTTTTCTATACGGATGCATTTTACTTGAATGATACTTATTCTACGCATGATCGTGAACTGTTTCCAGCTATACCCATGACTTAGTCGCTCTGAAATACTAGCTAATGGTAATACGACTTAGCCGTTATGTCGTCGTGAAGACAAAGGCATGTTTATTGAAAGCAAAACAGATTTTCAAGGGTTCCCTCTGTTCAACAACTTGATGGCAATCAAATCGAAAGGGTCAAGACTTAGAAATGCGTCGGTGTGTACTGAGATGAAACGCTCAGTTTTTGTGAGTTATATCTCTGAGATCACAAGTCAAGGTAGCTCATCCCTTGGCGACCTCAAGATGCTAAGGGTGTAATTTCATCATAATATCTTTAAGCCAATTTGCAGCTCTCTAAAATCCTACCGCATCTCTGTGTTTCCAATATGCTTAGCATACTTGATCTTCTAAGAAGCTCTGACAAGTGTCCTCCTGGTTTTAAACATCGATTTCTTCTCGCTACGAGAAATATATAACTTACTTTTACCGTACACTAGAATAAAGGTATCCAACTGTACTACAAAGGAATATGTAAACAGACAACAGTAAGTCGGCTATAAATGCAAGTTTGTATTAGGTATCGTGACATACCAATCTCAGTTTTGTCAAGTTTTAATCGTCAGATTTGAGATAATTGTTTGGTTAATATGCCAGTGAGCACAGACATCAGTTGGAAAACAGTAAATTTACCTTTGAAAACCTGGAGACTATGAACTTTAACATATTAAGCTTTTACACAAGTCCTTTCTACATTTTGGATTAATATGTAAAATGCTCCTCACGCGAACTTCCAAGGGAAATATAACTTTGCCGTAATACATATGCGTTATTGACCAAGCGTGAGGTCAAGATGGCTGGATATTGGCCAAGTTCTTTTTTTGCGTTTTTATGGACCGAGACGAAGTCGAGGTCCATATAAACGCAAAAAAAGAACGAGGCCAATATCCAGCCATCTTGACCGAACAAGCTTGGTCAATAAAGGATTTATTATATGGCTTTACCTTCAAGTTAAAACTACAACCACAAAACAAAACAGGACATGAAACTGCTCTTCTCGGAAAAAAATTCTTCATAGCCGGCCGGTGCAAGATTTATTTTCAGTGCATTTTTGGATTAGCATGTAATCGTGGAAAACAAGGAATCCTAAATTATCTTAATGCTCTAACTTTATAATGGCTTAAAGGGAGTATACAATTATTGAGAACGAAAAATTTAGGTAGATTTTCGCAAGAGCGGGAAGATTTGAATAGAATCCGGCAAACTCGCCATTTTCAGCCGATCGCACGGTGGCGTAAATAATAAACATTTTTCAGGATTTTTACACAGTTTTCGGCTTCCAATCATTTATTCTTGAATGAAACAATAGATTTTGAGATTATATGCAAACATAAGCCGAAAAAAAACCCCGGGTGAATCAGAAAACTGGGCGAAACTTTGACAAGATTTTGTTGTTTACAACAGGCAAGACGCGGCTAAATTAAAAACGTGAGTTTCTTCGGCGAACTTGAAAAAAAATACTTTTCTGAACTGCTCTAAACACTTAACGCAACTTCCACTACGCTATGATTTAAAAACAGTGAACTTATCAATTTGCCACTCGACTTGAGACAATAAGTTTTACAAAATCAATTCTATCTAAAATTACTACACTCAGAGCAACTCACCGATTCAACTCACGTTCATTGTAGCTGAAACAATATACGTATAAAATATAGGTTCTGCTGTTTAAGCACTTTTCTGAAAATGATAAACAGATAGTAATTATATATTTGACCAGGATAGCAGAACAGAGGGTCTATTTATAAATACAATACGATGACGTAACAAAAAGCAGAGCGTGCGTTGTGACAGCAAGTCAATCTTTTAATTAATGACCACGACTTTCGAAAATGATTTTCTAAGATGCCAAAGTTCAGAAAATTGAACCTTTGGCTCATAATTTGCTCTTTATTTTCCTAGGTAAGCGAGGGAAAGTTTCTTGATAGTAATAGTAGTAAAATAAAGAAAGAACATTAGACTATACAAACTGACGTCTATTGAGCCAGCCTCATTAGCATGCTTACAGGGGCAGTTTTTATGAGCCAGTTTTTTGAACCGTGGAGCTTTTTGCTTGGCTGCATGATCCAATCTGTGGGGTAGGGAAAACCTTACTCCTTGATGTCCCTAAATTCCGACCATCTTTCTCCGAATTGATACGACTGTTGCAAGACAATTATATACAGTCCGACTCTAGCCTTGTGCCGGACAGGTCGCTATTGCGGACAACCTGGTAAAATAGACAACTAAATCCCCCGCAAAAATATATTACAGACGTTTGACTTAAATGGATTTTCGCTATTACGGACTCTCGCTATTAAGGACACTACCTCGCGGTCCCAAGGGTGTCCGCAATAAAGGGAGTTGACTGCATGTAGTTTGTTTAATGTGTTCGTGACTACGTGGTTGATGCGCGCATATAGTTTGCTCGGCATTGCTTTGTATGAGGAAAAATCAATCAACTGAGGCACCACTGATGGACACGCAGAAATGTATGACTTTCGGTTTGATCGATTCGCAGAAAAAAGTAAGCAAACAAACAAACAAATAAGAAACACAAAACACCGAAATATGTAAATAAATAAATAAAAATAATAATCAGTTTTAAACAGTTACAAAATGGTGGTATGATTTTGGGGAAAATGAAGAACAGCAATCGACATGGTCGCCTGAGCAACTTTGTTTTTGATGCTATCAAATTTAGACGTCATTTGAATACCCTAACGTAACAAACAACCGCGAAATTAATCTCTTTGTTAAAGAGAAGAAATCTATTATTTTAATACAGTTGCATCGCGGTCCCGAGAGTGTCCGCAATAAAGGGAGTTGACTGTAGTCTGTGTAATGTGTTCGTGACTACGTGATTGATGCGCGCATATAGCTTGTTCGGCATTGCTTTGTATGAGGAAAAATCAATCAACTGAGGCACCACTGATGGACACGCAGAAATGCATGACTTTCGGTTTGATCGATTCGCTGAAAAAAGTAAACAAACAAGAAACACAAAACACCGAAATGTGTAAAGAAATAAATACTAATAATCAGTTTTAAACAGTGACAAAATGGTGGTATGATTATGGGGAGAATGAAGAACAGCAATGGATATGGTCGCCTGAGCAACTTTGTCTTTGATGCTCTCAAATTTAGACGTCATTTGAATACCCTAAAGGAACAAACAACCGCGAAATTAATATCTTTGTTAAAGAGAAGAAATCTATTATTCTAATACAGTTTAAGCGTGGGAACCAACATTGGATCAGTCGCCGTTGAAAATGGTGTTTAGGGTAAAAAATACGGCTGGTTATTTAATGAAAACGTTGATAGCACAGTACAGTTAATGAGGCATGCCTCATACCTTTGACACCAGCACCTTTGGCTGTGTTCCACGTTTCTTTTGTCACCATGTTACTGAAGCGTTATTTGCAAGTCTCATTCGATTGGAACTAGTTTTCTTGTTTTCTAAAACTTCCCAAAATGAAATTCCAAGATGAGTGGCCTAATTGTTGTAATGCACGAATCACTGACACCACGCAAACGTTTATCGCTACACTGTACGTAATTCATCTTTTAAGGTATGAACACAAAAGAGAGGGTTCAGGCCATCCATTAGAAATTGTGTTGTTTCTCCGGCTTGTCTCTACTGCAACGCGCCTATGGAAGAAGTTAAGCAATATTTTGTGTACTGTCCAATGTATGCTGCTCGTCGTATTGCTTTATTTACCTCTGCTGCCCACTTACTGTGAGAAAAATGGCTTCTGGCTTCGGACAAGGAAAAGATTGGATTTTTTTCTGTTTGGTTCCCCGGATTTTCAATTTCAGTCGAATGTTCGTTTATTTGAGCAAGTGTAGTCATTTATTTCCCATTCATCTCGTTTTTCTTAGTTTTGCTTTATAGTTTTCTTTTCTTTTTTTTTTTTTTTTACTAATTGTACTCGTGTTAGCCCTGTTAATTAGTCCGTCTCTGCCATGTCTTTATGCGGATTAGTTGATCCGACGTAAGCTCTCTCGATGAGCACCTAGTTGCCCTTAGAGCAAATGTCGTGTTCAAATATTGTTTAAATAAAAAAATAATAATAACAATGAAAAAAAAAAAAAAAAAAGAACATGACGCAAAAGGAGGTAATTATCATACGTGGTAAGGGCATGTCAGTCATCACGTGACAGACAATTTTATTCTGAATTGTTATTCTGCTGTGATGGCAAAGCTCAAGCCGGTAGGCCTTTTCCTTCTAATTTGCTGGTTTTCTCAAGGTATGGGAAGAAGGTCCTTTTCTCATTACCTAAGTAGAATGTAGAACCCAATAGAATAGGATGAAAAACGTTCTCGTAACAGGAAGAAAAGACTAAAACTAACGGATGATTATCTTGCGACTCCACCTTACAAACTTGCAAGTTGAAACTTGCAGAGCGCTTGTACTTTATGCGATGAGATATCACAATTGAAAAAAAAAATGTCTTAATATTCATATCCAAGCAGAGTTTTTTTGTTTTCTCGCTAAATACGTTGCCGGATGATTTCAACTTGAATTATTCTTGACTTTTGTGCGTGTCTATTGTACGTATAGTTTAGTTGTGGTTAATATTTGAGGTCATTCAACTGCGACACAAATTTTACAATTTAAATGCACATGTATGACTCCTTTGATATGCTTCCTTTGATTTCTCTCTTATTTAATATTGTTTAATTAATAACTAAATTTATTGCTTTTATATTGTATTATGTTTGCATGATATGGTACTCTAGTTTAGATATGAAAGAGTGAAGAGAGTGAAACACAGAAGGCAAAGTATTTGTTTCTAGTGGTAGTATTTTTAAATTGATAAGCAGTTAGCATAACTTTTCGACATTTTATAACATCTTTTAGCAGTGAGAAGTTTTTTTTTTTAATGAGCGCTGACTGGCCGGTTTACTAAGGCCTTGGGAGTACAATGACACGAGCCAAATTTTTACTACCCTGCGAGCAGAGGCCCTTCGATCTTCCTAGATAACTAGGAGGATCGAAGGGCCTCTGCTCGCAGGGTAAGTTTTTACCGCTACGATGAACGTAATTTATTCTGATTTAAGCCATTAGGAACCCGCGGTTGAAGTAGATATTCAAATTATGTTCTGCACTCTAAGCACTTTATTGAAAATGATAGATAGACAGCTATCAGTATTTCACTAGTGTAGCGGTTAATTGAACAAAGGGAATTTGCAAATACAATAAAATAACCCAACGTGAAGTACAAAGTGCGTGGTAACAGCAAATCAATTATCTAGTAGCCACGAATTCCAAACCTTATCCTCTGTTGCGATGAAAAAGTTCAGGCCATTGGGTCTTTGGCTCATAACTTGCTATTCGTGTCTAGGTAAGCGAGGGAATAACTTATTTATAGATAATAGTTATAACATGTAGAAAGAAACAACACGCTAAGTGAACCGATGTTCATTTTTCCGGCGTCATTAGCAATTGCTGTCCGGGTGCGTGCAAGTTTCTTGAGTTTGTTTGCTGAGCTGTCGGCTAAGAGTTTAATACACCTTTCTTTAGTCCACTTACTGTAAAGTAGAGTAAACATTACTCCTTTACTTGTCTAGTCAAACTTCACGTAATTTTGACCGTTTTTTTTTTCCCTTAATTCACACGACTGTGGTCAGTAATCCATATTAATGAGCGTTGTGTTCGTGAAATCGTGAACGAGTGGATGGGTTTATAGTTTGCAAAGCATAATTCTTTCTCAGGAAAAATAATCAGCTCAGTCGCGTCCTGAACCAAATGTCAATGCGGGAATGCACGATTTACGGTTTGATCGATACGTTTTCTTTGAATTTGCTCACTGATTTACGTATTGCTCTCTCGAGGACAAATCTTAACATAGTTTCAGTAGTTTCTAAGTCCAAGTCGACGGTGTTTATGACTTGATTCTCCCATTATCTTAAAGCGCTAATGTATAAACGGGTTTATACATTGTATTATTTCATCAGCAAAGAAAGGGCCGTGAAGCTGGCAAAGGCTCTCTTTATAATTAACTACACGGGGAGACTGTATCCCTTTACTGAAGGCTCGAATTATATGAAAGAGTTTTGAATTTCAAAAGATGCTGAATATACGAGCCTTTTATCAATAACTGTAATGGCGGATAAATCGCTATCCAGCCGATAAAATGTGCTCCAACTAATATATACATTTGATCCACTGGATATAGGGATTGATATTCTACTAGTTAGTCTGGCCCATAAAAAGTTACGATTTTCGTTGGCGGATTTCCCTTTGGTTTCCATAAACATGCTTGTATGATACACTGTTAGAATTAATAATCTTCTGCCCCAGAATACAACCTCAATAACGTTTGGCTAAGAATTCGAAATCTCGACTCCCGATTCGTCATTCATCGATTGTATCAGTTTCATATAGGCAGTGGCCCGAATACCGTTGTAATAAATGCCCGTGACTCATTTGTATAGCGTATCTGATTGAAAACCTCGAAAGAGGTCCATTGAACTTAGAAATTCATCCAGATTCTTTCATCCTTGAAATCTTAGGTACTTTAAATATACTTCCAACTCGTTTGGATGAGCACATATAGGTTCCAAAAAAGGAGGTTCCAGGTGCTTCTCAAGCCATTTTAAAACTCTGTAAAAGTGGTCACAATGGTATATTTAACCATTCATCATTATTTTGCAATTCATGGATTTCCATAAAAAAATAACCAATTGTCACAACTAATCATTATGCGTTACAAAAATCTCGACAAAGTTATAAAATTTAATACATATTTAGCTGTTTCTTTTATTCGGGATATTCAAGAATTCGTAATGTATTATTGTAAATTTATATCCAGTTGCATTTATTGATAATTGTCCGCCTCTAGCAATTTGGTTTTCTCCTCTTCATATTAATAACTTGTTTTACTCGATTAGAACCTAGCTCGAGCCGCTTCTCAATAGCTTTTAAAAATATATAATTTATTTCATTATTTAAGAATTCATACATAGTCAGCTTATTTTTTGTTCTTTAGCATACAGACTACCGAGCAAAGCTTTTGCTTCGTAACTACGTCATATGATTTTATTTCAAGGGGAGTTTGCTTCTATTTTCAATGGAAAATCAATTGCGCTGAGGGAAAAGAGGATAACAAATAGTTAAACTGCTGAGTTAAATCACGATTTCTTCCCCAAAACACGCTTTGGAAATAATCAAACATTAGTGAACGATGCGGTTTTTTCCCGTCACAAGCTCACCATTGATTGGCTGGTACATGCCAGAAAAGGTCAAAAACGTGATAGCGAGTATGACCGCAAACAAACATTTCACAAAGGCACTCTTTATAACGACGTCATTCAACTTAATCAAGGAAATTCAAAGAAATAAATCGTCGTCAGAATCACCCAAAAATCGATGATTTGGCTATCTGAAATCGATCGAGTGCGAATCAATCCTCGCCTATGCGTTTTGAATCTTAAAGTACCATACTAATACCACCAACTCCCCCCCCCCCCCCCCTCCTTCAAACAGACAAACTCATACACTCCTTCCTCAAATCGTGCACGTTTTAAACATTCATATGAAGATTTTATGGGTATAGTGTTTTAAAATGACCTCCAAGGAAGTTAAAAAATTGCAAACTTTTAAAACTTGGATTGCAAGTATTCTGGTTCAATAACAAACTTAATCTAGTAAAGGAGGAGAAGTATTCGAATATTAATCATAATACTAAACAATATAGGTCAACCCAAAAACAAAACTGGGTATTTCGACAGAACGTTTGTTGCGGGGGATTAAGTTTTGTTGCTGGATGGTTTTCATGCTTGATTTACTTGTCTTCATGATAGCTTTAACTCTGTGATGTGACGTCCGTATCAGTCAAAAATGGGTAAATTCCGAGTGTACCTTTTAAGCTTATCCTTCGTTGACATTGCTCACGAGTTCTTAATTTTCATAACAGTCTACTTCTAGCTGACAAACGCGAGTTGGAAAAAAAGTTATTGTCACATTTCAACTTTAAACGAACTTCGAGGTGGACTTTTAGAATAGCAATAAAACCTCTTTGTGTGGCCGGCTGAAGCTTTTTCCGCCTTCAAGCATAACCTTTTAAAAGCGTTTTATCTGATGTGTCTACGCCATACTTGATTGAACTTTTTTCGTTACCTCTTTTAGCATATATATTTTCTCTTAAGAAGCATCACTTTTTCCCTCGAATGGGATGTTAGCCCATCTGAGGCACCCTAGCGTCTTTGTTAGGTTTCCCAACAATTGGCCTTAAATTTTTTGCACCCTTATAATTAGGCGGATAAAAGTAACTAAAGGTGAGTGCTACAGTACTTGCGTTCCAGCACCGACAGAGTCGACATGGAGTCCAGGATCTAAATATCCTTAGTCTTAAAGGGGAAGTATCACGCAAATTTGCTGTCATTTCAAAACCCAAAAATGTTTGTCTGCCAGCAGAAACAACGAAATAATTGTCACGTTTGTTATAAATTATCACCCCAGTGCAATAAAACTGTTGATTAGTGCCTCTGGCCAGACACAGAGTAGGCCAGTATGGATTGAAACTTGAAAAATATCAGGCGAATGTTTTTCAAGTTCTCGCATTTTTGTTTCCAAAATGCGCTAGAACAAATGGCGAGTTTTTCCTTTCAAGAATTGAATTGATATTTTTCCTCTCGTCATTCTAGAATTATTTGGCAGCTGATTGAAAGTCTTATTTCATCATTTCTAACAAAAGATATCAAAACCCCATGATACTTCCCCTTTAAGGTGGATTTCCACTGTCGCGTAAATTTTACGTGCGTACAGGCGTAAATTTAGCTGGCTTTAGTTGGCAATCAACCCTCCCACTCCCGGTACGTCCGATGGTTAACTAAGAAGGGCTTAATAAATCTAGATATCACCCCAGCGTGATAGCCAGCAGGTCACTTGTGTACCATGCATTATAGATTATTGAGATTTTCAATGAACTGCTTTGCAGGATTCTGAAAGTTTTAACATAGCATGCAAAAGACCAATTTGAAGATATCTGTTGTGGTTATGTATGATCTACAGCACTGTGTTAAGTTATTCGTTACTGACTGGAGTTGCTTGACACATGAAGCCAGTTAAGGGCTTACTGATAAAAAAAAAGCCCAAGTTAACACTGAACCTATCGTATTTATATCCCTGGTAAATAATAACAGGAAATTTTCGTTGTATTAACCAACTTGTTTCCATTGTTTTCCAGGAGCGGTTGCTTCAGGGCTTGCTGACCCAAATGAAGGTAAGGCTTGAATTAAGGTGGCTCTATATTATTTCTTCAGTTTTCGCTGGTAGTGATATATATTTTGCTTGATGTTCTGGGCCCATTTGCTCAAAGCCCGATTAAGCTAATCCTGGATTAACATGAACTTTGATCCGAGTTAAATTACTAATCAATAAAGATTCTTCAAAATGATTTTTGGCTCTCAGTTTTGACTGAGACTTTTCTTTATCTTTAGCTTGAAATTAGGCTTTAAAATAACTTTTAAAGAGCGAGATGGGAACCTTCATAACCTTTTTATCGTAGATAAGCATTAATTGGCTTTCGAACAACCCGGCCCTGGTTCTTTCAGCCCTGCAAAAATCTCTGGGTTCAAACACAGTTTCGAGTACCTTAGTCCTTATGCTTTGCTAAAAACGCCGCTACAACTGGTAAACCCCGTTTCCATGGCAGCCAGCAGATGATACATCTGTTGATTCTTTCTCTTCTAGCTAGTGTCAAAGCAGGTTTATCCGAATTTCGTGAGGTAGGATTTCGCTATTTTTTTGTGTAAAGAAGAAAGAAACTCCATAGTATCTCCACGTAATGTCAATAAAAATTCTTTACATTAAGGTTTGGCCAATTTTTGCAATTTTCGCTTTTGCCATTTATTGCAGTTGTCCATGTATAATTCTTCTTTACCATGGAATACTCGTCAAAATAGCCTTACTTTTCAGGCTAAAACTGGCCTTGTTTCGCGCGCCAGCGTAATGAAAGTTCACGTATCAGTTGGAAAACTGCGCGCGCTCTCGCCATCAGTTTTAGTACCTAGTCGCCGTGTGTCAAATTGCTGTATGGAGTCACCTTAAATAAAGAGATTTAGTGAACCATTGAGATTTAGTGAACCATTGATTTGTGCGTAGAAAATTTGGGCTTCCGAGTAAAATAAGAATTCCTTCTTCTCGATTTTAGCACGATTTTAAGATTCCGAGTTAATAAAGAAAATTCTCTCTTGTATAAAGGAGGAATTTTCAAATTCCGCGCAAAATTTACATGTGCTTTTTTGCCAAATTCTTACTGTTTTCCGTTGAAACTTCTCAGATTCCTTGGTCCAATTTGATGATTCCGACTGATATTGCAGTTTTACTCGTGGAGAAAAGCGATTTTCCTCTTAAATCTTAGTAATTGCTCTGAATTTTTCAAAAATGTAATGCCACAATTTAGTTTGGAACGCGTTAGGTCTGTTTAATCCTTAGCAAATCCGAACAGGTAAGTGAGCGATGTGAGCTATCGCTGTCTCCAACAAGTGTGGGCAGCATTAATCCAGTTAAAGCTATTTACTTAAGTCCACAACTTTCAGGGACTGTTTGCTTGCATATATTGTCATATAAAAAGAAAAGAAAGAAAGAAAGAAAATGTATAGGTTTCTTACTTCTAAAGCGTTGGGTTTGGAAGATTCTGCGCAATTTGGTTTGCATGTGGTTAGTTGCCACCTTAATTAGGGTAGGTGAACAGTTGCCAAGTTGGAACTTGACTTGGCTTGGTCAACAGCTTATTAAAAAAATATTAGAGATAAGAAACTATGATGAAATAATCGATAGGGATCAATACTCGAATGACTGTCCATAACTGTAGCAAGGGAAAGTGCGTTAATGAAGCGAGACGAAAAACACAGCATTCTATCTTCCCTGGAAAAGAATATATCCCTTAAAATAGTATCACTAAGGCGAATGGCTACTTGATGACCAGCAGCGAAGTAGCTACATTTATGCCAGGGTTTTTAATTGTATGCACAATTTTTTTTGATAAAGACATTGATTATGGGTGACCTGTGACGTTTCTGTGAAATTTCAATTATCGAAACCAAAAAAGTATTACTCAACATTATTTTTTTTGATCAGAAAACCTCATTTGCATCACTTTCAAAAACAAAATTTACATCTGCAACTAAGAAACAAATTTTAAATTTATAGTCGCATATATAAATTGGGTGTTGAAAGAAAATGCAAACGGCGTTTTTTCTTATCACGATGATGACCTGTGACATTATGTATTCTTTCTGTAGGCGATGCCCGTTTAGTAAACGGTGGGGCATCAAATCAAGGAAGAGTGGAAATATACGTCAACGGCTCCTGGTCGACTATCTGTGGTTACTGGTTCGGTTACGATGAGGCTCGGGTAGTGTGTCGTCAGCTTGGTCTTCCTGCACCTTCTCGAGTGTATAGCTATGAAATTCCTTTCGGTTTAGGCAATGGATCCACATTAACCCAGCCATATAACTGTCTGGGAAACGAATCTTCAGTTCTCAACTGCACAAAGGCTGGCGTCAACCATTGGTGCTATCCGAGAGACATTGGGATCTCCTGCGGGCCTCTGGTATTGGCTGGTGAGTAGTAGCTCCATGGATTTAATAATATACTTCGAAGCTGTTTAATTACATTTTTTGTAGCACATAAATGATCGGTTTTAACAGAGTTAATAAAAGGCAATGGTTATAAACCCTGAAACACTTCTTTGTTATATGTTTTTGTTAGGATTTTTGGCCTTGACCGTGAACAGACGACAATAAATTTTGAAATTTGTCGGAGCTACTGACCAATAGAAACGTTCCTGTTAAGATATTCAACTGTAATGTGAACGTTAAAACAAGGGATTATGCATGCTTGCGGTCCTTCCAACATAAATTCATATACAGCGCCATTGTTTTCAGAGCAAGGTTTCATAGCCAGCCCCTAGACTTTTTCTTAACTTCAAAACATGGAACTGAAGAAATTGATTTTTTTTCCACACTCGATTAAAGACCACCGTGAGGTTAAATGTTTAAAGGGGCACTGTAACAAAGATTTTGCTGTATTTTGATCAAAACTAATCAAATATTTGACAAAGAACGTGTTTTGTAACATGAAATTGCCCTAATAACATCGGGAAGAAAATATTAAGGTTTTTCTCTTAGGAAGAACAAACAATAATCGATTTTCAGCGACTTCTCTAAAATACACAGGACGGACTTGAAAAAACTGGCCAATTTTTTCAAGTTGCAATCCACTTCCATCCTAGCAATCTGCACTGCCAGCCAAACATATAGTTAATGGTAGTTTCTGTGCACTAGTCGGGCATTTCGTAACGAAACTCAACCATTATTTTAACGATCCCATTGAAAAAAATACGTTTTTTGGCTATTCTTAGTGACACTAAAAATGGGTGACACTGCCCGTTTAAAAACTCAATGGGTTTGTTTTTGAAAGCAATCTCCACTTCTTGCTACATACTATGGAAGAAAAATCATCCTGAGAACGCATTCTTTTTGATGAAAAAGTTTAAATCATATCCTTAATTGTTTGGCCGTGGGAAGCAAGCTGACAGGTGGCATTTCAAGTTTATGATAGAAGATGTTTTAATCAAATTTGGTAATAGCCTTCATCACCTGGAAAAAATGTAAATTAATGTAGTTTATTTACCCACGAATCACTTAAGAGCTCTAGGAGCTCTTCGAGAGGTGTTTATGCGTGCCAACTCGAAATAGAATTTAGAGATGTTGTTTTCTTTTTTTTGTGGAGAGAAGAAAACCGCACATTAAAGGATGATAAACCGTACAGAGGCTTTTTGTTCAACTCAGTGCGCTTCCATTTTGAACACGCCTGTGCACGGCTACTGGGAGAGCATATCTTAACATCAGTACTGCACTGAGAAGCATTCCATTTTCAGCTTCATCTCTCTCTGTTTCTGTTTGCCCCTCTCGCCTCAGTCAATGTTAGAGGACGCTAACGGAAGAATATCTTTCTTTACTCAGAATGTGGAGGTCTGCAGACGGAACCGTTTCGACAGCTCTCCTTCAGAAGAGGTCAAAGGGTCACTGAAACTCAGTGTCAGTGGAGCATAGGAGACATTAATAAACCAAATGGGAATCACGTGGTTCTTGCCATGGATCCAATAAAGGACACTAGTTGTAGGTAAGGCGTTATAGTTCATTGCGTATCGTTCTAATTTATAATGAAAGGGCACACGTAGTTAGTCCGTGTATTGCTTTGTATTTTAATAGCTCAAAAGTTGTAGTTCCTGACAGATTCCAGCCAGGCTAGAGCAGGTACCTTCGCTTGGCTCTTTTTTGTGTATGTGAGGTCAATTTATAACTTTTGAGGGCTAACAAAAATTAGGGAGAATGATCCAGGTTAGAAGGAGTTTAAAACGACATGCTTGAGAAGTCCCAGTCTCAGAAGCTTTCAAGAATAAGGAATTAGATGAAGGTCTTTTTTGTGAGTTTAGTATATCAAAACTGTAGAAGAACACTTGAGAAACCTTGAAAAGGTATATAACCCATCACTTGATCTGCTTGTTCAACATATTCATATATACGTGCGAGTATACATCGAATTTTATGTGCATACTTATTATGACATGCCTTGCCGTTCCGTATTTTGATTTTAATTTTTGTTTTTAGTTTCTGTCTAATCGCTTGGAATGGTGGCCAAATAATTTTGCAACGTTGTTACTGCTCACGGATGGATATGCATTTCATATACACTTCATCCCTGAACATTACTGTCAGGTTTTCATCAACACGAGCCCAGGATCTTTTTACCTTTCGTTACGCCATCCTAAATGGCAGTATTGACTCAGGTAAGAAGTCTTATACGTCATTCAACGGTGTTTTAATAATCCGAAATTACATGTATACTTGATTGATCTATCTTACTTCTATTCAACGTGACATCCTTGGTTACAGGTAATATTTACTATTGCCTTGAGGGTTCATCATGTCTGGGCGTATTCTATGTGTAGTTATTGACAGGCTAATTAGTAAAACGATCACAAAGACATTGTCGATCTCTTAGAGATCCGACATTTTAAGATCTACTTCTAGTTAAGACCAAATGTGGCCAGACTTCATCTGAGTTCTCGGCTGCGAGTGCCTGGAACAAAATACCAAGAGAGTTACGTGAGCTAAGAACATTTGCACAGCTTAAAGTCAGAACATTTACTTGATGTACATGGATAGGGCCAATCTTATACGAAAAGAGATTAGAGCTCATTTTGTTATATTTCTCTAACTATTTTTTATCGCTGTATTTCATGTAAATATTTTTATATATTTCTAATGTGCTGGTTACCGATTAATACCAGTCTATCAACCTTTGTTGTATTTTTTTTTTTTATTTATTTTATGAGACTTCGCCTTCAAAATTAAAACTATAAACAGAGCATAACAACGTGAAACAGAAGATAAACGAGTACTGGGTTAAGGCAGGGAGACCACAACAGCTAGCGCCAATTACTGTGTGCCCAACTGTGGGTTTAACTGAACGGTCTTTTATCAGGATAAATAAAGTTATTATTATTTGTCATCATATACCGGCAGTTTGGAAGGGAAACGATATCCTTGTTCAGGCTGTGTTTTCCATTGGTATATTGATTTGAGTTTGAAGAAGGGAAATCGTTTTCTAAATGAACCTGTGATCAAGTATCTGTCATCTGTCTAATACAATCGTGTAAGTAAGGGTAATAATGGAACTAGAATGGCAGTGCTAATTGGGCACTGACATTTTAAAGGATTGTGCTTAATTTATACGCAGATTGATAAAAAAAAAGCAAAGATCAAAGCATTTATCTTCACTTTTGTATTTCTCTTTTTTATCGTTCGCAGCAGCGTTCGTGGATGGATGGAATGCCTCTGTGGTGAATTCTTCAGCATCAACTATCACTCTTCAGTGGCCAAAACTATCCAATGTTTTGGGAAAACAGGTTCAGGCTTATCTCGCCATAGTGGAAAATACCCGTGGTGATAAGGTAGCAGGAGACGTTCTTTTCCCAAATGTTACATCTGCATTCATAGAAGGGCTAAACGCGTCCAGTGACTATCGAGTCTTTGCGGTTGCTATTGATGTCCTAGGTCAGCCATACAAGAGTTTAGAAGTCTCACTTTCGACCACGGAAGGGGGTGAGTATTTGAAGCTGAGGACAGACTTGATGAGTGAAATTCGGCGTCACCGCCTCCTCCATATGAACTATTTGCAATTGTTTATCGGCTTTTTTTAACAATCCTTTTTTCGTTATATCCACAATTTGTCCTGAGTGACCTTTCCTTTGCTAACAGTACTTGACACCTGTAAAGAGAATCTCTCAGTATTCTGTTGGAAATAGCGCTTAAATTCTAAATTTTAGTTCAAGAAGTAGAAATAACATTCATGTATGCTTAAAATTAGATATGATTGTCCTCTATTTTGGCTTTTAAACTCCCTGGGCGCCGCCATCTTAGATTTCATGACTTAATACGGTAGCTCTATTGTTTCACACAAAAGAATTGCTGCGTAGCGACACCGGCAACCTTAATGACATCATAAAATCTAAAATGGCGTCGCCGGGAAACTTAAAAGCGAAAATAGGAGACAAATATATCTAATTTCAGGCACAATTGAATGTATTTCTACTTCGTATAAAACTAAAATTTAGAATTTAGACACTATTTTCAACAATTTACCGTCCATTTGTTTTCGGAGTAGAGGTTCCCTTTAACGCCCATGGCTCGTCACATAGCATATGCAAATCCAATCCACACAGCACTGAACGATCCTGCTCTCTGTTTGTTTGTTTGTTTGTTTGTTTTTTTTTTTAATATATCTTGCTTCCTTTCTCTTGTTTTCGACAATTTCTCTCTTCTTTCTTCGTGGTTTTACACTGCGAATTGGTCTTGCAAGCTTTTCCTGTGTTTCCATACAGAACTCTAATATATACCAAAGAGCATTTAAAACCGACACTTCAAAGCTCTAGATTGAAATGGTTTATTTCATATGTTAATGCACTTCTGTTTTTTCGTTATCAGTCATTTTCCTATTCCCTATTCGGTACGTATTTCAGGTTGATTTCATTTTTGATTTTTATTCTACCGCATTATCATTGTTCCTGTTAGGGCTTTTACCCAACTAATATCACAATAACCTTAACTTAAGGCTTTTGAGTTGATTTATTTCATGTACTAAGCCTTTTTTCCTATCTTAAATCATTTTTTCTAGTTCCAAGTTCACGGCCTTACGTTTCTTACAAAGTTCTTGGAGCTCACAGCATTAACATTTCGATATATCCGATTCCAAAGCAATATCACAACGGCAAACTTCTTGGTTATACTATTTGGTATCAAGAATATTGCCGAGGAAATGTTTCCCAAAGGGTTAGCGTCAATTCAGCAAACAGAAGCTACATTATAACTGGCCTCCAACCAGGGAAGCAGTACAAAATCTTTGTTGCTGGGTTTACTTCGACGGGAAGAGGACCATATAATAATATTTACGTCTACACTGGTAAGTGGACGTCACGGTCTACTGTTTATATGGTGATTCTTACAATTTCTTAAATGTCCAGGATAAACGTTCTTGCCTTATTAGGTACTGCAGGGAAAATGGCTTTTAGAACTCGCTTAGCTTTCAACGTGTTGTTTCGAGGTGAAAAGGTGACACATGAAGCATTACTGAGATGTTTTCCGATGTAAGCCGAGAGATGAAATGCTGCGTGATCATCTATAAAGACGTCGACTAAAAATAAATAAAGAAATAAATGAAAGCACGTGAATAACCCATTCAACTTCTGAGGCCTGGGGGGAGTGAAGAAGGCGAAATTTCCTCCCTTTATGACTCTGACATTATCAATGCTATGTCTATGATACCTAGAAGATTGATAATACGTTCAAATATGTTTTCTTTAAGTTCCCAACGGAAAATGAGGACATGATATGAAGTGGTAATTACATTATGTTTGCCAAACGGCGGCCATCTTGGATTAGTTAACTGCCTTAACATATCAGAAAATTGCACTGAAATTGATCAAACAGTAATCTAACAGAATGAAAGAACACCAAGTTGAGCTAAACACGTAGAAGGATCTAAGGTCAATTTCCTTCTTTTCTTCAAGAATATTCCACTTTTTAAGTTCGTTGTATCCAAGGTAGTATTAAATTCAAAGAGCGTGCGCAGACACCATCGTGATGCATCAACGCACAGGCCATTATAAGACAAACATTCGTTTTCTTTTTTAGTTTGTGAAGGTCATAGGGCACTGACAGAGAGCCACGGCACCCTGCACAGTCCCAATTACCCATGCTCCTATGGTGGAGAGCAAGACTGCCGATGGACAATCGAACCACAAGTTAACTCAAACAGCGTTAAAGCAATATGGATAAAATTCCACACCTTCTACTTAGAGTCCTCTACACCGCACTGCTGGTTTGTATCTTGCAATAATTTTCAATATAGCAAGCTCTCATTAATCCGTGGTATATAAGTTCGAGTAGTCTCCTACTGCTAGCTCATGGGAGCTAGGCCATTAACCTAACCTTAACATTAACATTAACCTAGCGTAATCGGAAGATTATACGTCCGGCTCCTGTTGGGAAAACTTGGATTTTTTCCCGAGTGTGCCTCTGTTACTGACTAGCGCATCCGTTCCTTTTTCTACGTCATGATCATCTGTTCTGGTGACTGTCAGTTTACCTGGGTCAAACAAAGTATATCCATGACACTTATTAAAATTGGTTTTTTGCTTTCAAAATCATTCCTTTTTTTGTGGTGTGAAACTTTCAGCGCTTTTTTGTGACTTTCGTTTGTTCATTGCAGGACAAGGGACTTTCTCAGTGTGGAGGCAGGAGAAATCTCCCATGGCGATAATGACACCATTTGCGGTTATATAGGTCCCTTTTCTCTTATTATTCATGGCGAACAAGCAAACATGGCATTCCGATCTCGAAGATACAGTTCCTCGAGCGGTTTCTCAGCGTCGTATGTTGGACTTCAAGACCCTTTCACAGGTAACCCAAAAACTGTCTGAAAAGAAAAAAAAAAATTAAATATGTATATATATACTAATTTATTGCCAATTTTAATTATTGTTCCGATCTTTTGGCCCAATTATCTTCTCGTCTCGCGTTTCGTTCTTTTTAAATTTAATTTTTTTTTTATTTATTTTATTTTACAGTCATTCATCAATCATCATGGAGGCTATCATTTGGCAACACTACTTCATCATCAGTACAAGTGGAGTGGACAGATTTTCCTCTCAATGTATCCATTAGCCATTTTATGGTAATGTTCACCGAGGAAAATAAGAACAAATCTGTTCTGTTTCAAGTGAACTCTTTGTACGATCGATCCTATCTCGTAAGAAGACTGTTAAAGCCATACCGGAGGTATAAATTTCAGGTACTTGCATTTACAGGGAACATCGGAAACGACACTTATTCCACTGAAATCATAGAAGTGCTCACTGGAGAAGGAGGTAAGACCGGTCTAGAAACTAGGAATTTGGTTGGTAATTTTTAATGGTTTGGGTTGTTCAAATTCACCCTGACAACTAAAATCATTAATTGTACCTTAAACAGGAAGTTCGGTTATAAAAGGGCAAGCACTCCCTTCATCTCACACCTTTATGGGCGTGAGATGCAAATTTGGACGCATTCAGCCGTGGGAATTAGTTGTTGACTATGCCTCAAAATTCATACATCACCACAACAATATCACCATCGAATGTTGATTTGTTTAACAGGGTTTATGCTGAAAACTAAGCCAACATTTATTGGTAAAGGACGTTGAAAAGGACACAATGCTGTTTGTCAGTTAATGCTACGCTGAAGATGAGAATGGCCTAGTCAGGCCTCTGTTAAAAACTTGAACTTCCTGATTGAAAGTCATTCTCGAATTGATGAAAAACAAAAAAATGAAAAATTTAAGCTTCCAAATTCATTTGTTTGTATCAAAATTGATATACGACAATGTTAACTAAGCCACATACAGATAGTCGTTAGATGTGTGTTGGTATTTATTTTCGGCCCGTTGACCGTTTATCTTTGACCATTTTGTTGTGTCCAAGCAACTAACCACAACAAACGGTTTACTGAAGAACTCTCCATTGGAGAACTTTCTTGTCTAATAACCACGTGCTATACATTATCGTATTTAAAGAAAATTTAAATTGTTTTTCTTTTGAAATAACCTGCAAATTCTTGAGAGTGTCTTCTACACGTTTCAGTGAAAGTGTTCACACGATCAAATTTCCCTCTTGTTGTATTTACTTTAAATGATTATTATGTAATTCCAGGGTTAATATTATTATTTCATTACTTGAGGTATTTTTTTTCAGATTATTTCTTCCATTAGATAGGCTTTTGTTCAGTGACTGTTGATAGTAGCTGTATAGCGCGAGCAGGAGCACTAGCACGAGAAAGTGACACGAAAAACAACTGGAAAAAAAACTAACAATAACAATGTCTTTTTTTAGCTCCCACTGCTGCACCATCCAATGTACGCGTAAGAAGCTTAAATGAAGGGAGAATAATTGTACTGTGGGATCCAGTTAAGAAACAGTTCTCCAATGGTCAGATACAAGGCTACAGAGTTTATTACAGTGAAAACAGATATTACTGGTACAGTGAAACCATCATTAACATCACCGACCCAAATGTAAATCAGACAGTTTTAAGTGGCCTAAATGAAGGCAGAAGATACCAAATAGCGGTCGCAGCCTATACGTCAGCGGGTCAGGGACCTCGGTCGCCATGGGTTATAATTACAGCTGGTGAGTACTAAAAAATAGCGCCAGGGCAATGTGTAGCTCATGACGACTTATTAGTTACCACTGATCGAATAAAGGGGTTTCCACAAAGGAACATGTTACAAGTACAAACTGAAAGGCCCCAGGGACGAGTTGCATAAAACTTAACGGCAGGCATAAATGGTATCGTCAGACGTTAAAATACTGACTGTGACTGGGCTGAACGCCTGGCGTAAGCAGTAACGCCCGACGTTAAATTTTATGCAACTCACCCTAGGTCTTTAGCTTAGTAAAGGTATCGAAGCAATGTTCAATATTTTACTATTAACGAGCTGTAGTCACGTTGTAGTGAAACATTGAGGGTAAAGAGTAAACAGCACGGTGGTCTTATTGCCAAAATGAATATCGTTTCTTTAGGGTTATTATAGTCATTGTAAATTAGGGAAAAATGTGTTTCAAAACAAGCGAACAGTGAAAGAAACTGAGTTAATTTCGCTTCGTTTCATTTCTACTTAGGATGCGGTACTACTGTCAATCAGTCTTTTGGAAGTATCAGTTTCAATAAAACGGATTACAGTGAGCTGCAATGTAACTGGACGATAGGTAGTGCTGGTATCAGTAATGCAGTGGGCCTTCTTTCCATAGAAGTCTACCTTAATTATTACAGGTAAGCGTGATTGGCTACTGAAAATTTTTCAAGAGGAGATCCACATCAAAAGCTTATCTTCCCCGACTAAGCATCGACAAGAAGCAAGTAGTATTTCTGGACTTTTATTTTTCCTAAATCCAAGAAGGAAATTAAAATTCATTGTTTTCCCCGTGAGAAGTAATACGCCTGGAGTAAACGTAAACTTATCCATCCCATAAAGATTGGATTCATCTATGCTAAATCGACTATACCCTGTTCTCTTTTCTCAGAAAACGCAGTAAGACTTACTTTAGCATATTTGTCCTATGCACAGAAGCAGCCTTTCGAGTCCCCTCTCGCAGCTTTCACTAAGAAGGCTGAGAAAGAACGGCTCACTTCGGAAAAAAAAGATTGCGGAAGAAATCGTCCAATCAACAACAAATTCCTGACAAATGTTTTCCTTTCTTCTTCCTTTCGCAAGGGAAGGCTGAATTTTGTCACGCAATCTCCAAATGTTACCCAAGCACGCTATATGTCACTGTAGCCCTTGACAAGTGACCAAAATAACACATAAAAGCACCCATTTAAATCAAAGAATATGAAACAGTTTTTAATGTACACGACTGTCTCTTTTCTATTGCTGCTTATTTTTATCATCTGGAAAACATTTCAATATTTCAATTTGTTGGCTTTTATAGCGACTTTTTGAAGATTTATTCAAGCAATGGATCTGAGATCTTTAGTCGGAAAGGATACTCTGGGAATCGGCAAGTCTTGGTGGAAGGACATTTTGGGGCAGGAAACTTCATTACTCTCCATGTAAACTTGTACAGTGGATACAGCCGTTTTATGGTTACATACGCTATCATAAGGAGAAGCCTTCAATCAGGTATGGTAGCTTTACACGATTGGCTTATCAGGACGTTTCACATTAATTTTAACGTTTTGATTTCTTTATACGAACTTATGTTGAGTGTTTACAACCCTTTGCAATGCATTAACATGGTTTTTGGCTAACCTTTCTCATGCAACGAGGATAAAAACGGGCGCCCAGATCGGAGAACGTCTCATTACACAGGCTACTAAATAGAGTAATCATTCCATTCTCTTAGTATTTTCTACCCCCTTATTTATATCTTCTTCTTGTCTTACTCTGCCCGCCTCGATTAGCTTTCGCTACCCGCGGTCCAGTGTTTTTAGTAAAAACAGTTGCATTTCTCTGCATTCATACATTTAATGTATTTATAAATTTAATGTAAACCTGCTGATGAAATAAAGGAAGCTTTTTATACTTTTGCTGATTTGAGGTCATTTCAGCGCACACTCCTAAGATGACCTCAAATCAGCAAAAGGAGACAGAGAAACAACAAACAGTACACCGTATACACAAGGTATGTCATTTTTATTGAGAAATTTTCGGAATTTTTGCCTCCTAAACCGGATCGTAAATATTCCCATACAAACTCTTAAATTTGCGCCGTGACCGCTATTACGCAATATGATCACCACAACTCACAGCTTGAGCTTGGACCGCCTGTGCTAAAGCCTGCCGCACACTTGAGAAAAGAGCTAAGAAAACTACCCCGCGAGGTGATTAGCTTGGCTGTTTCATCACGTATGCGGCTGAGTTTTCGTATTAAAGCTTTTCGCCTCGCGAGGCCATGAAGAAAATATCTGTTGTTTTTTTGTATTTGAGTTTAGCCTTGCGAGGCGAAACTCTCAGGAAAACTCAACTGCACACTTGAGGAAACAGCGGAGCTGTTTATCTCTTGTGACCTCGCGATGCCATGCAAGGCAGTTTGCTCAGCTCTTTCAATTTACAATAGTCTCAGCCGTTGTTTTTTATTATTTCTTTTTTAGCTCGTCCTCCATCTACTCCCTGGAATATTCGTGCTTTCAACACCAGCGAGACGAGTTTAGTTGTAGATTGGAGAAACTTTCCAGGACGCTTGCAAGCCAATTTCTTTATTTTGTCCGGGAATCAGACAAGACCTGTAAACTATTACGACTACAACAAAAGAATCTTTCGAACAGTGGACTCATCACTGACGTCAGCGAGTCTGACCAACTTGCCAGTATTCAGTAAGCACGTGATAATTGTTTATTTAGTAGATTTCTACGGTGAGGTCTACAAGAGTAAGCAAATTTCTGTCGAAACAGACGAAGGAGGTAAGTTTTGTGTTTTTGATTTCTGTCGTAACGTAACAGTTGTAGGATCTAATTATATGTTTCATTTAAAACAAATAGGCCATTTTCATGATGGCGTCATTTTACTCTGAACTACCAGAATTCAATTCGTTTTCCTTTTCAAACGCAAATTTTGTAATCCCAGTGGAGAGCAAAGAACAATAGCTCTAATTAGCACGAGAAAAGTAAAACCAGAAGGATTCTGGTCGTTGTAGTAAAATGACACCATAGTGAAAATGTCCTATTAAAGTCGACTTTTTTCCTGGTGAAAATGATTGCATTTTTATGCTATCTACACCAGTCTTTCACTCCAAGAGTTTTAGGCTATGGCAATGACAATGACGGGCAATCTTTCTTTATTTAAAAGGGGAATATTCCATCTTAAAATAAATCTATCTGTTAAAAAAATTGTTTTCAATGGTAACACCAATTTAAATGACCTACCACATCAAATTGTTCCCATAAAGGTTTGTGAAAAAGGCAACTAGTTTGATTTTTTTTTTTTTTTTTTTTTTTGCAAAAATAATTTAAATTTTATGGACGTTCGGAGTTGGCGTGGACAGGATCTGACACTCAACCCCCCCTCCTCCCCCCTCCCCCTACACACATTCGGTGTAGGGTGTAGGTATAGTTAGATTGAACGAAGAAAAGTTAACAGATTTAAAGAGTCGTATTCGAGGACATTTCTTTACATTTATCAGCAAAGAACAAGCCGCTGGAAGCAGCTCGCTTCCTGTTGGAAAAGCCATTGATTTTCCTTTAGATAGCTTGAGTAGTAAGCCAGGAAATAAAATGAAACACCACTGTTGCTACCCTGCCGGTACGCCTGTGAGAGGATATCATTACGAAAACTACGTATAAAGTTATACCAACCATATATTAATATTGGATTAATTTTCTCCAAAGTGCCTAGAAGGGGTCCTTATTTGTACGACTGGTTTACTAACGTATATGAGCTCACTATCAGTTTTCGGCTGAGTCCTATTAGTCCAAACGATGCACAAGGCAGATTACTGGGTTATACAGTTACATACATTGCAATGGATCAACTTAACTATAATAATAGCAGGACGATGGTGGTTAGTCCAAATACAACGAGAATAACCTTGAGAAACCTCAAAGGGGGATCAACATACACTATAGCCACAGCTGGATTTACAAGGAAAGGACGTGGAACGTACAGGATCTTTTCAGCGACATGTAAGTGTAGATGTTACTTTATCGAAAGTGTAGTACCGTGCTCCATTAACTTAGCTATTAGGTCAACCGGCAGCTGGTTATATGGTGAGTTCGTAATATACCCGTGGAGGGTGACTCAATTAATGCAGATATATATGAAACATATATTTGAGCTGCTGGCTTGTGGAAGATTAAATAGAAGAATTAGATTCTCGCACTTATTTAAGCAATTTAAGCATGCTGCTGGGAAAATAATTTTTTTGATAGTTTAATTGGTAGAGCACTGCCCGACATCGCAGAAGGTTCGAATCCCGTTCAAACCCGAATTTTCATTCAGGCTTTCACTTCGCAACTGCTTTTAAAAGTAAGGTAAATAACTGCGGGGGTCCTTTCTTTCTATTTATATGTCATAAAAAGTTAAAAGACCAGCGCCTTACCCGGACTGCACCAAGGATCGACTTTCGCCATGAACTACGAACTGGGTCTAATAACTGTAATGGCTGAAAAAATTAATTTTTCATAGTAATTGATTCCATCGATGGATAGATGAGTGGATAGGTGGATGAACTGATGGATCGATGAAAGAAAGGATGGATAAGTGGGTAAGGATTAGTTGGACGTGTGAACACTGCGCAGGAATTGTAGTCCGGATCTCCGAATTCAATTGATGTCCCAACCTCTCAAACTCCTCGGCCACCGTTGTACATAGCCATCTGGGTCTGCCTCCACCCTGTTGGAATTTTTTTTCCTTTTATTTTTTTTTTTTTTTTGATTTTTTGCATTTATTTCGCAAACAAATATAGCTTTTACATTTACATGGTTTAATTGGTCAATTCATGTAATGCTTGACTTTATTTAATGCGGTCAGTATTGATACATTTTGTTTTCCCGTTTGTTTTATAGTGTGTGGTGGTTACCTTGACGACGAAAACGGTTTCTTCTCCAGTGTTAACTATCCGAATAGTCCTCCTACGGCTGGTTATGGCAGAGGTGATGACACACGCTGCTATTGGATTATTAATCCTCAATTCAACACGTCAATGATATGGCTGACATTTGTGGACGTTTCACTCGGTATAAGAAACCATGACGGGTCTTGCAGGTAAATATGTAATACTGAAAAAAATCGTTAATTAAATTTAAAGACAAATTTATCTTCCTAACACTTTTATACGCCTTTAAGTAATCTAAACACTTACTCGGATTGAAACTAATCCAATACTACAACGCTATACTTTAATACCATGCTTCAAACAGTCAGCGGGGCCAGCTTCAAGGGGGGAAGGGGGGGGGGGGGGTGAGAGGGAGTTGGGAGGAATAATAAACGAGGGAACGAGGTTTCATCAGAGAGCTCTCTGTACGATACGATACGATACGATACACGGTAATTCCATCAACTACAAATTAATTATTATCAACTATCTATCTATCTAGCTGCAATAATAACGAGAAGAAATTTAAAACACCAAGTGCTGTCTTACTTAAAATTAATTTATTTCAAACTGTGGCGATTCAATTATGTCTTAAAATCATTCGAGAAAGTTGCTTGCCGTAACTATTTTTGGTGATCAAGCCCATAACCCTTAAAATTACCAAATCTCACCGAAATGCCTTTCGCGTAAAAGAAACAAAAAAGTGCATCCTTTCGTATACTTTAAAACAAGACTATTCCTTACGTTATAGAAAATTATTGAGACTTCCTGTTCAGTTTTCCTACAATTGTTATAACTGTATTTAGGTTTTACGCTTTCGGTTCACAGGTGTTTCTGCTAACTTGTTAAATTTTTGCTTCCATTTTGGTTAGCACGAGGCTGAACATCTTGAGCGAAGCCTTTCTGTATGGCCAACTATATACGCTCAATGTATGGTCCCGAGGGAAACAGTTAGTTTTCTTTTCGAGGGAAAACAAAACTAACTAGTTTCCTGAAGGGCCATACATTAGTACTTTGTTATATAATTAAGACTTTCCCTCAAAAATCCCTATAAAACAAACAAACAAACAACTGAGAGGGCAATGTTCAACTGAACTGAATTGTATCCCGGTCGGGATATATTTGTATTTGATCAAGGGCACGTGACCAAGGATCAACCAATGACAGCACTCGTTTTGTTTAGAGAAAGTCTAGGTATATAAGAATATAGTTTACTTAATATCCCCCAAACTCTTCCTTGAGGCTGCTGAATTGAGATAATTTGAGATATTTAGCCTTGCTTTCTGCTTTAGCCTTTTGTTAGGTAAGGTAAGGTAAAGTCGCACTAGAATCTAATTAAGTGGCCCACGTGGTCGGAGCTTAGCCCGGTTTCTGTAGCATGAAGCAACTAGGAGTATTGCTACTCCTCCTGGATGGGATGCTAGTCCATCGCTTGGTTACCCCCAGCAGTATGTCGCCGGCACCCATATTTAAACCTGGGTGACGAGAGACAATGTGGAACAAAGTTTCTTGTCTGAGGAAACAACACAGCAATGAAGAGACCAACCTGGCCTCGAACCACCGATCCTTCGACCGTCCGATCGAAAGTCCGACGCGCATACCACTACGCTACCGCGCCTCCACTTAGCCTTTTGTTAAGAGTGCCTTAATCATGTTAATAAGGAATGCTATTCTAATTTATGTCTGTCTTTTCTTTGATTTTAGTGGAGGCGTTCGTATTTTTATCCCCCCTGCTAAAGAAAAGATAAGTGAGGATCTCTTGGAAATTTGTGGAAAAATAACAAACCAGACTTTTCTGATTGAAGGAGGTGACCTGAATCTTATTGCAGATGGTTTTGAATACTTCAGATACCATCCCATTCTTAATCGTTCAAGAATCTTGGCACATTACAGATCAGAATTTGAAAATATAACCACTATAACAGGTAGGACATGGTGTTTTCAAGCAAGGAAATAGAATAATGCACAAGGAGTTACACACACTGCATTAAGATGGAAAAAAAGTTTTACAAAAATTGCTTGGACATTAAAGAGTCAAGCGTCTAACCACAGACATCCTAAGCTCGCATCACAAGAGAGCGAGTGATTTCAAAGAATGCTTAAAACGGTGAAGTAATCCCCAAACGATAGAATGCAAGTTGATATTTAGCATTATTTAACGTTCGAATTCAAATAGACAATAATTTATTCCTTACAGAGAGTCTTATAACGCGCTTAAATTTTCAACGGCCGCCTTTAACCTAATACGGCTTGCTCTCAAAGGTCATCGACCCACCGGCAATTAATTAATTAGAACACGCTCCGACGCTGGCTTGGGTTTCCTGTGGTCTTACGTGAATAGTCAAAATAAAATTCGATATATACCGCTACACCACCACGAACAGGTCAATCACGTGACAGGACAGCATGCACAAGGCCGTTTTGTCCAATCATAATGACCTTCTCGCAAGACGTAATATATTTCAATATCAATCTTTAAATCAGTTTGGTAAAACGGTAAAATTGGTTAAATTTCTGGTTAAATTTAACTATCTTGTCTTTTCACCAGGGAGGGAGTTACATACGTGGACAGGGGTACGATTCAACGTAAGCGATTCATCAATCCACTTAAGGTGGACGAAACCTCCAAGTGGTTTTTTAGGCGTGTCATCAGTTAAAAAATACTTAATACTGTACAACAGCAATCCAGCCAACCCGGTAAGACCGGTATACAGTGCGCTTTGGTTGCCAGGAGATAAAACCCACGTCACGATTTCAGGACTACTGCCTTTCACCAACTACAGCTTAATTGTAGTTGCCATCTTAACTGACGAAAGCAAGCGTGGAAATACTGGTTGGAGTCAGGAACAAACAGAAGAAGGAGGTAAAACCACTGATCTTTCATGATGTTTGTTTTTTTTCTATGAAGTAAGGATAATTAAACGGCTAGAAACAAGAGATAAGAGCACCGTAGACTTGCCATAAGTCGACTTCTTCTGGCGCCCAAAGTGTGTTAATTAGCTATGCAGTGGCGAGACAGGCCCCTGACTAGACTCCACATTAACGGACTTGCACAAAGTATATTAAAGTCGAGGCTACGGCAAAAAGAGAATGAAACAAATTAAAGAAAACAATTGAAGAAAGAGGGCCACAAAGAAAGAAGTAAGTCGGCATAAAACGAAAACAATTCTATTTGT
Organism: Pavona decussata; assembly: GCF_977016875.1. NCBI lineage: Eukaryota > Metazoa > Cnidaria > Anthozoa > Scleractinia > Agariciidae > Pavona > Pavona decussata. The sequence continues at coordinate 330,425 of NW_028145697.1, forward strand.
TAAAATTTTCAAATGGTAACTTTTCTATCTGAATTGTTTCCCTATACATTATGATAACGTTCCTTTCTTTGAAATATCGCTCGAAAACCTGGTCACTGTTGCAAATATATATTTCTCATCCAAGTATTTTGCGAGTTTGTTCTTAGATACATTACTATAGAAAGCTGCTTAATATGTTTTTTTCCTAGTACCAACAAGAAGCTCTTATATATGGTACTATCACGTCATTGATTACAGTACAGTATTTATCAAGTGGCAAAGGATTTCACAGCGCGATGTCCGAGGCATACTGCGAGGATATCGAATTCATATCTCAATCGCTTACTACTACTACTACCACTGGGGCTACGTAAGAAATATAACTGTAGGTCCTGAAATACAGGAAATGAGGATTTCTGGACTACGATCAAGCACCACTTATAGAATGTGGGTTAAGCCCTTCACATCTAAAGGAGAAGCAGCCCAAAGTTATGACAGTTGGATTACGACAAGTAAGTCATCTGTTATGACACATGTACAGGAACGTTACAAGCACCATATAGCTGTCTTTTTAGACGGCTGTATAGTGTAGCGTAGTGTAGTGTAGTGTAGTGTAGTGTAGTGTAGTGTAGTGTAGTGTAGTGTAGTGTAGTGTAGTGTAGTGTAGTGTAGTGTAGTGTAGTGTAATGTAGTGTAGTGTAGTGTAGTGTAGTGTAGTGTAGTGTAGTGTAGTGCAGTGTAGTGTAGTGTAGTGCACTGCAGTGCAGTGTAGTGTAGTGTAGTGTAGTGCAGTGCAGTGTAGTGCAGCTGTGTAGTGTATACAGTAGAAGAAAGATAGTCACAAAGAAAGAAGTAAGTCGGTATAAACACAGGCTAACCAAGCGCACTATTAGTAATCACGGACGTGACTCTTGCTGATAAGCGGTGTTGTGTTACAAGTATTTCGAAATATTCGATCTATAAGGGTTTGTATGGGAACTCAACGGTTTTGCTTCGAAAATTCATAAAAGTGTATATTTTGCAAATAAAATCAACTTACCCTTTTCCCTTGTGTATTACTTGGCGTTTGCTGGCTCCTCAGGTCGATCTGGTGCGATTTCAGCGAGTTATCGTCATTTTAGTTTTCACTGCCGATACTGTCCACTATAAAAGAAGGGAAGGCTGGAGACCTCTGAGCGAACCCTCGCCACGCGAAAGCCAATAAATTCTAAACAATTCAGCTTCAGCTCCCAGAATTGCCACCAGTGAGGCCGCAGGTTAAAGGTCTACCCGTGAGATTCGTGCTAGCGTCCAAATTCCCTTTCACGGGCTCTAAAAGGGCTCCGTTTTGGAGCGATTCTGACTATCTTCGCTTCGCCATTATGCGCGCTCCCAACGGCTGTCCTACGAAATTCGAACACTCAAGCTTAGCAACCGCGTCACAGAGACAAAATGGCATTCACCCGAGGGGAGGGTCGTTACTTCTGCCCTCGTGCAAATTGACACCGTCGGGGAGCCGGTGCGTGTAATTCGAACGGAGACCACACGCGTGACCTGTCACTTGAAAGTTAACTTGAAACCGCAAAAGGTTTTATTCCTCTGTCACGGATTTACGCAACTCGTGATCTGTCACTTGAAACATTTTAAAAATGGACTTCTCGGTTTTTAATTTTTAATTTATTGAAAGATACAAATCGCTGTGAAATTTTACATTTAGATCAGAAGAGAAGTCTTTTTTTTTTTAATAAAAATGCTTGAAGGAAAATTTTTTATTCAGCTTGTTTACCGGCCTGTGGGGGAAATTCCCAGCAGGGTCCCTTGTAAGCCGAAATGCTAATTGTGTTGTCACTTAGTGCACGTGGAGGAAAAGTTTACCTGGCACGCGGTCTTCGCACCGTCGGAAGCAAGAAATCGATTTGCGTATCAAAGAAATTCTTTACGACAGGAAAGGAGTAAATCAATCTACGTTTATCTTTTATCGGATTTATCAGTGAATGTTTCAAAGGTTGTCGCTTTCCGATGAACGCGAATTTGACCGAAGAACAGGAGGAAATTTTTCAGTTTGCCAGGAATGGACATAATATATTGATTACAGGTCAAGCGGGAACCGGCAAATCATGGGTGGTTAACTGCATCAGAGACGATTGCAAGCAGCGTGGCAGGAAAGTGGCTTTAATTTGCTCGAGTGGTGTCGCCTGCCAGGTTTATGAACGTGGTGTGGCTTCAACTGTTCACTCGTACTATGGTCTTGGCGCAGCGGACATGCCATCAGATATGCTTATAGCTCGCGCTATTAGTGATGTTCGAGTCGTTGAGAAGTTGCAGAGTGTTGACGTTATTATCTGGGATGAGGCAAGTATGTCTAGTGCACGAATGCTGGAGCTCGCAAATGCCGCACATCACGCAACTTCTGAAGGATGTAATTTTCCGTTCGCTGGTACACAAATGATCGTAGTTGGCGAGTTCCTGCAATTGCGGCCAGTGCCAAATATTTTTGATGCCGGTGAACTGATGTTTCTTTCTAATGTCTTTAAACATGCAATACCGCACCGATTCCAGCTTACCAAATTGTTGCGACAGTCGGAAGGCAACAGCAGTTTTTTAAAGGCGTTGGCAGATGTTCGCTATGGGCAATGTACGAGTGAATCGGCTCAGTTTCTCGCTACTTTATCCAGAAGGCTCGATGCCAAGCTCGAAGAGATAGCAGTGCATATCTTCTTCAAGAAAAATGCGGTCCTCTTATTCAATCGTGCCCGCTTGGATCTTCTGGATGGCGATTTCATCCGCTTTGATGCTGTGTGCGAAGGGAAGGGTGAAAAGATGTAAATCAATGCAATACATAGCATTAAAGCAGTAATTGGGTGTGATCTTTGCCCAGGCGAGACTATTCATTTGATGCGACTGTTTAGTCAGAAGGGGTCTTGCTAATAAAAATTACTGTCGATCAAGGGAAACCAATGTTATACTTACTTAGGGTGCCACCTGTAGCCACGCTTGCTTGCTGTATTTATGATACGTTGTTGTTGATCCCAGAGGCAAGCCATTTCTTCGGGAACGTTTTCCTTGGAAAGTCCTTGGAACATGCTAGTAAGGTCATCATTATCCCCACTTTCAATCTCAATGGACTCATCATTGAACTTGTCCTTCCAATACTTCTCCCTCTTTTCAGCATTGAGCCGTCGTTTTCGCTCATGGTGGAGCTGAAGAACAACCTCCTCCTTACTCAGATACCGTTTATTGCATTTGGTATGGATGCCTTCTCGTTTTTGCCTGCGTTTAACTTTACTTTGGTGTAGCTTTAACAAGTGACGACACTCCGGGCACTTTGAATCTGGAGGGGAGAACACTTTACACTTTAAAGAGTAAGCCTTTGATTCTTCTTCGGCTGTGGTTCCTTGTTCCAAATCTCTGAAGGTTCCGTTGACGTGTGGGACAAAAACCTGGAGGGACTCTCCAACGAGGAGTGAAATTCCAGAGCAAAAGGACGACTTCTCGACATAATTTATAACAATGCCCACTCGTTCTTTTATTGGCAGAGATTGAATACCAGCAACATCACTTATGTCCCTTTCGCATCCATGCGCTCTAATTGTGATAATGGCATTGGGAGAATTTTCTGGCCTTGTGACAACAATCTCTGTTGACGCTCTAACCTTATTAAACTCCCACTTTTCCATACGCACAAAACATATGCAATGTTGGTTGTTTTGCACCATCTTCCATTCCTGGGGAATAACTAGGTCGCATAGTTCATCCATTAGAGTGTTGGTGATTTCAACTAAAGGACTAATGCGGGATGATGGCTTTTTCTGCATATTTAAGTATACAGTTTGTTGATAATTACGTGGCCCTCTCCTCGCTTTTGTGACATTGCCATCCCAGGCATCTTGAACAATCAGACCCAAAGAAGAATGACCTAATGGTGGACAATTTACATTTTCCTTGTGACTGTCAGCGTGGTCGATGATGTCTTGACAAACGGTAAAGGAACCTTCATGATATTCATAATAAGTCATAATCCTAGGAAAAGGAGTATCACGGTTACCGTCATGACCAACATTGTCTGAAATGATTTGAATTTCTCAATTTAAATTTTTCCTTGAATAAATAGACTTACCATATTTTCCAGTCTGTTGAATAGCCAAGAGATTTCCGTTTTTTCTTTGGAGGGTAATCCTCGTTGCGGCTAGCCGACTTTGACAACATCGTTATCGGATAGGATTTTGAAATAACTCGAAAATCCCGCAATTTGTAAGGCCAAAATAACTATAGCTCTTAAAAGAACTGTTGTATAAAATATCTTGATAAAACAAAACAACTAGAGGAATTGATTATCTGCGAGAGATAATTTGAACAGTGTCTGAACCGTTGAAACCGTTAACGAGTTGCGTAAATCCGTGACAGAGGAATAAAACCTTTTGCGGTTTCAAGTTAACTTTCAAGTGACAGGTCACGCGTGTGGTCTCCGTTCGAATTACACGCACCGGCTCCCCGACGGTGTCAATTTGCACGAGGGCAGAAGTAACGACCCTCCCCTCGGGTGAATGCCATTTTGTCTCTGTGACGCGGTTGCTAAGCTTGAGTGTTCGAATTTCGTAGGACAGCCGTTGGGAGCGCGCATAATGGCGAAGCGAAGATAGTCAGAATCGCTCCAAAACGGAGCCCTTTTAGAGCCCGTGAAAGGGAATTTGGACGCTAGCACGAATCTCACGGGTAGACCTTTAACCTGCGGCCTCACTGGTGGCAACTCTGGGAGCTGAAGCTGAATTGTTTAGAATTTATTGGCTTTCGCGTGGCGAGGGTTCGCTCAGAGGTCTCCAGCCTTCCCTTCTTTTATAGTGGACAGTATCGGCAGTGAAAACTAAAATGACGATAACTCGCTGAAATCGCACCAGATCGACCTGAGGAGCCAGCAAACGCCAAGTAATACACAAGGGAAAAGGGTAAGTTGATTTTATTTGCAAAATATACACTTTTATGAATTTTCGAAGCAAAACCGTTGAGTTCCCATACAAACCCTTATAGATCGAATATTTCGAAATACTTGTAACACAACACCGCTTATCAGCAAGAGTCACGTCCGTGATTACTAATAGTGCGCTTGGTTAGCCTGTGGTATAAAACGAAAACAAATCTATTTGTTACAATTTTTATGTGGTAATTTTTCTATCTGAATTATTTTCATAGATGTAACATATATAGACATGGACATAGACACAATAAAGACATAACAGGGTTACGCTGCTCTTACCACGAAAATATTGCGACATATAAGTTTCGGGCGAAAAACTTGGGCTTGCTTTTTCACCTGTTTTAATAAAAATTTCAGACTTAAGACAATGGTACGATGCAAAGCATTAATTGTATTAAATCTATTCAACACAGTTCAGTCTAGACCGCTCAATCTCAAAAAAAAAAAAAAAACAATGCCAACGACTTTTTTTGTTTCGAAAACAGCACAAAACAAATGGCAAACTGCATAAAAATTAATATTTTGCAAGGCTGCGCGTTTCATCTTAAATGTCGTTACGAACAAGACGATAATTTGATGTTTTAAAGATGTTAAACAAGCATCAAACGGTTTGCTTGCTACAAAACGCCTAAAATTGCAGTAATATCCACAATTAAATATTTATAGGAAATGTTAGGATAGTAAAATATGGAAAAAATCTTGAACTTAACTTTTTATTTGGTCCGAAATTTTTTTTGTCCGAAAGCTGTTTTGGAGTAAACCATGGTATTCTACAAAGGAAATATTGGACTTTCAATTTTTTTGCTTCAATGTGGATTTTCATTTACTTAAGTAGCTTATCCACTCCAAACTGAGATTTCATTTAGAACAGGAAATGTGCCATTGGGTTAGAACGGGAGCTGCATAAGATATTTTACTAGAAATACGTGACTCGCAAAACCTCGAAAGCTGGGGCTGGGTGGAAAGCCCTCTTTACTCGTATTGTAGCATCAAATGAGGAGATTAAAAGGTTTCTGACTGATAGCAACTATTTTTATGAGCATGGTCTTTTCGAGGTTCCACAGGCTAGTTTGCAGTTGAAAATCTATTTCTGACGCAACGAAATGAACAACGTGCGTGAAGCGCTGTCGTGTTCGATAAATTTATTTCCCACGGAAAATTATTTTACTGCGGCCACAAAACATGTTATTTCTTCAATGTAATCTTTCCCGAAAAAAGATTTCTGGAAGACAGGGAAAATATTCTGGAGAGATAGTTCTGTATCCAGTGAATATTGATGAACATTGCAGTTGAAATTTGACCCGGCACGCAAGCTTTCCCGATGTATGCAAATTTTGCTCCAGACGACGCCAGACAGTCTGACGTCATTCATACTTTGTTTTTCACTGCTGCTAGGCAACAGTGCGGACACCTTCAACGAAATATATAAATATATTTTTCGCTCGATTCGCGCGGCTTAGCTCCGCTCGCGCCGGCTCGGCCCGACAAATTTATTAACCTCGCTTCGCGAGGAAAAAGCATTTATTTCGATCGTCTCTTAAACAAGAAGTTAACCTATAAAAGGGCAAGCCCCTCCTTTATCTCACACCTTTGGGGGCGTAAGATGCAAATTTAGACGCTTCTCAGTCGTGACAAGTTGTTGACTCAAGCGTCCTAGCTCTGAAAAATATGCCTCAAAATTTTATAATATTAGATATCAAGTTCTAATTTGTTTAACAAAAGTTATTCTGAAAACGAAGCCAATTTTAAGCAGACGAAAAGGGCACATGCAGTTTGTCACTTGTTTGCTCTCTGATGGTTGATTGACAACTTAAGAGGAGAATGGCCTGGCCAGGCCCCTTTCATATCGGGACTTCCTCAATTTCAAAGGCAAAATTAAATTACAGCGTAAGAAATTCTTTAAATTTAGAAGTGCTAAGACCAAGAACTGAAATTGGCAGGTGTTCTTTTAAACACAGAGCCGCCTTAGCATGGATGGAATCTTCTTCCGCATCATATGAAGGAATGTGGAAACTTTTAAAGATCGTTCAAGATTGGGCTGAAGACAAACAAGCATCTTCTGAATAGCATAAATTTTGCTAGAGGTTCCTGCTGTGTTTCAATGAAAACCATGACTTTCTATACTTTTAGATACGAAATTAATATTTTTGTTTGTACTTAAATAATTTGATTTATTGAGAAGATGTTTTTCTCTGTTTTCCTAATTTTAATCTGTATATTTAAATGTGATTAATTAGCTGTAGTTAGGCAGGTCCACATCAGGACTTCGGTCTTGCCGATCACTTTAACCTGCATTGTTAAATAAAGATGTATGTATGTATGTATGTTCCTGTTTAACAAGATAACTCGGTGTTAATCGTTACCCGTCACGTATTTTTATGTGAAAATATCCATGACTTCCAACACATTTTTGTCTTAAGCACCGGTCATGTGAAATCCTACAAACAATTCAAATCAAACAAACAACTCTCAAGCGAAGATTGATAATTTCCCTGGCATTCAACAGCAGCTCACATTGTCCCTCGGTAACGTGATCTCTGAGGCAGGCTCAATATTATTGGATGTTCTTTTTCTCCTGTTGTTTCTTTCTATTATGAATTTTTAGTTTTCTGAAAGTTAAATTAATTTTGTCATAACTTCAAGGACAAAAAATCAACAAACTGGTCCCTGACAAGCTTGAATTCCTGTTGTCTCCACACCTACGCGAGGGAAAAATCATTCTCCCTCCTGCCCTTACAATTTTTTTTTGTAGGTGTTTTAGTATATGGTGACAACACTTACTAATAAAAGCGTCAATTTTTATTACGCACTCAATAAACTTTTTATTCTTTCTTTGCAGAATGTGGCGCAGCCATACGCAACAGTTCAGGCGTAATCCAAAGCCGCGGATTTCCTTACAGAATCGAGTATTCGGATTGCACTTGGGATATTTCCCCTGAGGGTGGAAACAAAACCGTTCTTCTCACCTTTCAACGCTTTAATCTTCCACTTTCCTACGAATGCGGGTATGCTGCTCTTTAGCTCTTGCATGCAAAAATGTGGCAATCGTAGGTCACACATTGTTGAGGGTCAGTTTGTCAACGAATGTCATTTGTGTGTATCGTACGATTGCCACATGAAATGTAACAAAAAAAAAAAAAAAAATGCGAGGACATACTTACCGAACAGTAAAAGAACCAGCCAAATTAATGGCCCACCCGTCGAATACGGTGCCGCATTATTGGGGTAGGCGTAACATTCGGGTAGCCATTGCTTTCAGATAGCGTAACATGATATGATTAAAAAAAACGGGAGAACGCCTGGTGCAATGAGGAAATGATGATCTACTAGGTGAGAAAACTGTGGAATTCACAGAGTACCTTCACTATTTACTTTTACTGTGGTCTTAGAGTGGAGTAACAAGTCTTTCAAACGTTCTGGTTATTTCATGTAATATTTATGAAAATACACTGCTAAAAAAGAAGACGATTGTTTGAATTTGCGGTAAATTAATCTGAGACTTTTTCAAATCACAGCCCAATAGGCCATTTCCGAGTTGCTGCGAACCTCATTGTAAAGGAAGCGAGGTTTGAGTGCAAAGTTTCTATAATGAAAATTAGTTTCAATTCCAATGCATACAAAATTCTACGGTTTGAAGACGTAAACCAATTCAGTCCCCAGAAAGGAGACAAAAATTATCTGAGGCCTTTGGGCCAAATAGGTTTATTTAACAGTTTCTTTCTTATGCCTCATTACAAAACAGCATATTTTAGGAGATAGAGATAGACAAGTTAAGGTCAAGGTCAAATCAGGTCAAGGCATCAGGGCTGGAAATAAATATGCTTTTCATTTTCTCTTTGAATTCGCCTCTTGACCATACTCCTTTATTTTATATGTCACTACATTAAACTATTGTTTTTGAGATGGAGAATAACAAATTGCTTAAGTAAGGATTATTGAGGGTAATTTTGCGGGATTTTTTCCCCGTCAACATTAAAGCAATTATTATTGTTATTACTATTATAAATGGCAGTAAAAACTTCTGGATGCCTAGATATCCTAAACAATGATTGGGCGGCCATTATTATTATTATTATTATTATTATTATTATTATTATTATTATTATTATTATTATTATTATTGTTATTTACAAGTTAAAAGTAGAAAAAAAACTATTAAAACCTATTTACAATTCATTTCGATTAAAAGACTATTTTCAAGCACAATTTTTTTAAAGAAAAAACAAATGTCATTATAAAAGTAATAATAATAATAATAAAAATAATAATAATAATACTGCTAATAATAATAATAATAATAATAATAATAATAATAATAATAATAATAATAATAATAATAATAATAATAATAACATATTCCCAGCTATTTACAAGTTAAAAGTTCCAATTCCAAAATATCCAATTTACATAAAATCAACGGACACACACTTGGCCAGGGTTAAGGCGTCAGTCATCGATGAAATCCCCTTGTGGAATTTTGTGGAAAGGTTCCTGGAGTCTCTTACGCATGTGTGCACCGACCTTAAAATCTGAAAAGAAAGCAATGTTTTAATCCAAGTGATTTTAATCTGATAAAGTTCCTCATTCTTCTTCATCGTCTTCTTCTTCTTCTTCTTCTTCTTCTTCTTCTTCTTAAATCTCGTTTAAATAAACGGTTCAAGATACGCTTTATTCTCTTAAATCTTCTGAAATTGTTACGGTGATACAGATGATGCTCTTTGGTATAAACATGTTTAGCCCTTCTTAATGTTCGCTTGCAGTAAGGGCTCACATTAACCTGAGTTGCGCCAGAAAAATATTCGCCCGCAAACATTAACTCTGTTGTTTATACTACTCTCGTCTGTAACCCCACCCACAGTCTCCATAGCCTCCTCCCTCAAAGGAAGAGTTGTAAATATGCACTGAGACGCAAAAGTGATTTCACTCTCCCCCTATGTAAGACCGAGCGTTTGAAGAACAGTTTTATTTTTAGCCATGTCTATAAGATGTAGATATTTTCTCTTTTCCTCTTTGTTATTATATTTTTAGCCATGTTTTTAAGATGTAAATAATTTTCTTATTTTCTCTTTTTTATTATCAGAACTTGTAAATATCCCGTAATTCAGCCTATGGCTGCAATGGTGTTTTATAATAAAGTATCTATCTAGCTATACAATTATTTCAATTAACGTTGTCGGATCAAAGCATAAAGCTGTAAGACAAGACGTTAATATTCTGTGGATTTTTTTATGCATAAGTTAATCAAAATCAGCTATGCCTCGTCCGTCCAGTGAAGATATACGATGGCGAGCCATTTGGATGAAAGAAATCTTAGGATATCAAGTGCATGAGGTGGCAGCCTCTTTGAAGATGTCTTTAAGCTTCAAGATTTGATCCGACAACGTTAATTGAAGTAGCTGTATATAAAATTGTCTTTTAAAAAACTTATCTCTTACTATCAAATTTTGTTAACGTCAAATTGCATTTTTTCCATTTCAGAAGCTTCTACGTTTCTGTAAGAGATGCTAGCGGTACCATACCGGAACGTCACTGTGGTGAAAAAGGTCCGTTTAGCATATTAGCACCCAAGCTACGCATCGAATATCTATCCACTCGATATTCAAGTGGCTGGCCAGGATTTCAAGCTTCTTACGTTGTTCTGAATGAATCGATCGTAGACGGTAAGGCTAAGCAATTTGTATATTGGCCGAAAACCATTCCTAGGAATTGGATGACACAGCGTGCTTAAGGGACACATCGATGACGAGATTAAGTACTCTAGAAAGGAAATTCTCCAAAACCCATTAAAGTACCTACGCACGAAAATAGTAAATAGTAAACTTATGCGTATCTGAAAAGTCATTCTAAGTGAAGAATAATGGCGCTTTCGTTTGTGAATCATATTCCATGGTTCCAGGATATTCTGTTTTGTTCAAAAACTGATACAGTCACAAATGGCTTCAGTACAAACTGTAAATCACGAAATCAAGAATATGTCGGGAAATATTGGCTTGGCACCAGCAATGTACCTCAGGTAAGACACTGAATGACGCGTCCTTTGCTGTTGCCATGGCTACAATTTTGCTTTCGGGACTTTTTTATGTTCGATTGACGTTCTCACTTTTGTCTTAATCAGACGTCATTTACTCACAATGAGCTGGTGGTGAGACGTAGGGCAAAATGGGCACTTTGCGTGTTTTTTCTCGTATACTGGTAAAACAATGGAGATATTTGCAATATTTCCTGATTTATTCTTGATTTTGTACTGAAACTAATTGTGACGTCAACAGTTTTTGAAAAAAAATTGAATGATTCTGGAACGAGGAAAGGTATTTTAGAAACGAAAACGCCATTATGAGTCAATTTGAAATGCCTTTCAAATAATCATACGTTTTTTACTTCATACGTACTTTAATTATTCATGGTGATAAAGCAGAGGAAATCGCCACCGTAAATGAGGTTTATAAATGTGATCTTAATAATCACAAAATTTGGTGAAAATTTTCTTTTAATAAGTAATTGTCTATATGGCTGTATCCAGTTGTCAAACCAACAAAAGCACTTTCAAAGCATTGCCTGCATTCTTAATTCTTATAACAATCGTGAAGGCGAGTCACTCAGGTGAACCTTGAACAGCGAACAGAACTGCAGAATCTCGGTGCAATTTTTCTCTGAACCAAAATATTAACCACAAAGCAGCCAGACATTACATAGTAACAGATTCAAATGGCCCTTACCCCAAGATATATGGACTTTCAAATAAGTCTGTTTGTGGAGTCAGGTGTCACGTGAATCCACCGTTAATGCAGTCACATGATTGTCAACCAAGAGAAACTTTTGAAATTGAGGCTCCTCGCCACTACGAATTTCCGAATTTCTTGTTAGTTTGTGTACTAGCTTTCAATTGGTAAGGCACTGATATCTGATAAATCACCATGCGATTAATCTCTTTTATGGTTAAATTCCTTTCAGCTCATCAAGTGGACAGCTGGAACATCAGCATCTCCGACATAAATTCGTCAAGCATAAAGGTCGTGTGGACACACTATGTTCCTGATCCCTCATACCTTCTCTACTTGTATGCTGTCATATGTACTCCGATAGGTTACGAAGCTGGTCCGATCGTTGTAACAGCCAATAACACTAATCAGACAGACTTACAAGTGCGTCAGCTGAGAGCTCTCACCGAATACAATGTTCAAGTCTTGGCTGTAACGATGCATAATGGAAGTGGAGCATTAAGTTTCAGAGGAAGTCTGAAACGCACCATTAGAACCCCAGAAGGAGGTAAATAACATAAGGCTATAGTATGTTATTTTTTTCCTCTTAACTTTGGAAAAGCCCAAAAGGATTAATTAGCACAGTAATGTGAACTTATCAATTGTTAACCGAATAATGACAACTACACGTTTGACGTTACAACACAAGTAAAGTTAATGCAGTCGAACCTCCCCTTGCGACCACCTCTCTTGAGGGAGCACTTGGAACCTCTCGTAAGCGACCACCTCTCGTAGGCGACTACGACCACTTAAAGAGATGACAGTTTGGAATTTTCTTTTGTTATTAACGTCACCGCAAGCGACCGCTTGTCACATACGCGACAAAATTCCTCATATCTATTCCCTGTCAGGAGTTAGACAATTTTGCCTTTGTAAAATTATCAAATGTACATTCTTGGGTAGTTCAGGGAACATGAATGTCACAATCGGAGGCACAAGGTGTCCCGCGATATACTTCCCCCATTTGCCTCATTGAGTTAAATTATCACAGGCAAACCATCAATTCTTTGGCAATATAATTTTGGAAAGTTAAAAAAAAAATTTGTAGCTACTATGGTACTATGCTACCACTAAAGAGTTCAAAATTTAGACCCCTTGTGGTCTGACCTCTCGTAAGCGACCACCTATGCTTGACAATTTGGGTGGTCGCTAACGGGAGGTTTCACTAAACATTTGAAATTAAAAATAGGGAGCCTGTCCCTGTCGCAAAAAGTATTTTAAGATGAGTGGAAGTTTTCTGAATTCTTTCCCTGCATTCTAAAGGCCTTTGTTGCGGTCCTTCTGTGTTGCATGTCCTTAACAGACTGCTTGCCAAGGCGAGTGATTCGATAAATATCACTTGAGAAAAGCCTTCATGCACAACGCAGAAAATGGTTGCAGAAATGGTTACTTTCTTAAGATGTCTTATAGAATCTGGCACTGTGACAACTCAATTGTCTACATCGCCTGTAGTTTGAGACAACTGCATCAAATTTCCGTGTATACACAACACAATTTCTGTTCGTGTCAGTGATGTCCTGACATGGATAGACCGGCGAGTGTCCATAAAGCCTATTAACGCTTATGTTTTTGTTTTGTTCTGTAGTTCCAAGCAAACCGCCTGGTAATGTGACCGTGCTAAGTGCCCACGAAAGCGCCATAACCGTAACTTGGTCCCCCATCAGAAATGAAAGTGTAAACGGAATGTTACTAGGTTACAAAGTTTACCATCGAAGCATCTTGGATGACGGAAGTTATTCTACAATAACAGTTGGACCAACGGCCTTGAAAACCATAATCAGTGATAATCTTAAATACACTGATATTTACGAAATCAAAGTTGCTGGGTTTACTCGTGTTGGTGTCGGGGTGATGAGTCAATCTTATGCAATTCGACCAGGTAAAGTAAAACGCTTAATATAGCTGTATCTCAACAACTTTACTTTTTCTCAATATATATGGGATCTCTTTTAGAGTATACTTCAAATTTTCAGACTGAATTACACGTTATAATGCATTTGCGTCGTTTTGCCAAGTTTGTTACTTTGCAGCACATATTTATTTAACATCGTTTTATTGTTTTATGATTTTTTTTTTTTTACATTGATGATGTCTTTAGTAAGTTAAAGAAAAATAGGAAATTCCAAGTAGAAATCTGGGTAGGCGATCGTTATGAGAAATAAGGACATTCAAGATCCACTAAAGCGTTATACCAACATAGGAATTCCTTATCTTGTAGAACAATGTGAAGACCACACACTACAGAGTTTATTCACAACTAGGCTGGCTTGCAATGCAAATAGCGAAGAGCTGATCGCGGCAACCCAGACTGTACACAAAATATTTATTTATTTATTTATTTATTTATTTAAGATTACATACAACAGTAACAATGATAATGTGTGACGAGGAAAACTAGACAATAACGAAGTGTAACAAGGAAGACTAAGTCTAACTAAACTTCGGTCGGAATTCTAATCTTTCATTTCATTAATTATGGTATCTATCTCAACATAGGAGTCTTCTTGTTCTAGTATTTCAGTTAGTTTTGTCCTCATGTTTTTTTTAGAAGAGTTTTTGGATAGGTTTGGATATGGTAACCCAGTTTGTTGTTTTTTCTCGTCCCTGCTCCGAAGGTTTTTCTCCGGATACTCCGGTTTTCCTCTCTCCATAAAAACCAACATTTCCAAATTCCAATTCGACCTGGAAACAGTGGAGAGAAGAGCCACTCCTTGGATTCCACTGAAATTCCTATTTATTCCAGATTTTAACGCCAAAACGCGAAAAGGCCTTAGTTTGAACGTTAAGTACGGATTGTTGAGTAAAATACTGTTCATATGTTGATGAGCGTATGCTGTAAGAATGATAATTTTAGATAATAAATTCAAGATTTTAATCGGTGCAGAATTAGTGTTAATGTCGTGCATCAAAAAATGCTTTCTCTGTGTCTTGAGGCAACGAAAGTATCGACCGTGGAGGGTGGCTGGGGTCACTTTATTTGATGTCGGCGTTTAACATTTCTAGTTAATAACCTCTTTGGGTTTAATTGATGAGAAGTAATGTATCAAACATGAGGAAGAGTGTTTCCTCCGATTTCCAAACACCGAGAAGTAGGTTGGAAAAACAAAGCGCAACCGGGTTTTTTTTAACCGACTTCGAGGTGTTTGGAAATATGAGGAAACACACTTTCAAGTGTTTGATATAGCTTCTCAAACTATTGATAATTCTTGGTGAAATTCGAAGCAAAAGTTCACAAAATTTTATGATAATTAAGATCACATTTCCAAACCTCCTCCACGGTAGTGATTTCCTTTGTTTTGGCTTGATGAATTATTAATGAGTTTGAGAAAGTTAACGATAGCAAGTTGCTTTTATTGCATACACCTTGAACCTACATATGATTTTTTTTTTCTTTCTTTAGTCGAGTGATTTTAACATGAGTCCCTGGCTCGGGAGACTGGGCGACCACTTCCCACGTTTCAACGTTAAATATAGTTATACCTTATACCTAATACCTAACTTGCATTATTCTCAAATGTACTTTAACCGACATTTCTAGGCTGTAGAGGCATTTTTGACAGAAGGATGGGAGTAATAACAAGCCCTGGCTTTCCACAGAACTATCCAAATAGATTAAATTGTTCCTGGTTGATAAGGCCTAATTTATTCAAGTACCGACTTGCCCTCGCTTTTGAGACTTTCCGTACAGAGGACGTACAAGGAGGGCCAAACTGCACGTAAGTTTGGTCAAAATATATGAATGCATGAAAAATGACAATACACCATGACGTAGGAGAGAGGTGGTCTAACTGTTTGTAGTGATCTCTTGATTGAGTGTCTCAAATTCGAACCCTGGAAAAAAAAAGTTAGTTTTGGTTGTCTGCTTCAAAGAAAGTTATGTCTATCGGCTATGTGACAGTTCTAACTTCAACTGCATTGTTTTTAGGAATTTAAGAAGTGATTATATTCAGTTTGGAAGTCTGTTTGACGTCTTTAAGTCTACTCCATATTGCGGAAATCGGCCACCGTTTGCTTTAATTACCGAGGTCAACAACTTCGCCGGGATGCTTTTTCGATCAGATGGCGGGTTTCAGGAACAAGGATTTAACGCCAGTTATTTTGCTGTAGGCACGACACCAAAGATCTGTAAGTAACCACTAGATTATTATAGAAAAAAGCAAATTGCCAAGTTTTGCAGGAAGTGTTGTAGTGAGTTCAAAAGAGAGAAACAAAAAACAACAAGTGGGTGTGCGGCACTCTAGGACCTAGGTTGTCAATCATTCACTAGCACGGTGGTTGATGTCATTACATCTATAACCCATATGTTTCTTGTTTGTTTTTTTTATTGCATCTTTCGCCTAAAGGGTCAAATTTTTATATTTATATTTAAAGGGAGGGGTTCACGGTTCTGCTGATGTCCATGAATCAAAACACTTTATTCGCCTTTGCTCGCTATGACCCAAGCCTTTTTAATTTAATTCGTCGTTTACTAACCATTCGGAAGGGAATAGGTGACTCGGTGGTAATTTTTTCATATGATTGGGTTGTTGCGCATGCGAATAACTTTAAACACATCAACCGTGGAATAAATCCTACGGGTCAACACTAAATTCAATATCGACAGTATGAGTACAATCCATTAGCATTTTCTGTGAATTTTGGTCGTCAGTCATTTTGCTAGGACTGCTTAAAGAATGTGATTTCTGAAGTACATTTGAGTGGGATTTTTAAGGCCATAAAGTTGATAAGAAAGAGAAAAGAGCATTTAGATTCATGCACATGCGTTGAAATGTGAACCCCTCCCATTAAGACCCCTCCCAATTAAGTTTCAGTGACTTTTTTGACGGAAAACATCAGTGGTGAGCAATGAAAACAAAAGAGTATTTCTTCATTAGGCGTATCAGTCTGATAGCTTCCTTTTAAATATTTGACTTTCTGAAAACTAGAATATGATATTTTTCCACAAATTTAATAAATTTTATTTTATTTATATATTTTTGCTGGTGTAAGTTGTATTGTCTGCCGTATCGTCCATCTTTGCACGTACCAAATGAAAAGCAAAAGGAACATCATTACATTGAAACTGCTAACAGGAAAGATGTCTCAATTTTGTATATACCAGCTGTCAATATTCCTCGTGGAGCTATCAAGGGTGATGAGGTCACTTTAACATTGCTCCCTGCTGCTGTTGCTGGAGGAATTAAGGAATACGTTGTGTTTTACAAGTCGAGAAATGTAAAGCGTGTATGGGAGTTCAAGAGGACTAAACAAACACATATCACACTAAGTCCACTGCAGGCGCTAACTTATTACACGGTAGTGGTAATTGGATATACGCCAAATGGAGAAACGTATGGAAGTCAAGACCTACACTTTAAAACCTCGAACGGTATGTAAATAAATAAATTACTTTGTTTCGGTCATAGAGTACCTTCAACCTCCTTCAACAACTCTCCACTTTAACAAATTAATTAACAGAGTTTTAGTTTAAGCTTGAACGTTTCGGCTGTGATCATTATATCCCTTTTTAATTTCAACTCAACTAGGCACACAAGATAAGCTTCTTTGACCTTTCAATTTATGGGACAACTTCCCTGAAGCCCATGTCTGGACCTCAGACATACAATCTGAGATATACAACAAAAATGATAACGGTTACGATCAAAGATACACAGATTTGAAAATTTGAAAATGGAGAACAATGCACTCTTATAAGCGTGACAATAACAGTTAATAACGGATACTATCTGAGATGTACAAAAACAAAAACGGTTACAATCTAAGATATGCCAAAAATAACGGATACAATCTTATTAAGACATACACTTGAGATATGAAAGTTCTAATAAGCGTGGCAGTATGTGGTTGTTCAGATCAAGTGATGACGGTATTCAAGAGGAATTTCTTAGAGAAATTACCAAGAAATAAAGAATACGAATACTAGCTGTGATTTTTTTTTTTAATCATGAGACCTAAATAAAAAAAAAAATGGGCATTTTCCCATGTTATTTTGTTGGCATGGTAAATGACCTATACTAGAAGAAGAGTCCATTTAACTGCATGCCATGATAATGATTCAGTAAGTTAGTGGGATTAAACTAAATCTCTGGTACGAAACTCCTCAACGTCTTGCATACTTAACTTGAATATATAAAGTAATAATAGAATAATTGTCTAAATAATGGCTGATTTAAGTTCTACTGTCAACCCAGTACATTTTTTATTATTATTATTTTAAATTCAAAAATCATATTTATCGTT
Organism: Pavona decussata; assembly: GCF_977016875.1. Taxonomy (NCBI): domain Eukaryota; kingdom Metazoa; phylum Cnidaria; class Anthozoa; order Scleractinia; family Agariciidae; genus Pavona; species Pavona decussata. The sequence continues at coordinate 348,353 of NW_028145697.1, forward strand.
TCAACTTTCTTTCAACAACAGATACAAAACCGACTACTGCACCAGTGATCACGCCGACAAAAGGTTTGCAAGGGAAAACATGCATATTTAAGGAGGCTCGCAGTAGCTTTTCTGGACTTAAGGTGGAAGATTTGAAATTGCAATCTCCTGTACAAGTTATCTTTAAATCGGAGACACCCATGAAGCTCAATATACATTTAGAATGTTTTGCTATAAGGAAAGACCTTTTAATATAAAAAGAGAAAGTGTCAAGTTTTATTTTGCCAGAGTTATTGGTGAAAATGCGGGAATAAACAAAATCACCCCGTAAAAATTGATTCATTATTTACTTGAAAACGCTCTTACAGATTTTCTTTCTAATTTCACCTCTAAATTGAGTGGTTTAAAGTCTCGTCATAAAGTGTCTGACTATATTTTTTAGAAAATCGACAATGTTTAAAATGAGAGGCTATGCCCACTTCCGTTGCTTTGGTAATAGCTGTTGCTTGGAAACCGATGAGAAAATTAACTTTGATCATATATTGAAATAATGATGTAGTATGAAGGAGATCGAAATCTATTTTGTATGCGAGATTGCAATTTTAAAACTGCCACCCTAAGTCCAGAAAAACTGCTGCGAGCCTCCTTAAGGTTCTCCACAGAGAAGTCAAATTGTTATCGACGACTATTTTCAATCGACAACTTAATTAAATTGACAGCTATTAGTGCTCAGAAATGCGCTTCCACGCATAAGAAGTTTAGTTGCTGGTAACCCATATGTTTTGGCGTAGCCTGGAAAAATGCTTGTAATGAGCATGTGTACATCGTGCACATCGTGCATTACGTGCATCGCCCACTGCACGGAATGTATTATTGACCATTTGATTAGTCGATGGGCTTATGAAATATAAATGAGTTTTTGAAAGCTATCCATTGGTAGTAGGAGCTAAACCTTGCTATTATAGGTAATGTAAGTACACGGCATCAATCTTAACAGACTTACAACATCACGACAGTTGATTTCATACACTGTTAAAAACATCAAACTAGGAAGCTTCAAAAGAAGGAAAGAACGCGAAAGAAAATGTTTTATAGAGGAGGATGAATTAACATTTTAGGGGAAAGAGTTGAAGAAGATACTAAAGTTTAGGCCATCAATGCAACGAACTGTTTCGCGCGTAAATTAAACCATGGATATTCTATAGGACAACACAGTTGACATCAGACAACTGGGACGTTTTAAAATATGATTTGGGCGTTGTATAACACAATTTTTAGGTTATGTCCAGAGCAGAGCAAAGTGAAAACTGTGAAAACTAAAGATCAGCCGTTGAGAAATTATCAGCTAAGTTATAGACTGCACTGATAGTACGTATACCTGTAGTATACCTTTACAGGTATTATTAACAGTGCTATTAAGGCTATGTTTACGGTGCTATACGTATCGCACAGATTTTTGTGCTGTCACAAATTTCAGAAATCCATGCTGCCTCAGATGTGAAAGGAAAACGCCATAAAAAGCCTAGACAGGATAGGACACGTTTAGTGTAGGAACTGATTCGTATAACACTGTGTATGGTGTTCACATTATTTTAATTTTCCATTAGTAAAATGGTGGCGTGCGGAAAATTTGAACGCAGAAGTGGACGATAACCATATCCATGTTTAAAACATCAAAATACAATCCTCCAGTACTTAAACTAAGCAATGAAATTTAGACTCTATTTCTAACAATTTAACTTAAGAGCGCAGGTCTTCTTTGACGGTAAAGATCTTACAATCATGAGTGAACTATCAAACTGCCACTGTTTTTTCTTTCTTTCTTTTTTTTTTTTTTTTTTAACCCAGAACCGATTTCCTTGATGTACCCTTATGGAGATGCTGCTGGAGATTCTTCTATTCCGTACAACATCAATAACAAGGGAAAATGTCTTAAAATATCTATTCCTGACGCAGGAATGTTATTCTTTGGCAAAAGGCACAGGAAACTTTACGTAAGCATTCTGACGGTTAAATGGCATATAATTACTGACCTTTATTCGTTCGCCATCGTTGTATGTTCTTTAACCTTATCTAGAAATTTTTCTTTTTCATTTTTGGACCAGAGGGATGCGGATCCCCCCCACCCCCTCCATAATTTCGCAACTATAGAAGCTATGACGATGAGGCTTGGAGGATAGATATTACGCACAGAGAGGTTTTCTTTGAGATCCGCAACGGAAGTGATGACGGCCACAAAAGTCGGCCATCTTGGATCCTCAATCTTGATTTTTGCGATTTCCCAAAAAATCAGTAAAACGCCGAAGTTAGGTGAAAAGTAACCAAAACCAATAAAGAGCACTAATATGATCTAACATAAAAAGTTAAAGTAAAAAAAAAATATTTTTCTTCATTTTACAAAGGCATGTTCCATGTTCTAAAAAAAAAAGCTCCTGCCTGTCAAAATTTGGCTGCCATGGTAACACTAAACTCAATAGCCAAAAGAACCAGTAAGGCGTTTAAACGTGTGTGTACGTAAGGCCGGTATTATCGAGGGCTTGGTAGGCGCATGGGATCATGAATTATTTAAATTGTAATATAGGATTTAATTACATCAGAGCTATTAATTGCAGTTAAGACTGCGATAACTACAGTTAGCTATTTTGGTAATGTGACCCGGCGATGATTTCGAGCAAGGAAACTAACTAAAGTTAGGCACAAGCAGGCCGCAACGGTGAAACGTAAGTGAGAAATCGAAGAGCCGAGCGGAATGTGTTTTCTGACGTTTGGTTTAAATTAGCCATTTAATTTTATTCAAAGGAACATGCTTCATTTTTTTCGATTCACAACGAAGCTGTTACGATGCCCGATATGAATTCCGCCGGATTCTTCTCCGTAGGTTCTTTTCAATGGAAAGCGATTACAATGATTCATGACGAATTCTCGTGATTTTTTTTCTAACTGTAATTCATATATCGATATCCTAATTTTCGTTTGCCAGCAAGTTAGTGCACTTGCGTTTCTCGAACGATGATATAAACAAAGGAAAAAAGTCATTGCTTTCTTTGATCCCGCTATGATTTCATTTTAGGGATCAGCCACTTTTTTACTACCACTAATTTTTGCCTATACATATAGTAAAGGTTGACGCCATATAATTGACTGTGCTTAGACGTGCGTTTGACCACAACCATAGTTTTTATTTACTCATTCCTTCATTCCTTCATTCATTCATTCATTCATTCATTCATTCATTCATTCATTCATTCATTCATTCATTCATTCATTCATTCATTCATTCATTCATTCATTCATTCATTCGTTTATTTATTTATTTATTTATTTATTTATTTATTTATTATTTTTTGAAAAATCCTGCAGATATGCTGCAATGGAGCAATCCAGTTTGAAAGTGAACGTATTAACCGCTGGCCATACAAATTTGGCCAAAGATACTGGCTGAGATACGATGCAATGTTGGCCCCATACTGGAGCAATGTAGATTGCCATAGTTCGTTTATCAATGGACTTTCGAAGGTGTTTTATCATGTGTACTCGGACTCCCAGGCAGGTTCAAACGTAACGTTGAGTGAAGCGTCAGCTGATGTCAAGAAGCTTCACAACAGGCCGTTTGCAAAGAATTTCAATGCATCTTGGGTACTTGTTGTCACGTGGGAGAAACTACGTCCAAGGGAATTTCAATATAATGTAGCTTCACAAAATTTGGTAAGATATGTCTAATATTTGCACATTTGTTTTATTATGTATATACATACTACTGTGTGATTCGATTTTTTTTTTATCAACGACGAGTATGGACAAGCGGATTGAAACCAAAAAACAAATCAGAAAACTCCACCGTATGAACACATACGAATGAGAAATTTTGCAAACTTTAGACGAAGCTGTCAGTTTCTAAAATTAGCGTTTCTCTTTAATCTTAAAGGGGCACTGACACAGAAAATTTTCGGTTTGTGCTTTGGTCAAAAATGATTAAAATATATTTGACAAGGTACCTTTTCGCTGACAACAAATTGCACTTAGAGCACTGAGAAGGAAATAATAAGTGATTTATCTTGGAAAGAACAAACGATAATCACTTTTGGCGATGTTTCGGTACAAAAATATTTTTGACAATCATCACAAATAGATGACACTGCCCCTTTGACAGTACACGTCACCGATTGATTGACACAAGCTGTTATTTTTTCTAGATTCAGTTTACTCTATTATCTTAACCCGAAAGGAGAGGCCTAGTTAGCATTTGAATTAAATTTCTTAGATTTACTTTTAATTTAACGGTTCGAACGAGCTTTACATTCGGCGAAACTTAAGTGATAAAGTGAGCGAAATGCTATGGCGTTGGCTTATTGGAATTGGGTTCATTACATGTTATGTTCCTTAATATGAACATAGTTAATTGAGGGACTGGTTACGAAAACCTTGCCATGAAAACAATTCGGCAGATGTGCACATACCTTATCAACAGTAATGTAGTTTTTGAGTTCCATAGTTTTGTCTTTTTATTGACTTCGACTCTCTCTTTTTTTATTTCTTAATTAATTAATTAATTTATTTATTTATTTATTTTTAAATTCCAGATGAACACGTTCCAGGTGGTCATTATAACCGACGGAGTGTACTCTTTTGTCATGTACAATTATCCTGAGGGCGGGATTCAGTGGTCTGCTCCAACTAGTGTGTTAGTAATACACTTACTCTTAAATCTAGATTTAAAGTTGAGGTCATCCCTTTTCGTTTTTGTCGTAGGCGTCAAACCGTTGATAATGCATGGAGAAATTTAAAGCGAAAGTTAACCACTTTTAATTATAATTTATTATTAAATTTCCTAAAGAGTGATTTCCTGTCCTCATGAAGTTTTTACTGAGTATGAGAGGTAATATATAAAACAGGACGAAAGGAGTCTCATCCGATTTTCAAACACTCTAAGTTGGTAAAACAACAATTCTTGGTGCTCGGGAGTCGGATGAAACACCTGAAGTCTTCGTGATTGATCGATACTTTACATCAAAAGTAGGTAATTAAATCATCATCCCTATTAATTCATGTTGTACCAGAAGAGGTCACGACTGGCCAGAAAACTGCATATTGTTTTAAGAAGTACAATGTCCGTTCTAAATCTCATGACCTGAAACAGTGGAATATGAGCAAAAGCTCGTACCTCTCTATTATTACTGGAAACTCCAAGGTGACGTTATGTTTGTGTTGGCATCAGGAGAGTCAAAGTCCATTGAACGTATGAGAAAGAGGCCGCAACACATATCGACAATTTTCACTTATCCATTTCATAGGTCGAAGCTGTACACCTTAAATCTGACGGTTAAACGATATTTATTCAATCCATATAAGATCAACGATAACGAGTTAGGCAACGCTACCGCCCTAATTAAAGCTAAAAGAGGTGCATGCGATACTACCCTTTTGCAATTCTACACATCTACACATTTTCCTGTTGATTTATTTGTTTGTTTGTTTGTTTGTTTGTTTGTTTGTTTGGTTTCTTAGCTCAAACTATAGACACTATACCAGTTACAGAGGTCTTCCGGTTATTGGCTGGAACGCCGGAGACAAAGATGGGAACATTTTTAACTACGCAAGGTATCAATTCAGTTTGCTAACATTACCAGGGTAACTGCGTTTACCTGCATGTAGAATCATTAGAGGAAACCCAAAATCCATTGCGATTTTTTTGGTACAGGTCTTCCTTTCACACAATCGATTTCAAGACATAACAAATGATTCAGAGTCAGGTAACGCCAGAAGTCGAAATGGAAAATATTCTGCCTGACTATTTATTATAATGCGTTTGTTACTGTATCTCAAGAAATGTAACGAATAGTAATCTTGGATTTATTTTTTGACTACTGATATCGATTTGACCAAACAGGACAATGAAAAAAAGAATTGGCGAGGTTTGTTTCCGAAGACGAGTTCAAAACTGTTTCCTAATTATTATTATTTTTTTGTAGGTATGTTAAGCAGGAGTCTCGAGGCTGTTATTTTTTTTTTTTCTTGATTCATCTCGCGACTATTATATTAATTTACAGTAGTGACATAGCTCTGCTACAATTCAATTTGTGTTTGTGATTGGTTGTTTCTTGCCTAAGAAAATGGCAAACTGGGGAACACCCACTAAAATAGAAAGACTGGCAATGCCCACTGTAGAACTATATAATGACAGTAGGAATTTTTTTGAAGAGGTTAAATTTCAGACCTCTCTTTATACTCTCTTTGCACACACACAAAAAAATAAATATTTGTTAGCTGTTTTTGACTTTTTAACAAAATATGTCTAAGGCGTCCACGATTGTCTTATTACCCAACTATACAGATCAGGGACATTACAAACGGAACGCATTGACAGTCTTCCGGGAAATACAAACATCATTGGAAAGTGGTTCTTTAGACTGGAAAATTCTAAAGGCGAACAAGATGCAATCTTAAAGTGCCTTCGTTGGTTGAAAACACAGCCAGATCCAGCATCGTATTCGGATGATCTTGAGCCATGCCCATGTACTCTCAGACAAGGCTGGTTTGACGAGCGTTTTCAGTGGACAAAACCAAAAGCAGCAAATACCTTCTGTGTATATACTAGGTTCCCTTCATCGGCAAATAGAGGTCGACAATGCTGCTACTACACCAGCTCTGATACATTTGGCGCTCTAATCACAGGCTACCCAGATGGAGGTGTCATTGACCGATACCATAGATTTGCAACTAGATCTCTAAGACTGAAACACGAATACAGTGATGTAGATGGCTTTAAAGATTGCTGTCTACTGTCCAGACTGTGCAAACGATTTTATGCAAAACGACCATCTGAAGGCTGCGAGAAGTACAGGCCTCCAGTTTGGAGTAAGTTGGTCAATTTTAATTACCATGATATGCAATAATTTTGATGAATGAACCATTTAGACGTTCCTTATGGCGCTGCTACAAGACGCAATCCTGTTCCTGGTAGTACCGACGCTTTACCATTGCTAACATTTGGAGGATGAAAATAAGATTGTAACAACCTTCCTTTGAAGCTTGTCTCGCAATAAATAAATAAATAAATAAATAAATAAATAAATAAATAAATAAATAAGTAAAAATAATAAAAAAAGCAAACAAGCAAACAAACAAACAAGAATCTACAAAATTGCGCTGAGTCATGTCGAAATTAAACTGCTCTTACGTTCTGCAAAGTTACAGTTACGTTGCATTCATGTAACACGTTTTTCGTTCTACTCATTCACTTGTTCCATTCGTTCGTTCGTTCGTTCGTTCGTTCAATCATTCATTCGTTGGTTGATTCGTTCGTTCTTTGATTCGTTCTTTTGTTTGTCTGTACGTTCATTCACTCATTAATCTGTCTTTGTTTTATTTTGTTTTGACAATCAGTGTTATTGCCTTTGCGGAACTCGGTTAGATTTTGCAAAATTTATGTAGCAATCTTAATTCTCAACCTGATATGTTGATAACCGTATCGACTTTCTCAAGGAAAATGCAATACTTTAAGGTGAAGGGGAACTTTGAAGCTTATTGTATGCGTAGTATATGAAAGTGTGAAGTAGCCCTGCTCTCATGTGGGCCTAGCAAACCAATGCGTGAGAAGTATAGTAATTTGGCACATATTTAATTCTTTTATAGGCTGGTTGTGGGGTGATCCTCACTTTGTCACCCTAGATGGCAGAAACTACACCTTCAATGGTCTTGGCGAGTATACAATGGTGGACGTAAAGCACGGACGCTTTCAATTACAAGCTCGAACAAAATTTGCCAAAGGAGGAGGAACTGCGACCGTTTTTGTCGCAGCTGTGGCAAAAGAAGTAAACACAAGCGCTGTGCAAGTGGCTCTCAAGGAAGAAGGTTAGTGGTGCATTAAGATAATTTAGAACTTCCTTATATTGGTGCGGTTTTTTATTGTTCTCAGGCGTTTAATTGGTTAATTTAGTTTATATTTGTCGATTTCCATGTTTCAGGAGGCTTCAAGGTATTAGTAGATGGAGAGGAATTCCAGGGTTTCGACGCTTTAACTAACGTCAGTGTAAACTTGAATGGCTCTGTGGCAGTATCACGTCCGCAAAACAATTCCTTCCTTGTAACATTTCCGTCTGGGATATCCGTGACAGCTACGGAAGTGACAGAGTCACTGTCTATAGTGTTTGCTGCACCTGTTAAATTCAAGGGCTACACAAAAGGACTTTTAGGAACCTGGAATGATGATCAACAGGATGACTTCTTAAGACCAGATGGCACCACACTGCCTTCTAACGCCACTGGGAGAGAAATCCACTTTTCGTTCGGACTGCAATGTAAGTTAGTTTAACCCAGGCAATATCATATACAACATGCGGTAAGGCAAATTCCCCTTCCGCCCTCGAATGAGTCTTTTCTTCTTCGGTGTTGGTTGACCTCTGCATGGGGTACCGTACGAAAACGACCAAAACGACACTTTATAGCGAGACTCAAAAGACCTCATATTTACAGTTGCCAAGACGGATGTTTTGCTATAGACCAAGTGTTACCTTTTGAGCTGAAATTGCTGTTGTCTGTAAGTTAAGGTTTACAGGGAAATTACAGAAGTACCAATAAACTGCACTACGAAATTTATTATTTTACCGCGAATAAAATATAACGTATTTCTGATTTTCTTCGCGTTCTATAATTAACGAAAAATATCTCTTATTTCTTCTAGGGCAAGTGACGGATAATACTTCCTTGTTTACTTATAATCCTGGAGAAGATACTAGCACGTTCTCGAATAAGTCATTCGTACCCATTTTCCTGGACGAAAATATAACTTTTGCTAACGATGCTTTAAGGCAAGAAGCAGAAGCCTTGTGTCAAGGGGATGTCAACTGCTTGTTTGACATAGCGTCTACAGGAGACACGTCAGTGGGAAAGAGTACGAAACAAGTGTCTATACAGTTAGAAAGTGAATCACAGGAATTACGTAAGTTAAATGCTAGAAGTAATCACTGATCAGTTTAAAGTGACTTTGATTCTATCTGGTTCTGAATGACTATTCACGGCGAATAACTGAGGGTGACTTTGATATCTCAATTACATCTCGAAATTAAATAGTTTAAGTTATATTTGGTAGTATATTACAGGCACTATAACACATTCAGTTTTTACTGAATTGTCCGTACAGTTGAGTTCATTTGGCTATAATCAACCGAACTTGGTAAACACCAAAACAATGAGAACAAAAGGCGTTTTTTGTCACATTTCTTTCCTATATACGTCTTTGATAAGGCCTTACTGACATATCAGAGACCGCTAGCGTCGATGAACAGTGTACTGTTTAACCAATAAGGACACAAGCTTATCTTTGAATTTAAGTCAGTATATCCAATAAACAATAGACGCAGTATATAACTTGTTATTGAAAAAAATATCACTGATTCAAATAGTTTTATTTACTGAGAGCTCATAAGGGGGACCATCTAAGCTCTTAGTGGCCTAAAAATGGTTACAATCTGTCATCAGTGTAAAACATACCTACCTTAAAAACTTGGCCAAGCAACTCTGCCACCACTACCCTAAACAACAACAACAATAATAAGGAAATGGGACGAAACGCGACGTCACGTCCTTAAGGAACATTTTTTTTTAACTTGGTTATCCCTCTGTTCAATCACAGTTTTGTGTTTCAGGAGAATTATCTAGCAACCCTTGTTTGAGAACCAAATAAATACTCCTGAAAAGAAAAGGCAGGATCAGTTTGAGATTGGAAACTTATTCTTACCTTTCGTTCTGCTGCTTTTAGAGAATTATCCGCCAAAGATTTTGTCTGGGCCTACGGAAGCTAATGTGACTGTCAACACAACCGTCAGCATAACGGTTACCGCAGAGGATCCCAACAATGATTCCTTAACATTTAGCGTTACCGGAAGTCTACCGACGGGGGCTGAAATATCAACCACCGCATCCTCTGTAACGCTGACTTGGAATGTGACTACTGAACAGGTAAATAATTGACGTGAATATAAATGTATAATTTATAACAATAATAAATTAAACTTATATAGCGCTAAGATTATAAACATATTCCAGAGCGATTCACACACTGTTTATTTCAAAAGTAAAAATATGTATAATAAAATGTAAAACTAAGGTCACAAAATATAAACTTATCAAATGTCAAGACAAATTGTACGCTTGTTTAATAAGGTATGGTTACAGTGGACTTTACTTGCAGGGGATCTTTAATGTACTCCAGGGCTTGGATGTTAAGCGCTTTGTAGACTAGAAGCAGCAACTTAAATTGGAAAACGTAAACCACAGGCAGCCAGTGAAGAACAAACAATGCAGACGAAATATGATTATGTAACCTAAAGAATAACCAAGCTGCAGCATTTAACATCTTCTGAAGGCGATCAGATTGGTTTACAGAAACACCAAAATGAAAAGAATTGCAGCAGTCCAAATGTGAAGTCACGAATTGATGAACAAGGAGCTTGGTAGACGCAGGACTGAGAAATTTCCTAATTTGGCGTATATTTGAACTGCGGGTGATTAAATAGAAGAAAAAACTCCGACGTTATTTCTGCAACATAAACAGCCGTGAACATTTGCACTGTACCGTCAAGGAAGCATGACTTGGGTGGACGCGTTTTTGAATATTCGGATAGATATATAAGCAGTAGCAATGTAGACAAAATCAAAACGATATTGGAAGAACACTAGCCCGCGAAGGGGATGATTTACAAGCTCGTCAAGTCTTCTTCCAGCTGCATTCACGTCGATCCTCTAAATAGTCTTATTTGACAACTGATGAACAGGAAGGAACAGAAGCCCCCCTAAGTTAAGAGGCATCCTAACGATTGCTTCCTAACAATAGGGTACTTTTGGCCTAAGAATAGTCTATTGTTGAGGAACAATCCTTAGGATACATTTTGACTTAAAAGAGCTTCGTTAATCTGGCTCAAGGGACGCCGATTGAAGAATTTGTTACTCAAAAAGCATTTGTTATTCAAAAACCAACAAAACAACTATTTAAACGAGCTCTTTTCCAGTATTATTTTGCTCAGTATCAATCACTGCCACACGACCTTGTAAAACGTTTTCTGTCTTTCTTCTCCTCTATTTATAATTAGTTCTCCTTTTTTCTTCTTCTTCTTTTATCTTACCAAATATTGTAATGTAATTTTAAAGGGTATACAATAAGCTTACTATATTATACCCCTCTCCACTCCTTTTGTGCTGTATATCTGATATACTAATAAGATCATGTGGAATAGCTAAAAAATACAAAAAAAAAAAAATGCATTTGTTACTCATTATGTTTTGTCTTTTTGTAACTCTGCGATGGACTAGCATCCGATCCAGGGAGGAGTAGCAATACTCCAAGTTGTTTCATGCTACAGAAACCGGGATAAGCTCCGGCCGTGTGGGCCATTTAGCCTCGTAGTGCGACTTTACCTTACCTTTTGTTTTGTTTTTACTAGATCGAGGTAGAGTTTGTAGTAACAGATGACTCCAACCAAGCGACCGTACTTAGACCAGTAATAAACGTGTGCGCATGTCACAATCAGGGAACGTGTCTTCCGCCTGGAGACGAAAATGATGAAGACAACAATGTTGGCAACAATGGTGAAAGATTTAATATACTACAATGTGTTTGTCAAAACGGATATACCGGTACGTTTTGCGAAGCAGACCTCGATGCATGCGAGGAAAATTTTCAACCATGTTATCCGGGCGTCCAGTGCATCGATTTAGAGCCACCGGCAAACGAAACAGGATTTGAATGTGGTTCTTGTGCAGCCGGTTTAACTGGAAATGGGGTCCAGTGTACAGGTAACAGGAGCACATTTTATTTTATGTATTGTAGATGGCCTCTGAAGAGTGTTTTCCCATATCCCACTTTCCACCCACCCACTGCAATTTAGAATTGTCTACTGTTGTCTCTAGGATGGTGCAGAAACGCTGCATCATAAATGTACCCGATCTAAGCTGTATTGGTACATTTTTAGGATTCTTTCACTTATATTCAAGTAAATTTTCGTTATATTCCAAATGTTTCAGACATCAATGAATGCTCAGAGAACAACGGAGGGTGCCAGCAGAGTTGCGAGAACTCGCACGGATCGTTTGTTTGTAAGTGCAATTCCGGATATCAACTCAATCTGGACAAGAAAAACTGTGATGGTAAGCGTGATTCTATTATTCTGATAACTGATAAATTAATTTAAAATGTATCTTTTTCTCTTATTTCCCTTTTCTTTTCTTGTCTTCTCCTTATTCTCTTCTTTTTCCTCCTTTATTCTCTGTTCCTCCCTTTTCCTCTCCCCTCCTCTCCTCTCCCCTCCCGTCTTTTTCTTTTCTGTCCACAAGGTCTTTTTTCTCCCCTCCTCTCCTCTCCTCTCCTCCTCCCATTATTTCCTAACCTCTCCCCTCTTCTCCCCTCCCCTTTCCATCCCACCTTTTCTTGTTTTCTTTCTTTCTTTCTTTCTTTCGTTTTTTCTTTTTATTTACTTGTTTATTTTTTTATTCTCCGGTCATGCGCCTTTTATAACTTTTGTAATTTCATTTTTTTTATTGTACATATACTAGCATGGCAAAGCATTATAAAACTTAAACTTATTTATTTATTTATTTATTTATTTATTTATTTATTTATTTATATATTTATTTATTTATTTGTTTATTCTTGTATTACTTATTTTCCTTTGCTTATAAAGACAATTTGTTTTACGTCTTACGTCCTCCTGGAAAATGAAACGAAAAATTCATGTGCTCTGTAACCAAATCACTTCCACAAATTCACCCCGCTATTATGCTATCGGCCTACAGATCATTGACAGCTGACTGTCACATACTTGTCTTATTCCTTTATTAGACGTGGATGAGTGCTCGCCAGTTGGTGACTGTGCGCAGATATGCGAAAATACAATTGGCGGATACAACTGCAAATGTAATGCAGACTTCAAAGTGGATGAGGCTAACCCGAAGAACTGCATACGTGAGTTTTTCTACGCATTCTCTAGGTTGTAACACGTAACAGTCTTTAAAGGAAATGTGATGCTATTTTTTACGCCTGGTGAATCAATGATATATTTTTCAGTCAGGCTAACTAATATTACCTTCTGATTACTTGTTCGGGTGCTCTACCGCTTAGCCTCTCACGCAGTCGTTTTTAGGGGACTCGTATTACCTCCTCCCGACAATATATCCAAACGGGGTAACCTTACAAATAAGACATATGAATAACATTAGATTAATCTGATATAAACATGCTGTATAAGAAAAAAAGAACTAAACATAAAGAAGCACCTTGTGATATGTTTTTCATATTCATTCTAGCTAAGAACCCATGTCAACAAAATTCCATTGGCTGCGAGCATATCTGCTTTTTGTCTGGTGGAGTGGAAAAGTGTGATTGCAGGCCAGGGTATGCTTTGAAACAGGACGGCAAAACCTGCACAGGTATGTGCACCATTTGTTTAAAACAATTAAGAACGTTATCAACAACTAAGGCTATCAAGAAAATGAAATCAAAGATATGTGTGAGCTAAACATTCTTTTAGTAACTGGAATAAACACATCGACACAAGGTAAAGTTTATAAATCCACCAGACTTCATTTCTTTTCTCAATTGTCTGAGTTCCGACACATGTTGACTCTCTTTTTCAGATGTCGATGAATGTGTTACTAATATGAACAAATGCAATCAGGAATGTAACAACACCATAGGAGGATACTCCTGCTCATGTGCGAAGGGGTTTACTCTCGACAATGACGGCTTCACTTGCAACGGTTAGTTCCAAACTTATTTAAAGTTACCCTATATTTTCAGAGGTGTCTCGCGTGTAAGCGATGTAGCGCGTCCAGTTTAAACTGTAGATACCTAAACCCCTATATCAAATTAAAGCTTATAGAGCTGGCTATCAAACTATACTAAGAATTTTGAAATAAGATGAATTGTCGAATTCACGACCTCTAAATGCGAGCGTCCGAATCGCCTTTTTAAAGCTACAAGTCAAAGTGAATTTTGTTTTTCGCTAATTTAATTTGCTCCTCAGTTTCCGGACCCAAAGCGCTAAATAAACGTGTCTGCGTTTTGCCATATTCAATCGCAATGAAAAGTTATAGAGCATTTTCGAAATAGGATGAAAAAACTGTGGAGTGATCGTACAAAAATCGCTCTCGGAGAAAAAATATTTCGAAAGAAAAAATTCGCAGAAACATTTTTGTTGTTTATTTGTTAAACCAGCTACTGTCCAAATTTGAAGGCAAACGGACAAATTCTTTTTGAGTTTTAGCTCTTTGAAGTGGTCCCTCCAAGTGAAAAAATTGAGTCGAGAAAACAGCGCTAAAAATTTGGCAATTAATTTTATTTCAAAATTCTTGGTTTAGTTTGATAACCAGCTCTATAAGCTTTAATTTGATATAGGGTTCAGGTATCTACAGTTTAAACCGGACGCGCTACATCGCTTGGACGCGAGACACATCTAAAGACACCTCAGAAGGTATAGGGTAACCTTTAGAGCAGCTTTCTTTCTCTTTTTGTGCTTGTTTGACTGTTTTTTTTTTTTTCTCTCTTTTCTTTTTCTTTCATGTGAGGTGTGCGATTTCCTCAACACGGAGTTGATACTAGACAGTTATAATTTGATACTGTTTCTCATTAAGATTTAAGTGTACATTAGGAGATAGGGCTTTTTCAGCGTCTGCCTTTAAGACTTGGAATGCTCTGCCGGCAAACATTAGAAGTCAGACTGACTTCAACACCTTTAAAACCATGTTAAAGACTTATTAAAATGTTCAAATTTGTCTTAGGATGCCCAAGGGAACCTTGTGACCTTCAGTCAACTCCCTTAGTACAAACATTAGACACTTTTTTTTTGAGTGAAAGATGCAACATCCTAATACCGGTTATTTAAAGACTATCAAGTTTGCACAATTCGTAAACGTTCTTTTTCCGATTTACTGAAAAACGTCTTGCGAAAACAAGACACACCGAAAGGAATCGTGTAGCGCAGATGCGTAATGGACTTTCTATACTTTATGGCAGATATTGACGAGTGTCTGGAAGGGACGTTTAAATGTGATGATTCCATGGAGTGTAAAAACATCCATGGTTTTTACAAGTGTGTTTGTGGCGAGGGATTGTACTGGATTGACAACAAGTGCCAAGGTAAGACATATACTCTGAAAACTGCTAACACTACTCTTACGAAATTGTTCTCATTTTTTTTAATCCCAGAACTTTCCTGTTCGTAAAGTGTGATTTGTCTATCGCAGTTTACAGTGCAAATACAAGTATAAGACCAGCTTTTGTCATTACTTAAAGGGAATTAAGCCCCCATAATGTGTCACAAATTAATTCGAAATAACCGCCTAAAAGCGGTTTATTTTTTAGCATCTCTGATTTTTAGAAATTGGCACATCTTCTTTTAAGATTGCTTACGTTTGGCGGTAAATATTTTAAAATCATTGCAATTATTAAAAAGTGGATCATTGAAGAATGCAAATCCAGGGATTTGATTGGCTTAGCGGGCATGATATATGAGCCATTATACCAAGCCGGAGAAATGGCGACTATTAAATGGTCTCCTTGTTATTCTTGCAAAGCAGAATCAGCAAGATTTGTTGATTGCTTTTAATAAAACAATTATTCCACTCGTGCTTGTTGGATATGAGATGATTATAGCGAACTCGGGGCTACGCGCCTCGTTGGCTACCTATCATGTCATACCCAACGCGCGCTCGTGGAATAATTGTTAATTATACGGAAAGTGCCGGATTTTTCGGATAATTCTTTATCGTTTTCATCTTGGTCATTCAAAAGTTGCTTCATAAAAAAAATTGCTGATTCTCAGATTCTTGATGATGCCAAGCAATGCAAAGGAAAGCAAAACTAATAC
This sequence comes from Pavona decussata, assembly GCF_977016875.1. NCBI lineage: Eukaryota > Metazoa > Cnidaria > Anthozoa > Scleractinia > Agariciidae > Pavona > Pavona decussata. The sequence continues at coordinate 364,189 of NW_028145697.1, forward strand.
TTGTTTCGAATTAAATAAAAAATAGTGACCAATCTGACAATACAAAGACCCCAGACAATTTCCAAAGATATCAATTTTACATCAATGGCAAATTGTTTTCTGGTTAAATATAAAGTATGAGATATGTTTAATTAATATCCACAAGGTCTAGAGAAAGGTGCGAAGCCGCCTCCACCTCCCCCAGCCCAAGTTCCACGAACACCAACTCCAGAGGAGGGGAACCAGTCAGTCAAGTTAGAGATACAGGGACTGAATATCTCTCAGGTTAGAAACTTTCTCCTGGAATAATGTGATGGAATATTTTAAGCCTGGTGAATAAATGAGATTGATGTATTATTCAATAAGTGACACAGGCATACTCCGAATGCTCCTATCAGGAGTCGAACCTAGGACCTTCCGATTACTAGTTCAGATGCTCTATCACTGAGCTACAGGAGACTCGTGCGAGCTAAGGCCATCAAATTAAACTAGGTTGTTTCATGTTTGTCCCATGACCCTTAGTACTTTGTTTATTCCGTTATAAATGGCTTTTAAAGTGAGCTATTGATTTCAATATCAACGCCAAATTCCAAAAGCAAGCGTTTGGTATTTATTTAAGAATGATGCTTTGTAACTTTCAAAGCTTTTTGCACCATTTTACTTTCTCCACTTGAATTCGTGTTGCGAATTGCGTTATAAATCGATAGAAAAATTCCATAACCATAATAACCACGAGAACTAGACTTTTATATACGTTGAACAACCTAGAATGACATCGCAGAAGTCGACAATACTCGGAAAGCCTAACCCGGAAATTTACAGCTTTTCGTGATTTGAATACAATTTGAAACAGCTAATAACGGGTATGATTTTCTTTTAAGGAAGCTCTACTGCGGAAAATAATGAAGTTTGAAGTTATTGTGTAACAAATAAAACAACTTCGTTATTGGATATCGGGTTTTTAATATTATATGTTATTCTTATCAGTGGAACCAACCCTTAGAAGAAGCATTCAAGGCGGCGGTGGCAACAGCAGCAACAAAGTATTGTTCAAAAGCAGACAACTGCAAATCGACACCTGCGAGGTAAAATTGCCAGCAGATGTTTCCATTACGCGTCATTCCTCTCCAAAGTTTGTTCCTTCCTTTTTTTTTTTTTTTGTCTCTTCTTCATGCCACGCGTTTCTGTTTATTTCATCCATGTTCCTTAATTTGGTTTCAAAAGCATCAAGTTCATATTTCCAAGTTTCACATTTGTGACCACGAATTGGACAGCGCTATCTTATCACTTCTCCCTGGACAATCGTGTTAATTATCCTTGCCTTTTCTTTTTTTCGTTGTTACAGCGCTCGTCGCAGAAGAGCAGCAAGCTACGTCATCTTCACGGAAAACCAAGTTCACATTCTGCCTGGTTACCCAAAACAGATTTCCCAGGAGCCCCTGTTGGCAACATTAGCATTTTATTTGCTATCCCCACCTGGGCTGTCCAGCGAGGTCATAAATAAAGGCACACTGGTCTCCATTGTGAAAGGATCTCTGGCCGAGATTTCGAGCTCTATTAATGGTAACATTTCAAGAGTGGAAACGCTGTTTACTGAAACAACGCCAACGGCATCATTAACTACAACGCGGGAAGCTGAGGAAGCGGATTCCAATACCATTTATTATATCATCGCTGGATCTCTTGCCGGCGGTCTGCTGCTCATTATTCTGGTGGTTATAATTGTATGGAAATGCAGTCACCCGAAAAACAGGTAACGTGAATAAAAGCATTGGATATTTCTCTTAAAAAAAATTCTTTTTCATAAACATAGCTGTAAAAACGATTTGGAAAGGATACTGTAACTAATTGTTGACGAAAGGAGTATCACAAAATATCTGAAAAGCACGCCTTAATCCACATCCACATCTAATGAGTCATGGACATGGTTCAAGTTATATGCATCATAGTTACAGCTTACTAATTCCTTGTTATTTAGACCGTTTAGTGACGATACAAATATGCATGACACAGTGGATGATTATATTCAGTATAACCTTGGCTATACACCTCTCTCCGCAATCCTCTGACCACTACACAAAGTGTTGCAATTAGTCAAAGAAAGTTTTGAAGAAGTCTAATGACAAAAACCTAGAAGAGCGAAATGGGTCCTCTTTTATCCATTTCAGAGATTATAATGTTGTTAATGGTGATCCTAGTCTGGGAATAAACTCGACAATAGACATCACAATCCGGATTTTCTCCCTCTTAACGTAATATTTTTGAGTTCGACGTTAGGAAAACGCATACTATTCGTGTCGTTTCTTTGTGGATGCTGTGCGATTTCAGGGTTTGGGCGCCATCTTGGACTGGCTGACCACTTGCCTCGATTTCATGCGAGAGCTGGATAAGTGAAGTCACGTGGGTTGAATCGCTTTGGTCTGGATGCCATGATATAGAACGCACTCTTCCAATCCACGATAATTACTCCTTTTCTTATAGTCTCGTTTAAGGGGGTAATAACTCTGTTTCTTATTATTTATAGAATCCCCAAGCGTGTTGGTGACATTAACAAAGCAGCAAATATGGAAATGAATGTCGTGGGTGGGTTTTCTAACGAAGCCTATGACAATGACCCAAACTGGAATGAAAAGTAAACTCGCAAATGAAGAGAAGACTGCAAAATGTTGTAGGATAAAATAATTTTTACTCTGCGTAAGCTGGTTAGTTTGTTCCAATTAGACAACACATTTTCTGGTTTTTATTTTATTTGAATTTATTTTCTATTAATTTTCATTTAATTTAACATACCCGTAATACAAAATGAAAAAGTAAATAGGCAACGTGCTTTTGTCAACAGCATGCAACTTGACTTGTCAAAGTTTATTAGATTAAGTAGAAATAAACGAAGCAGGGTAATCGATAGCCAAAAAATGTTTTACGCCAATGACTAAAATTAAAGGATAAACATTTCATCTTCTGTGATTTGTAAAAGCAGTTCACAAAAATAAATAATTTCTTGCTTCGATCCCGAGGAAAAAATAAAACTTTGCTTGCTTATTTTCAGAGGTTAGATCGAGCGTGTCCTTTGACAACTGTCTCGTAGCGAAGGCTGTAAGAATAATGTAGCGAAGATACAGATGTACTAAGTAGGTAATAAAAGGTCTTCTTGAAATTCACAGTTCGGGTCTTCTTGTTTCCTATATGGCTTCTTACTTTAGCGTTGTCTTAACGAGGTGGAGGTGGGGTTATAAAGATTCCACCTTATCTCTATAACTCCGAAAATCGTGCTGATAATCTGAACGAATCTTATCTGTACAAGGATGTCATTCAAAAGGGTCCGCAGAGTATACCGATGACCTCGCGTGTGTTAAATATTACTCCATGTCTTCCAAACGGCGGAAAATTGCAGTTTCTGAGAATCTTGGCTGCCAAAATGTTTTTGCCAAGGTAACATTAAGAACAGTAAACATTGATCTACTACGCCGAGGGTACTATAAGCTAGGTCAAGTTGGTTTTCGTATCACAGACTCAACTGATCATGAAAGCAGTCAAACCAACATGGCGGCAACGCAAACCACCCATTGTTTTGTCAGAGACCTGGCCTTCGGGTTATAGTAGTTGTCAGCAGTTGACTTTGTTCTGATACAAACTTCATCTCATTTCATATAAAAATCACGCTTCTCTTATTCTGACCGGTTTTCATTTACGTAGGAATAGCTCTGAAGTTTGTAACAAACAAAATCAACTCCAACCTCACTTCCACTCAAAAGCCAGGCCACTGAACAAACACGACTATAAAATAAAACTGGTTGTTATTTTCTGTGGCCCTTTAGAAGTGGTTACATAATTAAGTTCAAGTTCTATTGCTAGCATTCCTTTTGAATAGTAGCATAACCGAAGAAAAGTTCTTCTTTTATTATTTCTTTGCGATATTATCTCTGATTTCATTTTAGTGGGACAACAGTTGCCATAATAAATGCAAGTATGCAAGGGTTTCCTCGCCGTATAGTCGAATTTCCATGGGTTTACAATACAGTTAGAGCTTTTCATTTTTGCTTTTATGTATGAGTCAGGAGTATGTGTATTATAAGCTCTGGTCTAGCTCACTTTTTAGTTATCCTTCGGGTATTCAATATAGTGTGAGCTACTTATTTTTGCTGTTATGCATTTCCACTGTGGGTTCGACACTAGCTCGCTCTTTAGTCATCGTTTGGTTTTTCAATCAGTGCGAGATTTTCATTTTTGTCGCTTGGTATTTGTACTGTCGTCTCGTGATCAGGACTAGCTCACATTGAAAAGAGAGAATATATTTACCGATAAAAACGGAATGAATTAAAAGACACACCTTTTTATATTTTGTTGCTGGTACATTGAGTCTACTTGTAGTTTGGTGCTGTTGGAAAATGATAATACAAGTTTCTTTTTCTATTATTGTTACCTTGGTTATTTATCTCTTTAAATGAATTTTCTCACCACTCACAATAGTAGAGCGAGCAGCATAAACGACTTATTACTTTTCAATAGATAATATGTGTAAGTTCTTGTTTATGGAACAGCTTCCTGCCTTTCAAAGCATAGTTCGTCCTCTGAAGTAAGAATAGGATCTTTAAACTCGACTGCTCAAAAACAAGGCGCCGTCTTTTCTTCCAATTTTCATTTACATTGTATTTTTTTAGCGCTCTCGATCCAGGCTCACTCCATTTTGAACGTTGCTAAAGAGCCCAGTGGCCAAGGCCAAGGACCCATTGTTTTCTGAACTCTGCTCCGCGCTTTGAGAATAAACAGTGGAACAATCTTGGACCAAAAAGGTATCCAAAAAATTAGTCCAAGAGTCCAACGGTTTAGTAGAGATTTACTTAATGCCTTTTTCTTTTGTTTCCGTTTTGTCGTCACGCAATGCATCTCAAACGAATTCACAGAAGTTTTAGAGTCCCGCAATGCTTTTGCTACAATATTTTTATTCGTTTGTTTTCAAGTCTTAATTTCTTTCTCTGCTTCTTCTTCTTCTTTTTTTTTTTTTAATTAGTAATCATTCTTAAGCATAACACATTGTATTATAGTAGCATATACACACAATTGCACTCAGCTTAGTTGCTTTCTAACACTTTGTTACAGAAAACTTTTTTTGTCAGTCACTAAATCCGGAAAAAATCAAGCGTGATCTGCGCCGTGTTTCCACTGGAAATGTCACGCGCTGTAGCAGTAATCTCCGTTCCTCCGAAGTACATACTGACCTCCACTTGCCGGTCCATACCTTTCCATGTATCGGGAGACTGAACCGCAACTCTCCCTATCCTTTTCACTCCACTTTCTGTGATCAGCAGAGCATTAGGGTCGTCAGCAGCATAGAATGAATATGTAATCCGTCTCTTGTTTGAGAACAGTGGCCGATACATGCTTTTGATTCTCTGCCCAACTTTAACACTTTCATTTTCCTTAAAGAAGCATTTGAAGACATCACTGCACATCTCTTTTCCATTAACGAGGAACTTGTTTTTCTCAGGGTGAACGCCCTTAATAAAATCTCGGCAGCAGTCGGCACCATAGGTCTTGGTGAGAACCCTCTCAGTAATTTTGTTGTGCTTCTTGCCAAACATTACAGCGCCCTGCATAACGGCTATGCTAGCATCACTTGGTACTATCACACCGTGCATCTTCTGGGAAATAAGGATTTCCACATTATGCTTGACAAGTATTAATATCTTTATCACTGCTAATGTCGCTGTTGTTATTGTTTCTGTAATCGTTCTACTTCATTGCCTTCCAAGTGACGGATTTGAGAACGAAGTCAATCAATGAACTCTCTAAATCTGTGGCCGACTTCGCCAGAAGATACTTCTATTCCAGATGGTTATCGGGTTCTCTCGGCACCGTCAGAAAGCTGCTGCTCATTAAGGCCCTAGGGATCAAGCTCCTAAGTTTTTCTAAGGAAACTAAATTTGCCGGGACGTGTCAGGAAAAAAGAAGACTAACCAAGAGGCATATGCTCTATTTTTATGCCACCAAAGTTGGATGAAATTCAAGCTGATCTCCTCTTACAATCGCCAAGTTTAGATTCAAGATCCATGATTTTCCGCCGCTGATGCACTACACAACGTGATTGGGTAACGAAGTGTTTAAAGCATTTTTCAAGATCGTCTTGCTATAAGCTAGACTGCCTAACAGCAACACTTAAACGACGCTGAGATTTTTTTTATTATCACGCTTGTAGGGAGGTGTTATTCCAATGTTTAAAATGACGCATATTCACACAATATACCTTGTGAACTCCTTCTTGATTTCATCTTGTAGCAGAGGAGAGTTTGCGAATCCACCGACCAAGAGCATTACTTTGACTTTTGAAAGCTGAGGGTTACTCAAAAGAACTCTCAAATGATCTTTCATAGCTTCCAGGACAGGCTCAAAGAGCTTTACCATAACTCTTGCACTCAAACAGAGATACTCATCGTTGAGTATCCTAACTTTCCTGATCCCGGCATACCGCTTCAGTTCCGCACTACGACAACCATTGACAAAGGAAACAAGGCTAAGCGGCAGGCGAATTCTTGTTTGTTTCTTCTCGAGGGCACGTGTTCCACGCTTCTTTGCTTCAAAATCACTCATCAACTTTAGCCAGTCAGATGGGAACCGGGCGCGGTAGTCATACAGCTTTTGATCACCAAAAATCTTATCCAGAAGACTTTTAAACTGAAAATTTACCTTCATACCGCCATAGGGCCCGCCAGTTACTTTGTGGCCGTCATCCTGTTTTTCATGTACTGTCACGTCGAGTGTACCACCTAAAATTGTAAGAAATCAGTTACGTGAGCATGCAACGTTGTAATTATTATTAGTAAGAAAACAAAAGAATGTAACAATGGCCTTGCCATCACATCCCTGCCTTGACAGCCAAACGGGGGAGAAACTGTGTTAGGATAAAAAAAAGGCAGTGCGGACAAAAGAAGACAAAAATTTTTCCCTTCAAAACCAGTCCCTTTTGCCTGCACCTTCAGCAACAACCACAAATAAGCCCCTACAACATCTCAAGTTTCAGCTATTCTTGGTTTTCACATGACGTCATAAAAAACTGAAATTCATAACTAAACACAATTTTGGGTTTTTATCTTCATCACATATAAGAAAATCTAAATTTCCATCGGCTTGCTTGTTTTCAGCAGGATAGCATTCTTTGTTTTGAAAATAGAGCAGTTTGCGCAATGCGTGACAGAAGGATTGCTGCTCTAAACATGTCACGTACATGAAAACATCGATTCGCCTCGTGTTTTTTTTAGGTCTGATCAGCTAACATGTAAAAGAAGCGTTAATGTCAATGTGTGAAAGTTCAGCAGAGAGAAGAAAGGCTTTGAAATAGCCAAGGTAAACTCCAGATGTTTTTGCTGGTTTCCGGCCGCCATGTTGGTGCCCATCAGACGGGGCACCAACATGGCGCCCCATACTAAACTCTGTAATTTTCCGTGGTACATTTTCTCGAATAACTCGATGAGGAGACATCGCACAGCCCTGTGGCTTTCACACGTTGTTTATGTATCACTCTTCTACAACATATCAATTTCTTGACTTTGTCTATTGAACGGTTGAGGATTTTATTTTTTCACTTGCGTGAAGATGTGTGAGGTGAAAACCACCTATTTCTTCATTGTGGAATAACGCGCGGCAAAATTTACTTTTAATCAGTGTGCCAGACGGGTGTCATTAACTAGGAAAATTTTATGAAAAAGACTAATTGTACAATATCACCTCTATATCTGAAAGCCAAAGCAGTAAAGGTGGTAACGAAATGTTTACCGGTTAATATACAAAGCCTCAGTCTCCTTCATGGAACGGTTCTTAGACTATGCTTACATCATGTTTTGGAAATAAAAGCGCTTACCCCCAATGTCTACAACCATGTACTGTGAATTAGGTGTAGACAATTGACCCTCTACTGAGACACTTTTCTTATCTGATGCAGGGTCATCAAGCTCCCTCTCTGTGCAGAAAACTGCAGCGGCTTCAGGTTCTAAGGCAATGAGCAACTGTTCCGGGTTGTCGTTTGAGCTAATTGGTTCTCACGTTACGTCACCAAATTCTAGAATTCAAAACCGGGAGGCCTGCAAAATTTTTACCTTCATTCAAGGAAAGATTACCTAAAAATATGTCTTTTCACAATTTCTTAGCTCGATGTCGTACTTCCTTTTGAAAATAGAACAGTTTCAATTTCCGAGTTTTCATTGTGCGGGAGGCCTGCAAAATTTTTACCTTCATTCAAGGAAAGATTACCTAAAAACATGTCTTTTCACAATTTCTTAGCTCGATGTCGTACTTCCTTTTGAAAATATAACAGTTTCAATTTTCGAGTTTTCATCGTGCGT